>NC_053167.1:49315195-49646195 GCF_016835505.1 Polypterus senegalus
CTCATGAGGTCTGCAGAGTTGCTTCTGGATACATGTCAGGTCAACTCTAATTTACACCTTTTTTATCAGATGAAGTCCAGGTAGATCCTGGTACAAGCTGGAGTTCAGTCACTTAATCTGGAATGCAAGTGGGGGTTTTGTGCAGCTGGATGCCTGCATCATTGTTAAATGTGCTTTTCTAACAGGCCAGGAGTGTCATGAAAGCATAGCAGAATGGATAATACACACTTTGTCCTACAATACACACTTTGGTCTGAATACACATCAGAATGTCTATAAATCAATAAAATTAATAAGACAGAAATTCCATGACTTGGTCCCAAGGAGGCATTATGCAGACGTATTACTGTTGGTATAAAGGAGCCCCAGTAGTGTTTCTTGACACATTTCTGCCTAGTAATACATTGGCTGCTAGTGTGACAGAAAGAGAATGTGCAACATTGTTCATAAGGGCACTCATGTTTGTTTAGTTCTGTCCTTCGTTACTACTTCCAGGAGGTCTAATAAGCAGTTTAACTGCTTGTTTACTCCAAGAACTAATTGCTGAACAAGTGGCCATGAGGACTTTTTGTTCTTAAAAATCACATGGCATTGGACATGATATTATCCTCTCAAGGAGTAACGTGTGCTGCTGTAGCTTCCCAGTGTTGTATGTGCATTCTAGATGCTTCTTCTAATATTACAGATATAACTGTTTATATGCAAGATATAACATGTGGAGTCGGAGGTTCAAACAATGGTGTTCTTTTCAGAAAAGAATTAGCAGAGTGGTTTACTTCTACTTTTGGGACATGGGGTTATGCATTTTAATTTTCAAAAAGGGGGAGAATGTGGAAGAATATATGCTCAATTTGTATTGCATTTACATGGACATATGAGTCTATTCTGGGTTTGCATTCTGCTCTGTTAACTTTAAATCCTATCACTAGGAAAATATATGCTGTTGTTTAACAAGTAATGAACTGGGTTTCATGTATGTTAAATAGTGTCATACTAGTTAATTTCTTTAAGTTTAAACCAAGTCTATATCTTTATAGGTACTTATTATGTATATCATATCTATAAAATATTTCAACAGGCAGTCAATACAGTTATGTTAAGATAAAGTGACTCATGTTTTGTTTTTGTTAAAGGAGTATCTTGGAATTTAAGGGCAGTTAGTTACAGATAAGACAATTAATGATCTCCATACAGCTGATAAATGTGTGCTAACTAAGGGTCACCAGACATGACCTAACTGCTGCTGGTATGAGCTAAGCAGTTTGACATTGATTTTTAAATGGCAGGCGTTGGGGGAAGATTTTTTTGTGTTAACTGAATATTCAGGACTTTAATGTAAAGTTCTGGACCAACATTAATGCCGTGAAAGACTTCCTCTTGTTAAATTAAAATATTGTAGCTTATTTTACTCCACACCTTTTCCTATGGGTCATACTAACTTGAACATTTTTCATCCATTTCCCATATACTGTACATAAGGGCCGGGGATATATGTTGCTCCTCCACTCTACTCTTCAGTCTAGCTCTTGAGCCTCTGATGGTAGCCTTTTGCTCTCAATCACTCCAGTATCTGCACATGAAACCTTCCATAAAATATCTCTATACCTGGGTGAAATTCTCCCTTTCTTGGGAAATGCAGCCTAGATTTAGGATAATCTGGTTAGAGTCCTCTCTTTTGATATTAAATTCTTCATGTAGTCATTGCACTTTCCACCAGTGAGTTTACCTGTCTAGTTCTATAAAGCATCTGGACATTAAAGGTATCTCCATAACTTAAAGACACATTTAATGATGTATAAATAATTGCAATTAATTGCCTAGAAATGATTATACTTCAAGTTTTATAAATCAGATTTTTTTTGGCATATGCATTTCCCTGGATTTTTGCCACTCTGATATTTTTAGATTTCAGTCCACGCATTGTTTTATAAATGTAACCTCTGGTCTCAGTCTTTAAAATTCATTCCACCTCCGTTTTCTTTCATCTACAGTTAAGATCAGTTCTTAAATCTGCTAACATTCCTCAGTTTTTATCACTCCTTCTTATCCTCTTCAAAATTTCTCCTCCTCCCTTGGCAATGATTCAAGGCCAGTAACTGTTTTATACGATTTACTGTGAAAGGCTTCCTATCACCCACATCTAAACAATGCAATCTGATTTTGTAATATTAATTGTATATCTTCTGTCTCCTGGAACTCTTTTCAGAAATATTCACCTAGCTTCAAGAAACCCAAATCACCAGCAAATACAGTTTAATTTTGTGAACTGATTGTATATCTCCCCTCAAAGACGCTATACAGTATTTTGGAACTGTCTATGCACTATAGCAGCTGAGCTAGCACTGATATCCTGGTGGAAGAGTACGGATGCACTATGCTTTACTCACTGGAAAGCTTACTTTCTTAATTTGGCTAATCTTTAACTTTCAGTGGAAAGGATAAACCAAACATTACAAGATGTCATTAAACATTTGTAAGAATGAGGACACATAACTAGTAATCAATCATCCCCCTAAAATAAAATCACTTATCCTAAATATGAGTGGAGGGAGGTGTTTCTTTGCTTTTTTCCCTAACGGACTCTTACAGACAGTGTAATCTTTTTTCCCTTAGGGCAGGGTTGGGAGGAGTTGTTTTATCTGCACTTTTGCCATTTGAAATTTTTATAAAAAACATTTTATATTGTACTGAACCATGCCATATACTGTAGGTATCAGAATTAATTCTATCTGTTTGTTTAGAAAGAGACCAGTTTATCCTTGCATAATAAAATAAAATAAAATAAAAGTTCAACCACTCTGTGGCTCGCTCAACAAAGTTTGATTTTATCTTAACTCGCAACTCCAGACTTTTGAGGATGTTAGAGCTGAAAAGTAATGAGTGCTCACCTGAAAGTACAATGCATACAATGTAGCCAAGTGAAAAATAGGACATGAAAGTATTAGACCATGCAAACAGAACAGAGTTTCATTTGTCTGGTGTCTTGTGTTTAATGTACCACAACAGAACAAAAAGCATTTGTACAGCACCAGCTCTGTCACGCAGCATTATACTTTTAAAACGTAAAACTGAGACGGAAAGTCATTACAGCTGTGTGTAAATTGCCATAAACTGTGATATTTAGTCGTGTAATCTGACATCTTTGGGCAAGGAGATCAGCAAATTCAGTCATCAAGTTTGACATCACCCCTGACTAGGAGTTGAGTAATGTGATCCCGACCTTTCATTACTATTATTTTACGTACTGCTGTGACAATGGCTAACTTTCAATCCTAAGGAATTTTCCCACTTTTTATAGGTACCTCTTAAAAATAAATGTTAAAACTAAGTACAGTTTTAGGGGATGATTGATTACTAGTTATGTGTCCTCATTCTTACAAATGTTTAATGACATCTTGTAATGTTTGGTTTATCCTTTCCACTGTATAAATCATCACCAGTCTTTGTGATGAACAAAACTCTCTTAGTTTTGGCATTTATTTGCATTTGGCCTTGATGTTTTAGCGTATCACTCTCCTCAATCCATAATGTTTTTGGTTTTTACCTGAATGCTCACCTGTAGCTATTATTTTGTTAATGATCTCTTTACTAGTGAAAACATCAGAAAAGAACTGTGTTTATTTATCAGCATATTTTATTTTCCATCATGCTTGTTTAAATATACTCCAACTTCACCTTAACAATGTTCTCATTTCTAAAATATTGAATAATGTTATAAAAACAGAGTTGACTTACCACACAAGTGACACTGTTGGAGTCAGAGCATACTTACATTTAGTATAATGGACCGTAGATGTTTCTGTGCTAAGGTATTAGCCATTTCCTAAAATGGAAACACAGATATAATTTTGAGACACTGGACATGAAAAAGCAGTCACTGTTCTTCAGAGTATAGCAAGTTAGGTTGTGGGAGGATTCTTAACATTTCCTGTAACACTGATCTCCATGCCAATTCAGATGAAACTGAATATGCAGTAGAAGCATGGAATGGGTAAACGCTGAAGCTGTGATAAAACCCACTCAAGTAAATGGTCTACTGTGGCATTTGGAGTGTGGAGCCACTCAATTCTACAATAGGGATAATACATCTCAGACTCACAATATACGTAACCACACTAACAGGTCTTATAGCCTAAGACAATTGTGCCCATAGCTTCAATCATTCACTAACAACAATAACTGCTGCAGCATACCTGTTCAAACCTTTGACATATCTGAAACATTCTGGCTAATAAATGAAAGTTTCAAAAATTTGTCACATCTTATAACTATTCAAAATAATGAACCCAATTATATGGTTGCACATTATAACTTGAAGTCCCAAAATGACTAACAACAAGGTAAGATACAATCATTTTATAGTTAACAGTGAATTTCCAAAGTGATACACTATTATGAGAACATTTAGAATTCAAGTTGTAGTCAAATGTTAAAAGTATGCTTTTAACTTCAAGTTTAAATCCATGCATTTTGATTGCCTTTGTCTACTGCATGTGTTTTTGAACTTACATTGGAACATCATTTGCTCAACTGCTGGTTGATTTTATCATGTACAACGCATAAAGTCCTAGTTAGAACACTAGAAGTTAAAAAGGAAATAAGCCATATACAGTATTAAACTGTATTCAAGACCTAGAACAAATACAAATGTAGGAATCACTGGTGCAGTTCACAGAATTTGAAATGAACAAAGAGAATTACTTCTTTTGCATATTTCAAAGATATAAAGAAGTGACCCTGGAATTGCAGATTATGCATTATTGTTTTAGTTGTCAGTTAGTCACTCCCTCTAACTTTCCATTCCATTACAAAAATCTACTATGCTGATCCCTTTATTGTTAGTACAATGCTGATCATATGGTACTCCTGACAAGCAGTAATGAGTAAGGAAGGCTACTTACAGTGAGCGGCAGGTCTAGTGGGTTAGTGGGCTCCTCCTGAATATTTCAACATGAAGGGAGCAGAGCAAAATGGCAATGAAAACAAAGAATGCACACTTACAGTATATACAGCCACAATGTTAGACAAAGTCTGAAAAGCAATGAGTGACCCAAACAGTTGCAAAATGAACAGCAATGAAACACAACAGTCTTAAAACAGCAGGATCATCTCTAAGCACAGACAAACAAATACATAACAACTAAAAAACAGTCAAATCTGATGACTACAAAATGTCAAAAGAGACATATCCTGGGAAGAATTCCTAAACATATCAGTGGCTTAATTCTGTCTTCAAATTTTCTATTTGTGGTTTAACTGTTTACAATGTGATCGTTGCTGTAATAGTTACAACAACATGATTATCTATATGTGTTACATTAAAGTTAAATTTACAGACTTTGGGCACTTTACTTGTCACAAGTCAAAACTGTAGTAAGTGATATTAACTGGTCACGAGAATCCTACTGTAAATGCCTTAGGTCAGTTACACTTGTATTTATGGCAGTGTGCATCAGTCCTGCTTTTGCTTTCAATGCAGTGTTTGTGATACAAAATCTTAAGAAGATAAATATTAAAAGCAGTAGCAGTGAATAACTAATTCAGGATTCTAGAAATGTGGAAAATTGGAGTTCATGATAGATTTTTAGCTATTATGTGGTCCAAACTGGTTTTATGTGAGAGGTATGTTTCAAGATACTGCATATAGTGGAAAATCATGTGTAGATAATTGTACATTTTTATGCTGCCTAGGGTTGCACAAAAACTTATTTTTTTAAATGTTATCATACCAGCATTTATGGTATTTTGGTAACAGAAGTAAACAGTAGTTTTGAAAGATCTTGTGCTCAGTTCTTTCTTCTTCTGCTCTCCAAAGTGCAGTAGACTCTGCAGGTGACAAACTCTCCCCCAAGGCTTTCGATGCATTAGATCAGTGTTTCTTAAACTAAGGATTGCGAATGTTTGTGAAGGGTTGTACATGATTGTATAGTAAAATTACAAAGGTTTGCTCAAGTGTGAATTTGGTGCTGAGTGATGTGCCTGCTTCTATTTATCATTTTTTATAGTGTCAATGTGTGAAACAATACCATTTACATATCATGGACAATTTTCATCTCTGTGTCAGGAAAATATAATAAGTCTTCCTCAACTCCCATCTCACAATCTATTAAACAGTTAGTCTGATAAGACTGACAGCAAAGGTGCGTATAAGAAAGGAGTGGAGAGGAGGAACTGACAGACAAACTTGTGAGGTGCAGGAACGGCAGCATTAGATTGGTATGTCAAAATGAAAATAACAGGTGAAGGATGTGACAATTTTCAGGGTGTTAAGAATATATATATATGTGTATATATATATGTACCTGTATATACATATATATGTGTATATATGTATATATGTAGGTATGTATATATATACGTATGTATATTGTCACACACGTGCGCATGGGAGGCAGCTAAAGGGCTTGAGTGAAAGCAGTTCTGAGGCATGCCAGGATGTGGCAGAGTGCACTGACTCTTTTTCTCCCTTTCCTGTAGACCATTCCCGGGAGATTCCACCTGACTCTCTTGACGTCACTTCAGGAACCGAGCCAATGGAAGTAGACCTTACCAGCTCCGGCCCCTCTGACGTCACGTCTGGGCTCGATCCGATGAATGAAGAACACGTGCCCGATCCTTATGACCTCACTTCCTGTCTTCCCCTTTAAAAGCCTGCCCCTTTTCCCTTTTCCTTCAGTCTTGTTCTGGACTCAGTGGTATGCACTTCAGTGCTGGTTATCTGATAAAAACGACTTTTGCAGCCGGGATACCATATTATACGGGTGGCTGCCCCAAACCATCCATCCATCCATTTTCTAATCCACTGAATCCGAATACAGGGTCACGGGGGTCTGCTGGAGCCAATTCCAGCCAACACAGGGCACAAGGCAGGAACCAATCCTGGGCAGGGTGCCAACCAACCACAGACTGCCCCAAATCTTTATCTGTTTATGTCTCGTTTTTGTGACAATATATATGTATATATATGTATGTATATATGTATGTATGTGTGTATACTGTATATATATACTGTATGTATATATACTGTATATCTTAACAAATGGTACTGGGGTATGTTAAACTATTTTCTAGCTGATTTAAAAAAATGTATTGTTAATGGTGGAGCTCATTTTAAAAATGTTATTTTAAACAATGTTATTTAAGACAAAGTAAGTAAGCTGCAACGATTAATTTCTGAACTACTCTACTTCATTCTTTATCCAGCACCACATGTAAAGTGACTAAGCTAAGTGACCTTTCATATTATATTTTTAAAATTCCTTATACCATTTTACTGCACCCTAAGAATTTATTTTAGCTTTAATAAAACTCATACTAGTCATTTCCACTGGCAGTGATAAACATCAGGAATCTTTTTCCTGTTTTGAATGCAAATGGTTTAGGTTTAAGCACCAGGTGCTCCTTGTTTGATGTGTGCATGTTCTCCCTGTGTGTAGGCATATATCCTCCAAGTGTTTCAATGTCCTTTCACAGTTTGAAGAAGCACAGGTTAGTTGGACTGGTAATGCAAAATTGGCCTTAGTGTGAGTTTGTGTGTGTCTGTGTGTGTTCACCCTGTCATGGACTAGTGTACTGTTCAGGGTTTGTTCCTGCCTTGAGCCCTGTGCTTGCTGAGATAGGCACCAGCTTCCCCGCAACTCTGATTAAGATAAGTAGGTTTTGCGGATGGAGTATACCTTTCCCACTTTTCTCTTTTAGTAATATTCATGTGAGAAAATATAAAACATTTACTTTTTTAATATATAGCCATTGTTATTTGTCTCTTTATGGCTCCACTGTCATTATGATACTAGTCCTTTTCTTGGGTCCCAGTATTGAACTGATTTTCTAATTTTGGTCCTCAGATTAAAAAAGATTATGAACTTCTGCACTACAGAGTTCAAATGGGAACTTCTGCTTGTAGCAAGGCAGTGAGGCACAATTTAAACTGTGTGGAACAATCCCCCTAAACCACACTCTCCCTTTCAATAACCATTAGATTCTATAGTGCACAAGCCATCACACCCTCCCATTCTTCTCTTTGACACATTGCGGATTCTGCATGGGACAGCAAATTTTGATACACTTGCACATGATTATGTGGTGCAATAAGTGTAACATACATTTGTGCAGTGCACTGGATTGGCTGAATATGACACTCTTTGTAATACAATGGACATAATAATAAATTTATCTGGACTAAAATCAATACAATTGGATTTCAATAAAGCATTAAAATGGACAGTGGTAAGTCCTCTTTGTAAAGACAAAAATGATAGTCCAATACTTGCCTGCCTTCTGTCCTCAGGAGCTTTCAGAAAAAGGGCATTGATGAGCGCTATGGCATAGGTCTGAATTTCTTGGTTTGAACTATAAAAAACAAAAAGTACCATACATTCCAAAATGAATGAGGAGTACAATTGCTCTGACCTATTCCAAAGCATATTGGCTGGTTTACAAATATTGCACTTGTAGGAGATTAATGTTAAAAAGTAGCCATTAACTACTACAATCTGGTGGCATCATTACTACTTACACTTGCAGATGTGCAATGAGCTGACCCACAGTAGTCTCATGTGCTACTCTTTGATATAGGGTTTGGCTGTTAAGAACCATGCTTTCTAGAATGGCTAGTGAGCGTTGCAGGATTGACACATCCACCATTGGCTGATTGACATAGTTGGAGATCTATAATGAGGAAAAATAAAATATAAGAATTCTAACATACCCTCATGGCAAAAAATAACAATTTGTATTATTATGTGATAAAGTGACAATAAACAACTAAAATGCAAAAAGTAAAAAATAACTATAGTTTAGCCCTTTGAATAATACTCTCAGCCTGGCTCTTCAGAATCCCTTATATATCAAGATGGGCAGAAAAAGCAGACATCACTAAAACTGTGGCTTGGGCATGGTTAATTGTCTAAATTTAAAAAAACAGCAACTCTGTAGAAAAGAGAAAGACAGCCTTAAACTGAAATTGGCACGTGCAAGATTTTATGCAAACAAACACTAGACATCTCAGGAGCTCTTAATAGAATTATAGTATTTTATACTATTTTATACCATTTTAACATTGTATTTTAATTAGACTATGGATATATATGTTTAATTATGCTACTGACATTATCTATCTATCTATCTATTTATGCATGCTGCAGGTAATAGACAGCAAATATACTGTGTGTTACAGGTCTTCTTTACACTCCATTAGTTATGTACTGTAAAGTTAATTTTTTTGAAGAGAAGTTCCATATTTTTCTATGTTTTATTTAGTTGATATTGGTAATCAAAGGTTCCTAATTATACTGTATAAATGCTTTCTTTTTTAAAAAACTTGGAGTGTTGTACTCAATACTCTTCAGCCACTTGCAGCTCCTTCATTACATAAGCAGAAAATAGCCATTTATTTCTGGGTATGCAATTTAGGCTCAATAATGGCAAAAAACCCTTAGGGCATAATGGATTGTGGGGTGAAGGCTTTTTGAAAAAGTGGCAACAATAATAGGTAACCATTCATTTTAAACTATGATTTTAGATTATTTAAAAATCTTATCTTATATGAATATACTCCAACCTGCAAGTTTTGAAGGGCCATCTGCAGCATGTTTATATAGCTGTTCCTGATCTCCATGGGAATGAGTAGTCTCCTGGTTTTTTTTTTTTTATAAAGTTGAGTGGAGTGGAGATCCAAAGATTTGAGTGGGAAAAGATGAAAGTTTTTCCTCTCCTTCCAACATGTTTTTCTAATACCACTACTAAATTGTTTTTTAATCTTGACAGAACAACACATGAGAACATTTTTTATAGTGTAAGAATTAAATTTTTTGCAAAGGCATATTAGATGCTCATAATTGGTTGTTTCGTTAAGATTTTTCCTAGGTATTTACAATTAAAAAATGGATACAAGTCCATGGGGTTAGTGCCGGTCAATGTTTCTGCACTACTCCCTGGGTTGCTAGGTGACAGAAGGGCCCCTTAGGCTATGCTCTGGCAACAATAGTGAAGGAGGGGTCAGGGATCATCCTGACTGTGGGAAAACAGGCCAATGCCAAAACAGCTAACAGCTGTCAGAGAGAGGAAGGGTGTTACAAATCCATTCATCCAGATCAAGGCTGGCTGGAGTAGGGTGTGTGTTAGAGATATTCAGATTGTGATTTCTCCACACTATTTTTTCAGAAATCTGAAAAAAGGATTTAGAATGTATTCATGTCATTTTTATTTTGATTAACAGGGAAATTGATTTAAAAGTTTGGTGATCTACACTTTGCATTAACACTTATATTATAGCCTGGGCTGGATTTACACTAAAACATTTACTTTGGATGGCTGGGTCTGATTGAAAAGTCTCTCTCTCATTTGTCCGTCTTGTGCCATTTTTTACTTTGACAAAGCCAGTAATGGCAGATACATTAGGATCCCTGGCTGACCAATATCTCCAAATTCCTTTTCAATACAATGCTTTCTGTTATATAACCCTATGTAAAAAGGAAAGCTCTCTTCTTCACTATAAATGATACCTGTGACCGATTTTGCTTTCCTACATCCTCCACTCCTATTTTTGTTCTGTCTTAAAAATATAAATATAGCATGATTCATTACAAAAATGGTGTGCTAGTAAAAGGTTTCTTTCAGGAACAGTGTCATGCAATCTGCTATATCCCAATTAGAATATAAACAACCTTAGGATCTGTTTATGTTACTGTAATTGCTTATGTTTAACCAAATATGTATTTTTATATGTTATATCATCTAACATTTTCATCACAGCAAAGTAATATGGTAAAGTTTTCTTGCTCAGCATACCCTTGGTGAAAACACTGTTCTTCATTCTAGGGATGGGCATTTTAAACTCCTTTTATAATTGGCTATCTGGGCATGGTATATAAAGGTTAACTGAATACTTCCTTCCTTAATTAGGAACCCACTTCTGTGATCCATTTAAAATAAGCTGAAGGGTTGCTGGCTGCTGGCCAGTGGCAGAAGGCTGATTGATTTCTATAATAGTAGGAATTCATCTAGCACCCATGTTGCTAAGATATGCAAGCAAGAATTTCATTGTACTCTGTACACGTGAAGATGCTACTTCTCATACTGATACCACATTGGGCAGCACTGCTACTTCTACCTATCACACTATAGCAGGTTTTTCTGCCAGAAGTGGGTGCAAAGGTGTACATGGGTATTTCTTTATGATAACATCATTATTTAAATGCTCTAGCAGCATAGGTTGGACAGAATGCAGCCTCCTGAGTATATACAGTAACATCACTGTGTAATGTTGATTTTGTATTTTTATTTGAATGAAGGCTACATATATTTGTTTTCTCCTCAATGAATCAGGTTTGGCATATTTTATAAGGCAACCATTATATTTAATATATTGAACAGCAAAGGGCAATATTGCAGACATAGAGCTGTTTGAAAATTAATTCTCAGTACCACATATGTTCCTTTTCTTGCGCAGAACCCAACTGAAAAATGGCTTTAAGTTTTGACTGTGTGTTGATCCATGCACATAAAGCTTTGTACTCACTCCTTTCAAAATCCAAGTAATCCTTTTTTTTTTATAGCATATACAGGTGGTGTGAAAAACTATTTGCCCCCTTACTGATTTCTTATTCTTTTGCATGTTTGTCACACAAAATGTTTCTGATCATCAAACACATTTAACCATTAGTCAAATATAACACAAGTAAACACAAAATGAAGTTTTTAAATGGTGTTTTTTATTATTTAGGGAGAAAAAAAAATCCAAACCTACATGCCCCTGTGTGAAAAAGTAATTGCCCCCTGAACCTTATAACTGGTTGGGCCACCCTTAGCAGCAATAACTGCAATCAAGCGTTTGCGATAACTTGCAATGAGTCTTTTACAGCGCTCTGGAGAAATTTTGGCCCACTCATCTTTGCAGAATTGTTGTATTTCAGCTTTATTTGAGGGTTTTCTAGCATGAACCACCTTTTTAAGGTCATGCCATAGCATCTCAATTGGATTCAGGTCAGGACTTTGACTAGGCCATTACAAAGTCTTCATTTTGTTTTTCTTCAGCCATTCAGAGGTGGATTTGCTGGTGTGTTTTGGGTCATTGTCCTGTTGCAGCACCCAAGATCGCTTCAGCTTCAGGTGACGAACAGATGGCCGGACATTCTCCTTCAGGATTTTTTGGTAGACAGTAGAATTCATGGTTCCATCTATCACAGCAAGCCTTCTAAGTCCTGAAGCAGCAAAACAACCCCAGACCATCACACTACCACCACCATATTTTACTGTTGGTATAATGTTCTTTTTCTGAAATGCTGTGTTCCTTTTACACCAGATGTAACGGGACATTTGCCTTCCAAAAAGTTCAACTTTTGTCTCATCAGTCCACAAGGTATTTTCCCAAAAGTCTTGGCAATCATTGAGATGTTTCTTAGCAAAATTGAGACGAGCCCTAATGTTCTTTTGCTTAACAGTGGTTTGCGTCTTGAAATCTGCCATGCAGGCCGTTTTGCCCAGTCTCTCTCTATGGTGGAGTCGTGAACACTGACCTTAATTGAGGCAAGTGAGGCCTGCAGTTCTTTAGACGTTGTCCTGGGGTCTTTGTGACCTCTTGGATGAGTCGTCTCTGCGCCTTGGGTAATTTTGGTCGGCCAGCCACTCCTGGGAAGGTTCACCACTGTTCCATGTTTTTGCCATTTGTGGATAACGGCTCTCACTGTGGTTCGCTGGAGTCCCAAAGCTTTAGAAATGGCTTTATAACCTTTACCAGACTGATAGATCTCAATTACTTCTGTTCTCATTTGTTCCTGAATTTCTTTGGATCTTGGCATGATGTCTAGCTTTTGAGATGCTTTTGGTCTACTTCTCTGTGTCTGGCAGCTCCTATTTAAGTGATTTGTTGATTGAAACAGGTGTGGCAGTAATCAGGCCTGGGGGTGGCTACGGAAATTGAATGCAGGTGTGATACACCACAGTTAGGTGATTTTTTAACAAGGGGGCAATTACTTTTTCACACAGGGCCATGTAGGTTTGGATTTTTTTTTTCCCAAAATAATAAAAACCATCATTTAAAAACTGCATTTTGTGTTATATTTGACCAATGGTTAAATGTGTTTGATGATCAGAAACATTTTGTGTGACAAACATGCAAAAGAATAAGAAATCAGGAAGGGGGCAAATAGTTTTTCACACCACTGTACATATGCATATTTTCATATGCATTTTGGATAGACAGTCTGCAAAGGATCCATCTGTCCTTGGCCATTTAGTCATCTGACATTCCTCACCACAGCACAGGTGAATACACACGACTATGGCAGCAAAGTCCGTGTTACAAATTATGACATATTGTACTCTCATTCCAATGAAACTGGGAACAAGTGAATAAAAATGGAAGTGATTTCAAGCTTCACAACTTGATTTGAAGAAAAATAAAAGAATCGAAAAGATTTAGTAATACACATATTGCCAGAATTGTTAAAAGGCAACATGAACAACCTCTCCAACAGCAGCAATAACAGATGTTATGCTTAAGTCAAAGGTCTACTGTTTTAAATGTAAATGCAGATAATGTTAAGGCATCTCTAATGCTGTCAAATTACCCATTCTTGACTTTAAGGGCCATATAGCTAAAGATTCCTCTTTTTACAGTAGCTTTATATAACATAGTACGTTTTTGAACATCTGCACCTTCTAATCCTGTATACCCTGAAGTATAGAAATTTATAGATTCAGTTTATCAATATAGTGCTAACCCACTTTGAATGTATATTTCTAAAGCAAGATTTGAACATAGTCTTTCCATAATTGGAGTTATATGTTTGTACTTTCCTGTTTGAGTTATAATTCATACTGCTACTTTTTGAAGTAACTCTAAGGCAACAATTAAGTGACTCTGAAGAGCATGACATTGAAGCATTATAATAGTTCAATTTGATACAAATGAACGACTAGCCTTTTTATACATTGCATATCGACAACCCCTTAATTTTGCAGTAACTGTGATCTGTAGAAAAAAAAGTTTACAATGTCAATGTGCTATTAAGATTACAATATAATGGCATCTTTAATTATTGACCAGTATAAAAAACGATTTCTGTTACTACTGGCAGATACCGGTTGGGCCTTGGAAATGTATCCCTGCCAGATTTGTATACAGGAAGTACTAAGAAGTAAGAACTATACAAAGCCCAGACATGTATAGTATAAAGGTACAAAGTATTGTAAATACAATTTATTCAGTATATGAAAGATTAAGTAACATGATGTGCTACAAGTTTAAAAACAGCTAAAGAAAAAACTATAAGACGGAGGGAAATATGAAGACTTAAAGGTAATTATATTACCACCTAAGATACTACCTAAACTAAAGATAATATTTATCAAGATAAGAGATGTGTTTATTGCCTTAATACTTAATTGGTTAAATTTTGTGGAAGTGGTCACATGATTCAATTTACAAGTATAGTATACTACACAAAAAATAAAACAGCATGTTGGGTACATGTGAAATCATGAAAAGAGTTATGTCCCAAGGAACACTATGTAACCTGGCCTACTGCAGATTATCTAAAAAAAAACATGTGTTTGCCTTTATGGTGGGCTTAGCTAATTAAGCAGGTGGAAGCACAGATAGAAAACAAATGTCATTAATGTATCATGTAAATCATGTCAATTTCTTCATACTGATTAAAACCATATTACCAACAAATCTGTATTCTTGTTCTTTCTCTTTCTATTGACTTCTTTGCAGCGTTTGATATCCTCAACAAACTAGAAATTAGAAACTGCTCCCTTTGAGTACATGTTACATTACACATTAATTAACCAAAAAATAACACACACCACTGCTGCAGGCAGAGTTATATTGACTGACTGTACTAAAAAAGGCACCCAATCACTCAGCACAACGTCCCATCATCACCCTCCACAACATGGAAGACATGCCACACGGGAAGAGTGTGAAAAGGATGCCTGAGACAGTTCGCCTGTGGTGTGAAGTGAACTAGAAGCGTGCTTCTGGGGGCTGTTGCAGAGAGAAATTAGATAATCCATGGATCTCAGAATGAATTCCATCTTGCTATAATGTGATTTTGCACCAGTGGACTACCCAGTTCCACAACATTTGGATTTCAATCAGTTTACACAGTTTTGGATAGGTTGTCTGCATTAACACATTGCTCTTGGCAAAATTTGCAAGTCCTTACCAATCAAACATTGAAGAGCCAATCAATCATGGACTACAATCTTTACACCAGCAGAGCAAGAGATGCTGGTGGCAGTGCATGAAGATTATCAGCAAATCCTTCCAAAGAAATGCAATACATCCGTAGTTGCAAAGGAAAAGGTGTAGAGGAGTATCACTGACAGAGTAACAGGTAATCAGTGGAATCCGTGTAAACTTTGTGTGTTAAAACTGTTGCAAAATATATCCCTGATGATATTATTCAACTTGAAGTAAGCATTATATTCTGTATTTGTAATATGAATGATAGCAAAAAAGTAACATTAAGTGTTCAGTATACATAGAGTTGTTCTAGTCGTTACCGTAATAAATGTTGAAAGTTATCCTATCTGCACAGAACCATGAATTGTCCGGTAATTACATGCCAAAAGCAACCAAAGGTTAATTCCTGTCATGTACAAATCTGCAACAGAAAACTCACAGTGTCCACTCTTTGAATGGTAACTTACCTACCTTGTCCAAATTTGAGATCCAGGATATTTGCCTTCACATTTGAACAGTAATTATATGTGAGGCATGTCATATTATTTTAAGAATAGATAAGAGGGCAAAATGATAATTGTACAGAGTATTTGATATATATACTGTAAATCCCCAACGAAAAGCTGCCCCACACTGGAGGCCGCCCCATTCTGTAAGCCGGAGAAAATGCTCATTTATATTTTAAAACTCAAAGATAAGCCGCTCCATGTTATTAGCCGCAGTGTTACTGAATTTACCAATCTGAAGTAAAAGCATCTAATTTGGCACACCCCTGTAGGCATTTGCAACTATATAGTGACATTATAGTGGAGCATGAACAATTAAATCGATAACATTTTGCACTTATTGAGATCATGCCGCAACGCAAGTCCTATGCTGCAGAATTTAAGCTCCAGGTTGTTGCTTTCGCCAGAGAAAACGGCAATCGTGCAGTTGGATGCCACTTTGAATTAGATGAAAAACAAGTGAGAAACTGGCGGAAAGATGAGGAAGCTCTGCGTGCGCTTCCACCACGTAGGCGTGCAAGGCATACAATTGAAGCAAAATGGCCAAACTTGGAGAGGCAACTTAAAGATTGGATTCTCGCGCAGTGTGAGAACAATTGGATAGTTTCGACAATAGTCATCAAATTGAAGGCACGAGGAATGGTTACTGAAATGGCAATTGTAGGCTTCAAAGGGGGTCATAATTGGGTTTCTTGCTTCATGAAACAAAATGATCTATCTATCCAAGTCAGAACGACTGTGGGACGGAGACTGCTAGACGACTGGGAGAAGAAACTTGACAGTTTTAGAGAGTTTGTCAGCAAGTAAATCGAGACACTGAAACTAACACTGGATGACGTCATCAACATGGACGAGGTCCCGATGCAGATGAATATTCCATCAACACGCACTGTCAATAAGGTTAGTAAAAAGACCATATCAGTAACTACCACAAGTCACGAGCGGACAAGTTTTATGGTTGTTCTAGCTTGCACGGCAAGTGGCAAAAAGCTGAAGCCATTCGTGATTTTTAAGAGGGTGACAATTCCACAGGAAAAACTACTCAAGGGTACTGGGGTCTCAGTGAACAAGGGCTGGATGAATGAAGAGGTTATGGTGGAACGGGTGGACAAATGCTACAGAAGGCAGCCTGGAGCTGGATTTTTTAACAAGAAGAAGTCCTTGCTAATTTTCGACTCTATGTCTGCTCATCTTATGGATAGTGTTCAGAAGGCAGTGAACAAGGTTGGTGGTCATGTCGCTGTAGTACCTGGTGGACTTACATGCAAACTGCAGCCACTTGATATTGCTGTCAATCATGCATTTAAGTGTCTTGTAAGTATCAAGTGGAAGAAATGGATGACGGATGGTGAGCATACATTCATTCCATCTGGCCGGCAGCGACGTGCGACGTACAGTCAAGCTCGTGAATGGATTATTTCGGCATGGAACAACGTGAAACCAGAAAGCATACAGAATGGTTTTCGCAAAGCCAGAATCCTATCTCCACCTACAAGCCTACCAGCAGCACAAGCAACTTCTGCAATATCTGTGAGTGATACCAGTGACAAAGCGTGTCCGACATCAGCAACAGCAAAGAAGCACAGGTCACAATCGAGTTGTTTGGCAGCGATGACAATGATTACGGATCTGATTTTGAAGGATTTGAAGAAAGGTAAGCCTAATTTCAGTGTTGCTAATTTTATTATGAAGAATTTACGTGTAGACAGATGATTGACATTGCTGTACTGCAGTACCCCCATCCTCCAGTCGTTCAAACGAAAATTAAAAACTTGTCTTTTCCCAGCCAACAATAAACGTTTGTTCCTTTTATTTCTGTTAAATTTTGCTTTTTTACTAGCTTGTATTATATACTAGGATGTAATGTAATAAAGCCTTGAAAAAATGTAATTCTTACATTGCAGCAACAAACCTGTGAAGAAGAGGCTAGATGCAGCAGCGCCAAGTAATCACTGAACTTATGATGGCGTCATTATTAATTGACATCATTTTTTTGTCTACTGGACAATTCATAATTCATATTTTTTCAAACTGTGGACTTAGTTATTTTAACTGTATCTATGAGCATCGTCACTATCTGATTTTTTGAAGTAACAAGTAAATTTAAATTCAATGAATCATTTGAGTATGTTGTCTTTTTGTGCACTGAATTATACTGTTATCGAATGTTTTTACATAGGCTGCCCCATTTAAGCAAGCCGGCACCCAATACTCATTTTGTAAAATTAATGTATAAGCTGCGGCCTTTCGTTGGGGAAATACGGTACTTGTGCGCTTCATTCATAAAAGCCATCAGCCAAATGAACTACATTACAGTGTAGAAGTAAAATAGTTGCCTTATTCCATTACATAATGCCAAATTGAAGCTGCATTAACAAGATAGTTGGTATCTGCTAAAGAGGAGAGTCTTCAGAAGCATTTATTTAAAAAGCGAGGGGCTCCACAGAAGGGCTGTAGGTGGCAGCTGGTTCCACCAGCCAGTCTATTACCAGTTATTATCGCTCAGAAATGCCTCACTTGTTTACATATGATTGCTCTACCAGTAACTCTGTGGAATTCCTCTTTGATGGTTGTTTTGTCGTATAGGGTCCTAGGAGACCCTGTTTTCCACTTTATACTCTTTATTGTGTAGACTTTACCAAAATGCCTCATATTCCAAACCCCCAACACTCTATGGTCAGTTACTGTATTTTTCACTTCCTCCCCCCTTTCCTTCTTTATCTACACTCTCAAGCAATTCGATGGAGTAAAAGAACAAGCAGGAGAAAGAGTTTCACTTTAAAACAGTTAAAAATTATAGACAATATACACAAAATAATAAGCAGAAATAAAATGAGTGTGACAAATATACCATTACAGCCTAAGTAGCATAGCATCTTGTGTCTATAGACAGCTCTCAGCTTATCTTCAGTCTAGCTTGGTGTTTGCTACCACATGGCCTTTGAATGGAGCATTCCTCATTAACAGAAAAACCCTCAAATATGATAAACCTTTCGATGCACCTTGATGTCTAGTTATGCAAAATGTACTTTTTGGGTTTAATTACACCCTTATGATATACTGTAAACCAATAATTGTCTTCAGCAAAACTGATCAAAAGGACTTGAAGTTGCACATGCCACATCAACTGACCCCAAAATTACTCCATAATAGGATATGAGGGGTCAAAGTTACTTCACTTCACAAAATTTTGAGGTTGCTGATTATGAATATGATAATATTTTTGATATTTAATTCTTTACCAATGGTTCTAGCCCTCTAAGAGCATCTTCGAGAAGGTTAAAAATTACAAATTTTAAGCATAAGCATGAGGGGGAATATTTTAAGCTCAGTGATTTCAAATATGATGTTATTTTTTTTTATTTTTGATCCCTTACTTAAGATTTAGTCCACTACATTTGTCTTAGAATCGAGAAGGTTTACACTTTAAACATTTAAATTGAAGCACACATTTTAATATTTTAGATATTTGATTAAGATATTCTTGTTTATTATACTGTATACTTCTCATGAAATAAATCATTACATTTCTTATAAACAGTCTAAATTACAGTGGCTTACCCTAATTCAGACTTTAAGTTTTAAATGCCAGTTGTAATACAGAAGTGCTAAGGCAAATATTTTCTTTATTTTCCTAAAATCTCACAAGTAACTGGTAAACTCAAATTAACAACGAAACAACTGAAATACTGGGCCTTCCTATGTAGGTTGGAACCCCTGTCTGTCATTGTAGGTCGCCATGCTGACAACCCCCAAACTACATTGTGATGGCACCAAAACCACTTTGCTCTCACCTCCCATGTCTATTACTATTACTTTCTCTTCCTTTTACTCTCTGTGGTGTACATGATATTCCAATAGAGCTATAGAACTGTGTGTTCTGCTTGATAGTTTAACTTTATAATCTCATTTTGTTAATTTATTTCATAAAGCTTTTTTTCCATTCTTTGTACATATTTTATACAATTTTTCTTATTTTGGGCACTTTATTCTGGGATCAAATGACACCCTGTGGTACTCTCTATTACAACACATAAAACTAATTAATTGCTGGTTCATTGCATTAAACAACATAAAATGCAAATGTTTCTTTAATAAGACACTATCTACTGATAAGATATTGATGAAAATCAAATGGGTGTCACATAAATGTTAACATGGCTGTCTCACAGAATCAGGGGAATACATTTGACTATCAGTAAATGTGTGTGAAATCTACATATTCTTCTTGTTTTCTCTGGGTAGTCTGTTTCTTTTCATGTCCCAGTGAGATTATTGTTAACTGGCAACTTTTAAACTGATTGTTGAGTTTATAGGAGTGTGTTTTTTCTGTGATGGATTAATATTGAATCACCTGTGTTCATCACACAGTTGGTTCCTCCCTTGTGGTTTATGCTTCCTGAAAAAAGCTCCATTGCCCTGTGACAGTGCAGTGAAGTAAACAGTTTCACAAATGGACAGAAATGGAGTACAGTAGTTAATTTATTCAGACTGCTTATATAACCTTACCATACTCTAAATGTACCATTGTTCTGGGAATACAGGGAGGTTAGTTATACAAGGATCAGAAGTGGGCATGTAAGGCACAACCAGTACAAACTATTAATTATTAAGATTTCTAAGAACCAAAACTAACAGAGCTTATCAATAACCAAGTGAGAGAGCAAAACAAAGCCGTAGCTATAAAATAAACTACAGAAAATATGCCCAAAATAAGGAGTCCACCATGTTGGACAATGGAAATTTCAAAATGGCAGCTGTTTATATTGCTATGTCAATGACAACACAGTTTTCGACCTCCAGAAATCTAGCCCTATCAAACTCAGATGCTTGTATCGACCAAATCCATTTACAATATGTTGATGCAGTAAATTTAAAACTAATGACATCAATAATTTTAGTCTTTTGAAAATGCTTCAAAAGAGAAGCTTTCTTTTGTGTAGGAAAAAAATATTTCCTATAGAAGAAAGTTTGAATTAACAGTTTCAATGGCTGCTCTGTTTTGGTCTGAGCTCTATTTATTAATTCTCATCAACTGTTTTTTAAGGCAAAGCAAGGCCACTAAGCATCAATAAACTTGGTATATCCAAACTCATCAGCAAAAGTTTATTTAATTCCTTTGGCACAGGTCTATCATTATAATGTCAGACGTTGACCCTATGTACGTCTTTTTGAAAAGGTAGAAGCATTTTTACACTGTATAAGAGGAAAACCCCTAATTAATCCTGCAGTGTGCTTTTACTTTGATATAACTTCCCAGTTCAAGTCACACAAGACTCTCTTTGAAATAAACGTTTTATGTTTAGTATTGGCAATAGGCAACAAACAGGCAATGACATTTTAATATCAATGTGCCACAATCTCAGACCCAAAAGTTAGTTCAAAATATGGTGCATCCACAATACTCACTGAACAAGACCCAACATCTCACCTGTTTTATGAAGGAAAATGAAATGAGGTCCCAGGACACAATCCCATGGTCCATTAATTCCAGAAAAGCCGTCAGAGTAAAAGCCAGCATCTCCCCAAAGCTGCAAAAAGAACACACCATTCACACACTCACATACTCTCAAGCAAAGCAACATTCAGAGAATGAAATAGGGGAAGATGATGGATACATCCTAATACTGTATGTTAAAATAATGCTATAAAACAAAAGGAATGAGTTTACGGAGATCTCAAACCACCATTACCCATAATAATGTCTTAATTTCACTCTGAAACTGACATTATTGCCTTCATTTTAAATTTTGATGTATTGTCTTGCAAAACTATTTGATTTGTTTTATAAAATATCATATATATTGTAAACCAGTTTGTAACAGTATTTAGTGTAAAAGAACCACAGGAAAACTCATTTGCTTAATAATCTGACAAACCACCCTAGTAGTACTTGGTAAAGGAAATTCCCAGTCCCTGAAAGAGCAGCACACTTTTAAAAATTGTACATTTCATGGTCTTTTATAGTAGATGCCACTATCAAAAACTGATTACTTATATGACCTAATACTGCACATAGTCAGCAGGAGAATGTGAAGGTTACTAAGTTAATTTAGTATAATTTTATTTATATCAGAGAAGGCTAAACTGGAAACAAAAACATTTGGGGAAATATGGGTAAAATAGTCAACTAGTAAGGAAGCAGTAAAAGTATAAACTAAGAATTCCATTGAAATGTATACTTTGTGCTTTTGCTCATCCTTGACATTTCAAAGAAATTCTAGTAAGAAATTCTAATCTTCGCAACTTATGGCTGCCCCTGCTGCAATGTCTTAGTCTGTAGAAACAGGATTTCAACCTTGAAAAGCCACAAGTAAATCACCTCTAAAAAAGTTATGGTATTGATTTTATTTTAAATGGAAAAGGCAACATAAGATCCTTATCTTATAAATTTAAAGTACTTTACCAAAACTGCCCAAACCAAAAAATAGCATAAACATTTATTTTTGGAATTTGGTGATGTTGATGTTTGATGATGTTGCAACAATAATCAGGTTTGAAGGTAAAATGCTATTTTAGCAATGCATTATTTAGTAGTATTAATATACTCGCCACAACCACTCAACTAATGTATAACGTTTTTATTTATATTGTGCAATTTACTTAATCCTGTTCAAAGTAGTACTATTTTCTACTTTGTCTTCTTTTATACACAGTATGTGTTCCACCTTGAATGATGATTAAGAAGTTGTTTGCATTGTTGTTATTAATAATTGTTGACACATTTAAAAAGGGACTAGGAGGTGTTTTGGCCTTGGAAACCCATGAAGTTTCTTTTCTTGTCTATCCTTGCTGCCCAGAGTTTCTGTTTCCTCTCTTCCCTGGTCATCTGACCATTCCACATTTGTTTATTAATTTGGACATTACCTTTCTTACTTTTACTGTCTTACAAATGTTTCATAAATAGATGTTCTTCAGTGGGCAGCTTCACAACTAGGAGTCCAGGGTTCACACCAAACCACCTATGTACAGTTTACATGTCCTTGTTGGTTTCCTCTGGGTACTCTGGTTTCTTCCCACAGTCCAAGACATCCCAACATAGGGAATTGCCATTACTAAATCATCCCTAGTGTGTGTTTCTGCATGCTCACCCTGTGATGGACTGGTGCTTTGTACCAGCTGTTGCTCCTCCTATGCACCCCATGATTAAATTCGAAAATTAAAGTTCACAATTTATTAAACTGAAACTTAATGGTATTAACAAATGCTTGATTCTGATGGAAGAAATTTTCACTAATGTTATTTTTTTTTATAGAAATGCAGCCACCCTGGAGACCACATCGGTGGCTCTGGGGCTAAGGAGCTGCACTGGTATTTAGAAGGTTGTCGGTCCAAATCCTTTTACTGTCAGAAGGGATCCTACTCCCTTGGGCCCTTGAACAAGGCCTGTAAGCTGAAATTTGCTCCAGGGGCACTGTATAATGGCTGACCCTGTGCTCTGACCCCCAAAGGTCATGCAAAAAGACAATTTCTCCTCAGAGATTAATAAAGTATATTAAATTCATAAAACCAGAGAAAGTGTATACTTTACTCAGAATAGCCATTGTAATTTGCTTTAAGTTTATGTATTTAACAATACTATGTTTAGCGAATAAAATCAAACATAGACATTTTCCAAAGAAAACAAATATCTACAGTATATGCTTTCCTTTTAGAATACTGTATGTAGACTACTATTTTATTTTTCTTTCTCTCAATACAAAATTTATACATGCATCTCATTTTTTTCACTTGATTGTTTTAGGACATTCCTGTTTTCTATACTTGATAATATTAATGGGCAATTTTCTGTAACTATAATAATTATAAATTAAAATCTGATCAAGCTTTTTGATGTACCAGCTATTCAATATTTGCTAAAATAAAGTAGAGTTGACTAAAATATACAATCATTTAAATTTAGGCTAGCAAATCTATTGGTTCCCTTCCCCTTTTTTACATAATATATGCCTAATAGTGATGTATATTCCAGCATTTAATTATTCACTGATTTAAAACATTAAATGTAAAGCTAAAATTACTCAACTATATTTACAATATTTGACTTCATAAAATGTGCACCCCTGTCTGTAAGTAAATTAGACTTAATGTTCTTTTTTTCAAGCTAATGTTATAATATTAAAGTTTAAGCTAGGTTATGTGTAAGTGTACTTCTACAAATGCAAAAATAGGTGACAGCCTGGAATTAACTTTCACCTATTTTTTTTTTTTAAATATGCTCAAGGCGATTCTTTCTTTTGAGGATCTTAAACAAATCACCCCATCCCAAAACAACTGCACACCACAACTCACTGCGTGCCACTTTCGACTAGCCGCGCCAGCACCGCGATGCCCTCTATGTTAATGAATTCAGTGGCGAACGTAATGTCCGCCGACAGCTTAGCGAGCTCCTTCAGTGCCTCCAGTCGAGCGTCCATTCCATGAGACTGCACCCTCTCCAAGAGTTGTCGGGCTGCACGCGCCTGCAAGGGGAGGACACAGTCATGGGGCTATTCATACGCCACGATCTGCACTGCACATAAAGGGGCCTCCATGCAGGGTAACCTGCAGAGCTAGAGACTTTTCACAGTATCGGCACGGCCATGTCATGGCATACATTAGACACATAAAAGGTCAATATACCTGACTTTGGATGATGCAACCACATTCTCAGAGTCACATACATTAACAAAACATTAATTGGGGAAACACTGCCACCCTATCCTCACTCACCCAAAGCAACACACAGTATGGAGCAGCAAGCTAGATTCACAAACCCAAAGGGAGAAGTACACATATAAAACTTAAAAACATTAAAATCAGCAAGATACAGTAAATAAAACATAACAGCACATGAAAATGCGTCTGCGTGCATTTTGAAAAAAGAGACTAATGCAGACTGCTATTTCTACTGTCTAACCAACATCTTTAATGTGGTTTGATCCTTATCATGCATGCAAAGAACGTAACCACCATATTTGCCAACAAACCATGTGAGCTCAAGTAATCTGATAATGTCTGTACCTTATAGCAAATTATACTCACAGGTGAAATTGCCAGACGAAGGATAGTCCCATTCTTTATCTCACTGCGGTTCTGAAACACAGGTTCAACATGACTAGTCATAAATATAAAAAGAGCTGCTAGTAAAGTCACCGAGCAGACTTAAAAGCATTATTAAAAAAAAATAAGTGGCCATTGTTGCATTTGTGCTCATTGCTTTTGAGAAAGTACAGGCATGATTTTGTAGTTGCTGTTCTCAGCACAGCTCTGTTCTTTGATTGACTAATTAAAAAGACAATTCTTTTGGTTTTTGACCAAAAAACTCCAGGCATGTTGTCATAATAAACACCAACTACCTGCCAACTATTAACAATTCTACTAATGAGATCCTGAATAAGGTCTATTCAGACGCTATGTCATTGACACTCATCCCCCTTTAATGAAGAGTGTGTTGCACTACAACATTCTTCCATAATCTTTTCAGCTCATTCTTATTGCATGTCCAAGCTAAGTCAGTTGACAGTTCAGGACCTCTGTTCACCTAAACTTATAGAACATTCAGCTTAAGATCTGGTATGCCAGTAAAGTTATAATTGGATTTTGGCCAAAAATGCTATAGTAACAGTTATTCTTATCAGCAATCACTATGTCAAGTGCATGCGCAAACGGCACATCTGAAGGGCTCTACCGACTGTAATTCTGCCGCCACATCTGGAGCTGGCGCTGTGTCTTAATGCCTTTCTCTCTTCTTCACTCTGCAGAGTAGATGATTGATGGCCAGAACATATCTGATGTCTCTTTTGGTGTCAGTCCACCCGGACCTGCCCCTTCTGCCAGATGGTCTAAAAACTGGAAGCTCTGCCATCTTTGCCAGTTATTTGCTTGTTTTTCCTATTTGCTTGATATCCAGTTATATGGGGTTACTGGGGTGGTACCTCAACTCTTTATCATTGTCTTTTGATTATCTTATAATGTATACGAAAATAATGTTTGAAATGGACATTACATAATTAACAAAAAAATGTAACTAATGTTCATTACACAGATCAGGATCTGGCTAACTGTTGTGCTTAATCACAACTCTAACCTATCAGTACAGACTTCAACTGTATGGCACCCAGCTAGAAATTAGTCATTATAGTCACACCCACCTGTAGCGTCTGCTCTTTGAAAAATCTGATGTTGATCTGGTGGAGGGATTTTATTACCCCAGAATCCTCGGAGCAAAAGTAATGCACGTCTTCAGACATGATGCACATTCTTCTGACATGAATACCTCTGCTCGATTTAGTATAAGGGTACAGGCAGAATACATTTTGACAGAAAAACAGATTTCCATAATGGTTCACATAAAATGATTAGAACCACCATAATAATAAAGGAAAGATGGGCACACCACCCATAAGGCAAAAGGCACAATATCAGTGAGATAATGTGTAGGACAGATCCAGATGTAAACTTTAAATTTAAAACCCCTTTTTAATTTATCATTTTCAAATTGCATACATTTTAATATATGACAATGGTGGACAGAATAATTCAGTATTTAACAGTTCACACATTTTCAAATGTCTCAGTATTCAAAGTAACTAAAAACATTGCAGCAAGGAAAAAAATAGAATGATTAAAAATTTTTAGACATTACAGTAATATATTTTTATCCCAGTAAACAGTACAAGTCATGGCTTGAAGAAAAAACGGCAGACAAAGAAGATGACATGGTGCTGGACCAATAGACAAAAAAGGAATCATAATGGGGCTTCCAACTGTTATGACAGTAGCACATAATTACCCCTTAGCAAATCAGTATAATTTTAGGTACACATAAAACATTAACATTACACTAATAATGAAATAATATAATCATAATATCCAAATGACTTAAAACTCAGAAAATAGCAATATTATATAATTACAGAAAGAAACCTGCAAAACTGAAGTATCATAAGAGTATGTAATCTTTTGAATGCTGAGATAGTGCCTAAATATGATTATCCTATAATTTCTAATGTCTGAGAAAAGCTAGCTGTATCTGCCTGCTTTCACACCCTCAAGGCACATGCCAGTATTTCAGCAGGTGTTAATTTAGTGTCAATGTGACATGCTTATGTTTATACACCCAGAAAATCCACAAATTTACACTGAAGACTTTTTCTTTATTTTAACAACTGATGATTAGCCTGTCAAACGAATCACCAGTACATATCTTGTGTAATATTTGTGGACTGGCAACATCAGCTGCCAAAATGAAGTTCTGAAATAAGTGGCACATACTGATCTAAATGGCTGGTACACGTAGTTTCGCATCTGTTTGATTAAGATCTTAATGTACAAGCTAGGTATTTAAAAATGCACCTTTTTAGGAATTTTCAGGGTAGCTTAGAAATCGGTATTTTATGACCCTAAATTGAATATCCTAGGAAAATACTAAAATATACATAAAAAGTCGATGATAATGTACAGTAACAGCATCCTCTTCTTGGTTTTTCTTTGATAAATTTTAACTGAAGAGAAAATCATATTCCTAGAATCAAACTTGCTTGCTTGTTAAACTTTGATAACTACTAGTGGAATCAAAAGCAAGTTATATAAAATATCAGTGTATTTCATATTTGTGAGCAAAGTACTTAACTGTACATCTAGAACAATGAAAAAATACTTAGACTCAAAACAAGAAATAACGTATTAAAGTTATCTAGCACTGTAATATTTTCTGCTAAACTGCAAAAAGAAACGTGGATTTCTCAAAACAAAACTAAACAACATAAAATGAAACTATAAAGGTTTTCTCTGGGAAGTTCACCATATTGTTTAACCTTAGCCAATACAGAGAATTCAGGTTTACAACTGGATTATCTCAGATGCCAAACCATCAATGTGAAGTGGAATCATTTGATTATTTTTGTAAAATTGTTGATAGACAACCTCTCACGTCTTAATGAACAAGCAATCCCCTGGACTCACCTGTTCAGTGATGTACAGCTGTGGGCCATCCGCATAACGCAGAGCAAACTGATCAGAACCCGAAAGAGACCAGCTGTAGGGAAAGCATATATAGGAAAACACTATGTTTTAGTGTTACCAAATAATAATGTTACAAAAGCTTACTGAACTGTTACAGCATTTGACTCCAGGTATTCTTCACCAAACTTTTAGTGGAATAATCTAAGTATTATGGATAGCAGCTACTACTGCCTTGAGGCCACTGATGTTGGAAATAGGACATGTTATAGCTGTGTAATCTTGAGATAAACCCTCCAGTTAAGATTATCTCTGGCAAACAGATCTACGATGAAGATCTGGGCAAAGGGCTATCCACAACTAATCTTCATGAAGGTTCTAATTAAACTGATTAGAACAATGTGCAGAATAGACAGAATACTGGGACCCTAACTTAGAATGTGTGTGCTAGTTACTGATTTGTGGTCAAGAGACAGATATATCTCAGTCAGGCTCAGCCTAAAACAGCTTTGTGGACATGCATGTGTTAAGGATTAAGTGCAGAGTTAATGTTGTGACAGACAACAGTGAAAATATTCCAGATATCCTTACACCCTGACAAGGTAAACATGCTTTTGGGATGTGGATTGTTCTTGAACATGTCAAAAAGAGATATGGCAAAAGAATCACCTAACAGCAAGCTAAGGTTGTAACAGCAGGTTTGAAGAAACTGAAGCTTAAATCAGTCAAGAGAACCAACAATCTTAGTCAAAAAGCAACTTTGCAAAAAGTCAAAGCAAGAACCCTAAATCAGAATTCAAAAAGCAAATAAGCCTTATGGAGTCATGAGTATTTGAAAAAATTAAAAAGTTTTAAGTCATGTGCTGCCATCTTTTCATATTATGGCTTCCATGATTTCAATTTGGTGGAATCCATAAAAAAATCAAAATATAAAAAATAATTATGTGAATGCATTAACTACATGATAGGGAGAAATGGAGTTCCTCATGTAAATCCAGGCAATGAATAGTTAATTAATTTCTATGAAAATAGCAAACGCCACTTTCATACACTGTTGATTCATCATCACTAGGTGATAAGCAAGCCTAGGTGAATGGAACACTTTCTAGACAAATCTGGAAGACCCAAAAAGGCAGTGTGAGGCTGTGCTGGGAACAATAAGAATGTGCATGTGCTCAGAATTCTTTTAATTTCCACCTCCAAAAAAGTGATTCTCCTATATCTTGGAAAAGGTCAGGAATATAGAGCCCGTTTGGACAGCATTAAAAATCTCAGCAGTGCAAGCATCTGGAAGTGGTTGTAGCCAAAAGATTATTGTGTTTATGATGACATATGATATATATGTTATCCATCCATCCATTATCCAACCCGCTATATCATATATATATATATGTTATGGCCTACCAAAAGGTCTAGGGGTATATAAATAGGACGTATACAAGTGAGAGGGAGAGAGGAAGACAAAACACAGAAAAAACTAAAACAACGAAATAAAAACACTCTCCATTTATTGTCAAAAAGAAAAACCTCCACAAAATATGGAGGACGTTACACACAAAACAGAAACAAGGCAGGAGGACAACACTAATTTAGCTATCTAGCTAAATAAAGTTTACACAGCTAAATACACACTATCCACATTTGTCACATAGATGGCTAGCTTACAACAATTACATTTCTTTAATAAGCAATAAGAAACAAAAACCCAAAGCCAGGCCATCCCACCCTAACCCTCCATACTTTGTTCTATGAAACCCAAATCCTTCTCCTCTCACACTCTCTATCTACCCTAAAACCCAAACAAGCTTCTTTTTATAACTTACAGCCCACCCACAACCCAGGTGATTTAATAACATTGGGCAACTCAAATCGTCTAGTCAAGTTGGGGAGCATGCACTGGTACAGTGTGTTGCGGCAGCCACTACACGACGAAACAATGAGAGATCCCTGTTGGCAACCCCCCAGGCAGACGCGCGGTCCAGTCCCACCCTCTGCAAATCACCCTCTATCTGCTGCAGCCAGGTGTTACGTGGGTGACCCCTTGGCCTGGTCCAGCCACTCGGGTCCCCAACAATGAGGATTTTACCAGTCGGATCACCCTCTGGGAAACGCGCCACATGGCCGTAGTGCTGTAACTGACGCTCCCTAACAATGCAGGTAATGTGCCTCATCTGGGACTCCATGAGCAACCGCTTATTCGACACAAAGTCAAACCAATGGTACCCAAGGATTTTCCGGAGAGACACAGTACCAAAGGAGTCCAGTCTTCGTTTCAGGTCACTGGATAGCGTCCATGTCTCACAACCATATAGCAAGACAGGAAGCACCAGGACTCTAAAGACTTGTACTTTCATCCTTTTGCATAGATATCGGGAGTGCCACACACCCCTTTCCAGCAACCTCATGACCTCCCCATGCTCTCCCAATCCGTCTACTGACTTCATAGGAAGAGTAACCAGAGACATGAATGTCACTGCCAAGGTAAGTAAACCTCTCGACAAGGTCAACACTCTCTCCGAAAACAGACACACTGCTGATGGCTGTGCCCAAGAATGAGGTCATTAAAAGCCTGGATCTTCGTTTTTATCTAGGACATTCGCAAGCCCAGACATTCAGACTCCTTGCTCAGTCTCTCGAGCGCCCCGATCAGAGCCTCCATTGACTCCGCGAAGATCATAGCATCATCAGCAAAGTCAAGATCCGTGAATCTTTCTTCACCAATGCTCCACAGTTCTGTTGGTGAAGAAAGATTCAACTCAATAGGTGGGTAATTAATTAAGTCATCTGCACCAAATTGAAGAAAACTAGCCGAGTTTAACAAAAAGATATAGAGTACGTCATAACAGCAACCCAAAGATAACCATGAGTAGTAAGAGAAACTGTCCAGCTGCAGAAGGTGGCCTTCCATGCAATGCTAGCAAGACTTAGAGGTATCAGAAGGCCAAAAAGAAGGCAGCCACAGCAGCACACAAAGTGAAATCTTGTTTTTGGAAGGAGTTTAGTAAGCTTGTGGAGAATGACTTTGACATGACCTTAAGCGATTCTGGCAAATCATGAGAAGTCTAGAAAGGGTAGGTGATATTTTACCCAGGCTTTTCTATGCAAGAATTGGAAAAAAAATATGTCAACTTGGGATATCAGTCAGAAGTGGAAAGAGCACTATAATGAACTACAAAACCCAGTGGAAGCACCTAACTTCCTCCTACAGAATATGACAGAAGCATTTGGGGTTGGGTCATTGTCTGTGAATGAGGTCACTCCAGGGATTAAAAAGACAGGAGTGCACAAGATCCAGCTGGAAATGCTAAAATATCTAGATATTATGTGAAAGTTTTGTCTAACATACTACTTCGAACTGAGGTGGTGGTCTCTGTTTTTAAAAAGAACACAATAGAAATTTTCCCAGTTATCCTCTTTAATAAAAGCCCTGTGTGTGTCCAGGTGTCCGTGTGTGTGTCTGTCTTCTGGTGAAGTGTGCATGCTCGGGGCCGCAATGCACATCGCACGGTGCCCCGCCCATGCGCACGGCACTGTGAACGCACACACACACTGGAAGCTGGGCACACAGTGAATGGCCTAGCCGGGATAAGCAAATAAAAGATATCATTGCTGGGGAGACTGCTGATTAGGTAGTCGTGGCCGCGAACAGAAAATCCGTTGCTGGGGAGACACCACACATACAATAATCAGCTACACGGCAGCACAGATTTAAATACTTGCTGGGGAACTGCACAGTACTTGCTGGGGAGATGACACAGTCACAATTATCAACTGCACGCCACACATTACATCAGTTGCTGGGGACACTCTGCTGATTGTCCACTGTTGTCAGAGAAAATTAAAGTCATATTATGGACATCAAAGCCAGTATTACTGTCAGAGAAAATTACAGGCACACAATACACTGACGCATATAGTATGAAGGAAGGATTTGATTATCATTATTTCATTGAATCAGGTTCATATTTGGACAATGTGTTGTGTTCAAGTTACATTGCGTGTTTGTCAACCGTTATAAAGATAATAGGTTTAATTCAACGAAGTGTTCACTACCCAAATCGGTACTCGTGAATCTAAGATGTTTAACAGGCATTCCCGGTATTAAGCTGTGGATTTGCCTGCGAATATTTAGCGGCAGTGTATCTATGAACTCAATTTAAACTTATGCTTTACACCTTGCTTTCCTATTGATATGTCTACAAAGGCTTGTTCAGCTTCAGAGGGTTGTTCCTTTCTTACTGCATCAATAAATAGCTCGTCTTCCTCTTTATCTGAGACATCACACACTGCATGCACGGGTTTACATTTCCCAGTCCTGCAAACTTTAGCGAAGTGTTTCAATTTACCACATTGTTTCCGCAGTAGCTGCACTTATGAATATGCTTGTATGCTTCACTCATTTCATATTCTTTTGCTGCCTTCTCAATTGTGTAATGTGTTTTTTGTTCAGCGCTCTTTGGAGCTCTTCCTTGTTGTCTGCGTACTGCGTTCACAGTCAGTTCACGTGAGCCGCTCGAAGTACATGCATTGAAGGTTCTCAGCTGTGCTTGTGTCTTCGTGCGATCTTGTGATGTCCACGGCTTTATTTAATGTTAGCTCAGACCCGGCACTTAAAAGTTTCTGTCGCACTTTCGCTGCGACAGAATGTTTGTGTTTGTGCCAAACACTATTCTATCTCTGACCATCTCATCTTTGTCTGCATAAGCACAGTACTTCACCAGCAATTTTAACTCTGTTACAAAGTGATCAAAAGTCTCATTTATACCCTGCATATTCTCATTAAACTTATATCTCGTGAATATCGTATTCGTCTTAGGCATGACAAACGCCTCAAAACGGTTATAGTAAGTTTTCAGTACCTTGGCTTCCTCCTGGGTGAGAGTCCATGTGTTAAAAATGTCTCTTCCTTTTTCCCCAGTCCACAGGAGCAGGTAGCTGCATTTCTCACTCTCGTCTTTGCCATTTAGCGGGCCAGAAAACATCAGCTCCATGTGCTGTCGGAACTTATTCCATTCTCCCGGCAGGTTAAGAGAATCCCAGTCAGTTTGTGGCGAAGGAACTCCAACAAAATCTATGACTGTCCTCTATTCTGACACCATGTCTTGTTTTCACAAATTGTGAAAAATTAAATGATGGTGAGACTTTCTTTTAAACTATGCTTTATTTATTACAGTTCTTACATTCATGGTATCATGCTCTAAATTAACTTCCATAATAGTAACCTTGAGGTCCCCTTTTCTGGTGCCTTTCTGATGACATAGGTGCCTAAACCATGCCTGAAAATAATGCATTTCAATGATATATATCGTAAATACCCGCATATAGGACCTATTTTTTTATCTTAAGAAGTAGGCCTAAAAACCCAGGTGTGTCTTATACATGGATACAGGTTGTCTTTCGGTTTGTACATGTTCAGTTTCTCCCTGTGCATTTCCTGTGCAGCGAGCGAGCGAGCAAGAGAGGGAGAGCGCGAGCGAGCAAGAGAGGGAGAGCGCGCGCAGCAAGAGAGGGAGAGCGAGCAGCAAGAGAGAGAGAGCGAGCGAGCAAGAGAGAGAGAGCGCGAGCGAGCAAGAGAGAGAGAGCGCGAGCGAACAAGAGAGAGAGAGCGCGACACACACACACACAGAGGCGCGCGAGAGAGAGGCACACACACACACAGGCGCGCGCTAGAGAGAGGCACACACAGGCGCCTAAGGCTCGCAAAAGAGAGAGCGAGAGAGGGAGGACTGGATGCATAAGGTAGAAAAGGCTCGTTTTTGTTTTCAGTTCTGTTTACAGTGATCGGTTCATAGTGTGCATTGAGGCAATGTTACTTTTCTTGGTGGTTTATTAAATTACGAATTTTTCAAATGTTCATTTTTTTCCCTGTGCTTAAAACTGATTAAAAAAAAGTGTTTTTAGCGAGCGGTTCCTAGCACTATAGCGCAAACTATTGCAGTGCTAGTTTTCTCTGCTGTTCAAGGTTTTCTCAGTGTTATTCAATGCGTGATGCTCTCGGCGCGTAGATGGGAGCGTCCATTGGACTTTATGATCGTGTGCACATGTGTCAGTGCCTCTCCTTCGCCTTCGATGGCTGTGTGACGGGGACAGAGACGAGTGGTTTGAATCCAATTTGAATTTCAAGGTTTGTTTTCAAGCGACAGTTAGCAGTGCCACAATTTTACCTACCGAGGTATGCCACAGTCCGCGCGTGATTAGCCATTGCCCCCACACTGGTATTTCACACCATTTCAAATGAAAGTATTTTTCAGGTGCAGCGTCACTAATACTGTATCGATTTTGGAGAATGACACGGCGTTTGAAAGCTCATTTTACAATACATCCACCTGTATGCCTTATTGTAACATTTGTAAATTATTTTATTTTGAATTTTCACGTCACCGATACGTCATTTTCGTCATCTAGTATGTTTCTCGCTCTTTGTTGTTGTTCAGAGAGACTCCAGCCTAACACAAACGCATTGATACAATCACTGGTGCTGGCGGCAGCAGCTTTTAATTAGTAACTCAAAATCAGGATGCATCCTATAAACAGGTACGCAGGTTTTTCCATGGTTTTTAGGGTCAAAAATCCACTGCGTCCTATACATGGTATCATCCTATATGCGGGTATTTACAGTAAATATTACAGTGATCACCTCGATAGACATCTCACCACCCAAATCGCTACTCGTGAATCTAAGATGTTTAACAGGCATTCCCGGCATTAACTTTTTGATTTGCCTGCGAATATTTAGCGGCAGCGTGTCTATTTGATTGCTGCTGACCGACGGCCTTATATGGGGGACGCAATATAGGTAGGCAGCCAACTACGTGGGAGACGTGGTGATGGGGGACGCAACTCCGCCTCATACAGCGACCGAGTTGCAGGCTATGGCCGTATATATGTACGTAAGTAGGATTCAGTTATGACCGTTATGCGTAGAATTTCAAAATGAAACCTGCTTACCTTTTGTAAGTAAGCTGTAAGGAATGAGCCTGCCAAATTTCAGCCTTCTACCTACACAGGAAGTTGGAGAATCAGTGATGAGTGAGTGAGTCAGTCAGTCAGTCAGTCAGTGAGGGCTTTGCCTTTAATTAGTATAGATACTATTAAATACTTTAGGGTTATATTCTCCTTACTTACCAAATGAGTTTTGTTTAATTTCATATTAATTACAACTTTTGAGATGTACCGGTCATGCATTATGTGTAACACCTTTTCTAATCTATTCCACTGTTCCTCAATTATATCCACACTTAAAAGCTTATCCTAGTATCTTTTTTAGACTTTGCCACATCTGTTCAATATTTGCCCTACCAAAGTTAAACTTAACAGTTTAAGTCTTTGCATTCATGCTTTTCAAAAACAGAGAATAGTGTTATATTATGGTCTCTTGATTATAACAGTTCAATCATCTCTACACCCTAAATTCTAACTTGGTTATTACAAAATACTAAATCTAGACAGGCTCCTCCAAGTGTTGGTGCATTAACATGCTGGGTTAAAAAGCAGTCACGGACTATGCAAAAAATTCTGCTGTTTTACTCCACTATTTCCAAAGACAGCCCATTTAATATTTGGGTAGTTAAAAGTCTCCCATGACTATAATAGCCTGCTGTAAACTTGCCTTTTTAACATTATTAAAAAGATGTGTACTGAAATTACTGTCTGCATTGGAGGGTCTATAACGCCACTCCTAAAATAAGGCCAATACATAGCTAACATATTTTTAGGTGCAGCAGGTGGTTCCAAGACTCACATTTTTTTTAGCAGTTACATCCAGTCTACTAACTTTGGCTGCCTTTCTGGTAATATACTTGAGTTTCTTTAATTTTGATATCAGATTACTAAACCAGGACTGTTCTGCCACAACTTGTGGAAAGTGACAAGCCACGAGAGGGCTTGAGATTTAGAAAGGTTGGGGAGACTAACATAGTCAAAAAGGCTAGTGAAAGACAACACCAGGAAGTAAAAAAAAAAAAACACAACACTTGGGACAAATCAAAAACACAGAGCTAATTTCAAGGTTAGTAAACTAAACAGATGGTCAGAAAGCAAACACTAACAAAGACCTATCTCTTGCTTTACAGACAACCTTGGATGTCACTATGCCATTGAAGATGTTTTTTATATTATCAGCAAACCTTTAGAAACCAAACTTTTGCATCTTGAAGACAACATCATATAATTATAGTTCCCAAAGAAAAACAAATGGCGTCATGGTAAACACCAAAATGTTACATAAATAAAAATGGTTATTAAATATGAATAAGAAAGTGAAAATAATATAAAAGTTAAATACTCATTACCCAAATCTGCCAAAACCATCTTCAAAAGCAGGAGACAATCTTATCTGTTAGGTGTCACACATGTACATCAGCGGAATATCCTCCTGGCTCATCACAGGTATGCAATACCCCATTGGGGCGAGAGGAGTCACTGTCGCTAACAGCCATGTCTTTTTTTCTCTTCTGCTGCAGTTGGAAGAAGATGCCCCTTGGGGGAAAATAACCCTATTCCTCCTAGCAGCAGTGCTATAAAGGTCAGACACCTAATGATGTTGGTGTCTTATATGGACCTGGACTTAGTCAAAGGGCAGAACACACAGTGACAGACCTGCTCTGAAGAGTTAAAGCCTTTTTCTCCTGGCTAAGAAGGCTGCTTATTTTGTTTTGATTTTTTGCCCTCGAGCACTGAATTTTAATTTGTATATTAGAGAATCAGAAGAGGCATCTACCTTGGCACACTAGTACTTTTTAGACTGTAAATGAAATTATTCACCCATCCACATAAGAAACATACTTTAAAAGTGCCACATATTATAAAAAGGGCAACACAGCTGAAAGTGATGAGACAGACTGTGTGACTGGTGTGCTGAATAACAAACACCTATCCTCACTTATTTTCATATCCATACGTTTACATTTCCACACACTTTTAGCTTAGTTATTTTGTATCTTGTTTTACAATTTTGGAATATAGATTTTACTTATGTTGATTGTTTTGGGTGCGGATTTTTAAGACTTACTCTTGGCATTTATATAGCAGGTGTTATTATTATGGATCATGTAATTACACAGTAGTTTAACTCCACACATTTTTAAATCACACTGCTGCTGATCTGTTTTTAAACAATTAATAAACATGTTTTTAACAATAGAAAGTTTTCTTCTTCCTACATAACCTTGTATCTATGCAATTTAAGGTTTCTTTTCCAACTTTAAAAGTTACAATGGCAACCTACATACTTTGCAGTCATGGGCAAACTTAAAAGATTTAATTGTGGGTCTCAAAGGACCTCTCAGTCTCTGCAATGCCATTCTTGATGAAGAATTTCCAGTAAATGCATGAATAAAAGAATAAAAAAGAATGACAAGCATATTAGACTGTACCATCCATCTATTGGTGGAGGAATCTGACGAAGTGCAACAATTACATATTTTTCATTGTGATATTTTATTAATATATTGATAAGTACTTTTTACCTTTTTAACAATATTATTGGACAATATTCAAATACTTTTTATATAACTAAAATCTGTCCATTTTCAACAACATTCATTATATTGGAAACACAGGCAGTTCAAAAGTTATCTATTTAACATTGCTCCACCTTTTTTAAAAGACACATAGAAATTTCTAATGCTATCCTATTTTATATGAATACTATTCCGAAGTAACTCTTAGTTGCACAAGAAAGGAACATTTTATTTTACACCAATTGCGTGCTAAAAATGGGTTTATATACTATTGAAGGGGGAAAAACACAAAGGTAATGAAAATGTTATGAGAGAAACATTACATTCCATAGCTACTTTGTTGTTTAGACAAGGTTTACAAAAATTTTCTTGATTCAGTTTCAACTTTTAAAAGATATGAATAAAATTCATTAGCATTGTAATAAAAAGGAAATCATTAACATTGCTCCCAAAATAGGCTAATTTTCTCTGAAACATAGTGGGGGAACACTTCAAAGATCCAGCTTCATCAAACTCAACTACTTTGAGACTCAGTACATCTATATCTACAGTATATCAAGAACATACATTATTAATCATTTTGCAGTGTGAAACAAGCTAAAGAGAAAGTCAAATGGCAACAAATAAATCTTCAAGGAAAAAACATAATTATAATATTTAGTCAGTGATTTAATTCTTGGAAAGCAGCATATTTAGTTTTGCTTTGGTAAAATGTGATTAATGCATCAATTGGCATACATTAAAATACAGTATAAAATGCTAAAACTGAACGCTGAAAAAGTGAATATTGTCATTTGACAAAATACACTGACTTTCTGTCTGTCTTCAATATGATCACAGCTGCTTCCCTATCAGGAAATGAAAAATTTAAATGTTTGTCAACAGCCTAGTATAAATCATTTTCTAAAGTGATCTGACTCAAGTTTAATCGTAATATTCAACAATTTATAATCTTTTTGAAAAATTGTGAAAAATTCTCTTTATTTTGGAAGCATGCCATTTTGGTAATGAAACTATTTTACTGGCTCATTGCCGCTTCACTGACAGTTCATCCAAATGATCACAGTGAATTTCTTGTTGCACAGCTGAAGTGATGCATGAATAAATAAAAGTAACAGAATAAAACATCAGATAGATATAGTACACAGTTCAAGGCAGATATGATAAGATTACTGGGAGTTCAGTGACCTGGTAGGGGGAAAAGCTGTCCCTGATGTTTGTTAAGCAAGTGGTTAGGCTCTGGTAGCAATTTCTAGAAGGCAGAAATGAAAAGAGGAGAAGAGTTGGATGGCTGTCATCAAAGATGATAGAGTCATCTCTCCTCAGACATCTGTTTGAGTAAATGGTATGAAGCTATGAAAGGTCAGCCCCAAATTTGTAGAAGCTGTAGGGATAGTCCTTCGGAGGAGTTTGTTATCCTGGCATTTCAGATTCCCTAGCTATACCATGCTGCATACTGTTGGGATATTTTCAGCAGTGCAACATTACAAGCTGATTAGGGTTTTGATATTGACCACAAAACCCTTTAGCCTCCTCAGGAACAAGAGCCTTTGCTGAAACATTATCAGTATACAGATGGTGCTGTCATACTATGAAAGTCAGTTGGTGATACGGACACCCAGGAACCAGAAGTTGCTGCACAGGTGAGCCGTGGATGTGGAGTGGAGTGTGACTGCCTTTATTCTTTCTGAAGTCAACAATAATCTCCTTTGTTTTGTTGAGATTCAGGGAGAGGTTGCTATTATAGTACCTTACCCTCATGTCTTTTACCTCCTGCCTGTAGTAAACCTCATCATTAATGAAATAAGGCCAATCACAGTGGTGTTGCCTGAATTCTTGATGTTGCTGTTGCCCTTATGCTTTGCTACACAGTCATACTGTAGGTAAATAGACTGTGTAGCAGTGGGCACAGAGAGCAGCCTTGAAGAACATTGGAGTTCACAAACAGCATGGAGGAGTTATTTTTGCCTATTTGTCAGGAAGTCAAACACCCAGCCACAGAAGGAGCTGCTCACACCAAGGTGTCCGAGATGTAGTACAAGGTTGGAAAGCACAATATTGTTGAAGGCAGAGCTATAGTCAATGAACAATATCCTGACATAGGTGGTTTCCTTTCCAGATGACCCTGAGCAGTGTGGAGGAGAAGGAAGATGAAATCATCTAGAGATTTGTTATGCTGGTATGTGGTTAACTTGGATCATAACAAATCTCCAGACACTTCATCACCATGGAGGTTAACACAATGGGCCGATAGTCATTCAGGCAAGAAACTGCATATTTCTTTGGCACAAACACAACTGTATTTTTTTTAAAACACTGTGGCACCATGCATAAAGACAGAGACAAGGTGAAGTTGTACACCCGTAAAAGTTGGGTATTGCATACCTTCACAGGATAGCATACTGCCTGGGCTGGAAGCTTTGTAGGGTTTAACCTATTTAAAAGTTTTACACACATTGGCTTCTAAAACCTGCAGAATTTTCCTATTTTTGTTAAGATGGTCCATTACATAACACATTAATTACAATATACTTGGGTAAACAAATTAACTTTCCCTTTCAAAATCATTAACCAATAATTCAGGATCTGCATCAACATGATGATGTAGGGTTCAGGTCCATCATCAGCAACCCTGAATTAGACACAGCAGCTACAGATAATGTATGAATAAATGGAGGTAAAAATGAAAACTGTTTTTGCAGGGACTCAGCTATCATTTTCTGAATTCAAGGTTAGTTTATCATTTCTGTATCTCTGCTCTAATAAGTACAGTACAATGTTGATTGCAATGGGTCACAGTCTATGATAATTATGTGGATAGGAATCCTGAGGAGCAGATAAACCAACAGTCAAATACACTACTTAGAAAAAATTAAGCAAGAGTCATGAACTGTCCTTACCCATCACAGACTTCTCGGATAATTGAAGAAAGGGGCTTTTTCTGAAAGGAAAGAAGAAAGAAAACAGTTGAAGGAAGAAACTTTTTCTATAAAAAAACAAGGACGAAAAAGGTTTACAAGAAAGAAAGCGCCATCATCTGTTGCTAAAAACAATGTCTGAATCTTTCCATTCTTTGCGGCTTTCAAAGCAAACGAAATCCAATTGTCTATCAACCTAGGTACACACGGCAAATTTTGAAAATTATCATAAAGTAAATGAGTGGATGAGGAAGGGGATTTTTTAAAATAACTGGTAAGTACATTAAAGGCAGATTTGCTGTATTATTTAAGTTGCCATACAATTCAAAATATACAGGAAAGTCACATAGATTTGTTGTAAATATGCAGTGAATATGCACAATGGTGTAGCAGGCAGAGTCACTGCTGTAAAAATAGCTTGCCTTAATGCTAAAAGTATGAAAAATAAAATAGGTAAGTTGAAGTTGTAGGTAGCTGAGCATAATTATAATATTAAAGCAATAACAGAAACATGTATAAACAGCAAAGATGGTGATGAGTATAATATGAAGGTACACACTTTCGGGAAGGACAGATAGAACAGAAAAGGAGGGGGCAGCCTTTTGCATCAAACAGAATTTGAATGCATGTCTTATTCAGTTGGATGATGAGTCACATCTTAGTGAGGATTCATCTGGGAAGCATTAGGGAAAGAGGCCTTATTTCAAGAGTGTTATATACACACCCCAATGCAGACAGTAATTCTAATGCACATCATTTTAGTAATATTAAAGAGGAAAGTTTATAGGAGGACATTACAATCAAGGGGGACTTTAACTATCTAAATATTAACTGGATTAACCTTGCAAATAGCAGAGTACAAGTGCAGGCATATTTATAGGCATAATCAGCAACTGTTTTTTAACACACCATGTTAAAACACAGACCCAGGCAGAAGCCTGTCTAGATTTAGCATTTTGTAATAATCATGATAGAATTGAGGGCGTAGAAGTGATTGGACCACTAGGGTCAAGTAACCATAATATAACATAATTCTTAGTGTTATGCAAGAGTGCACATGCAAAGACTAAAACTGTTAAGTTTATGTTTGGTGGGGCAAATATTGAACAGATGCAGCAAAGCCTAAAACCGAAATAAGCTTTTAACTATGGAGATAGCCAAGGAACAGTGGAACAGGTTTAAAAATGTTTTATGCAGGTTAGGTACATCCAAAAAATTGGAATTAGTAGGAAATTTTAAAAAAAGCTCTGCAGTGGGTTAATAAGGTGTGTAAAAAGAAGCTGCATAGAAAATAAACAGGTGCATAAGACTAATAATAACCAATGCAAATTATAGGACATATGAGAGCATGAAGAAAACCATTAAGAAGTATACTAGGGAAGCTAAAAGGCAGTTAGAGAGTAATATTACAGATAAGGCGAAAGATGACCCAAAGAGATTCTTTCATTATTTTAATAGTAAAAGAACAGTCACAGAGGAGGTGAAGCATGTGTGGAATAGTAAAGGGAAATTAAAATAAACAGAGAGTGAAATAGAGAATCTGTGGTGGGCTGGCGCCCTGCCGGGGTTTGTTTCCTGCCTTGCACCCTGTGTTGGCTGGGATTGGCTCCAGCAGACCCACATGACCCTGTAGTTAGGATATAGCGGGTTGGATAATGAATGGATGGATGAAATAGAGTATCTTAACTCCCATTTTTCTGAGGTCTTCACATGTGAGAAAGTGGATATCCTTCTAGTGGTAACAGGGACTACTAAGAAGGTTCCGAGTGATTTGAAAATTGTAGTGGGAGAAGTAATGGTTAGATTAAATAAGTTGGAACCAGGACCAGATAATATTTATCTTCGAGTACTTAAAAAGGTTAATGAGTAAATATATTGTATAAACCTTTGTTGCATATTTTTAGGAAGTCACTACCCTCAGGGGGATATTAGAAAGAACTGGAGAATGGCAAATATTATCATATTATTCCATATTACATAAAAAGAAAAGAAAATATGGCTTTTGGATGAGAAACTGTATTGTCTTTCCGCCACATATACGGTTTAGCAATTTTGGAAAAGCTCAATCGAGACTTAATGTGGCCTTTCTTGAGGAATGGCTTTTTTCTTGCAACCCTCCCATATAAGCCACATCTGTGGAGCATTTGATATGGTTGTGAACACAATGACCACTGTTTGCCAAAAATTCCTGTAACTGCTTCAAAGTTGCCATAAGTCTCTTGGTATCCTCTCTTACCAGTTCCCTCCTTGCTTTTCCATCCAGTTTGGATGGATGGGCTGATTCGGGAAGGGTCCTAGTAGTACCAAACACTTTCCACTTCTTGATTATTGAATTTACTGTGCTCCTAGGAACTAATAAAGCCTTTGAAATTTTTTGTATCCATCTCCTGACTTGTGCCTCTTCACAACTCTATCCCTGAGATCTTTTGACAGTGCCTTCCATTCATGATGATTTGTTTGCTTTCAGTTGAACTTCCAAGTACTGGAATGCTCCAGGAATAGCTGTTTTATGCTGAATTAATCAGAATGATTACATCTGATCACATGTAGAAGCCGATCAGCTTGATCTACAATGGAGAATTTATAAAGTTAACTAATTAACATGCTTTTGCATATGCATGAACTCAGTTTGGAGTGCATATTTTTTTTCCCTTGAGAGAGAACACAGAGAACTGAAAATCAGAGCTTGTTTTTGCTCTCCTATACCATTGCTTGTTTGTTTGCCTTAGCTCCTGTCGTGTAGAGAAGTAAATAATTTTGTTTCCTAGAACAGAAAACAATTATATTTTCGAGAATACCTTTAAAGTAACAAAAAAAAATCACAGAATTGTTTTTTTTTTTTAAAAAAAGGGAAAATGTCATATCTTCATAATAAGGGTCCTCAGTTATTTGGAATTGGCTTGGTTTCAGAGTTTCTGACTTAAGAAATAATAATCTACAAATTATATTGTCATGCTGTGGTGTCTAAAGGTGGAACCATCACTAATCTTTTTAAACACCTGAAAAACACTTGTGTGTGTGAATATGAAAAAGCTGCTAAGCCCATAACAGCCAGTGCAGCAGCAGTGCTCGGCTCAAAACATCAAAGAGCGCAACATACAAATAGTTATCAATCAAAATGTAGCCCAGGGGCACCAAGACCCAGGAGTATTTTAAATGGGGAATGTGCCAGCTATTTAAGGCCAGGTGGTAGCATGGTGGAGAAACAGTTGGAGTGGGACTGAATGATCCTTTGCTACTTACTGGTGTTGGGTGGCAAATTTTTAATGTTTTAATTTTTGTTAGATCATTGTAGATTGTTTGATTAATTTTGTTAAATGTGTTTAAATTTATTTAAGGGGAACACATAACTGTATTTATCAATAGCACCTGAAGACCCTGACCGAATGTCTTACATGTGTTTAAGAATGGATGAGTAGTAATTTTCTCAAACTAAATAAAGAGAAAATAAAAGTCTTAGTTATTGGAAAAAATGGATATAGTCAGGGTATTAGAAATGAACTTGATCCATTAGGCATAAAAGGCAACACAGAGGTAAAGAATTTCGGGTTAATTATTGTTTCTGACCTAAATTTTAAATCACATATTAATCAGATTACCAGGACATCATTTTGTTCACTTAAGGAATAAAGCAAAAGTTAGACCCCTTATAACTCTACAAGATCCTGAAAAGTTAGTTCATGCTTTTGTTTTAGTCGATTAAATGACTGTAACACAGTCCTCTCAGGACTACCCAAAAAAAACATTAATCAATTGCAACTAGTGCAGAATGCAGCTGCCAGAATCTTAACTAGGAAAAAAAAATCTGAGCACATCTCTCCAGTTTTGATGTAACTACATTGGTTACCCGTGCCATTTAGAATTGACTTTAAAAATACTGCTAACCGTTTACAAAGCCTTAAATAAGCTAGTTCCATCCTGTATTTTGGAATGCCTGTCACCTTACACTCCAAGTCGTAACCTTAATCTTCGAATGAGTGTCTGCTTACTGTATAATTCCAAGAGCTAAACTTAAAAAAAGTGGTGAGGTAGACTTCTGCTGTTATGCACATAAAATCCAGAATATTTTACCAATAGAAATTTGCCAGGCTAATATGGAGGAGCATTTTAAATAACTCCTAAAAACGCATTATTTTAACATGGCTTTGTCATGCCTACATTTTAGTGCATCTCTGTCAAGCTATATGTGCATTGAATTATCATTTTAATCATGGCTTCACAATCCGCACTAAGATCTACTTACATTGCTGTTGTTTTTCTGGTTTTCTGTGATGGCGACCAGCCCCACCACCACCTGATCAAAACATCATGCAGTCACTACATTGATGGATTGAAGGCCAGATGTCCACATGCCCATCATCATCTAATTCTTGCATGTGAAGCATGAAAGCTATAAGGATTGACTTAGATAACTTGTTAGGTTTAATGTCTAGTGGGTGCCGGGTGGTCTCTTGGCCTTTGGACCCTAGCAAATTGTTTTTTTTTTACTCTTGTCCATCTGGAGTGTTTGTTTTTTTTTGTTATTTTTAAAGATACAGTATATAAATATTAAAGGAAGTGTAATAAAGAAAACAGAAACATACATCATTATGAAAGCCATCCTATATCATTACTGACACAGCAATTCCATGAGGATACTAAACAAAACTCACAGTAGAGTAAGAGACTGGTAAACCACACTCACCTGATCAATCTCAATTAGCTGGGCATTAGCGCCTGGCCATTCGATAGCCACTTTCACAATGTCAGATGGAGGCGGCATCACTGTGATTTACAAAGCGACCAAGAGATTGGGGAGAGGTTTCACCCAAAAAAAACTACCTGCAGAGGCAACAATAACAAGAATATATTAACTAACAATACAACACACACTTTCCCTTCTGAGATGTTTTTTCATCCAATGTGATAGGAACTAGGAATGTTCCTGAAATTACTGCAAATGATCAAAATTTTCTTTCCTTTTTGGTTTTCAAAAAGCTTTGGTGCTATTCAATACAAATTTAAACAATAGTTAGCCAAAAGTAATATGGAGATGCACAAAGGAATGTTAAAAATCATTTGAATAATTGATAAACAATTCACAAAACATATTTGTTTTCTGGTTACACACATCTTTTAAAATGGCACTTGTTCCTTCCTTTTACCATCAATGCAACTATCCACACAGGGTGGAGTCGTGGTAGCGCCGCTGCCTCGCAGTAAAGAGATCATGGGTTAATGTCCAGGGTTCTCCCTGTGTGGGGAGTGCTTTGAGTAGTGAGAAAAGTGCTATATAAATGTAAAGAAATTACTTTTACTATTATTATTACAGATAAAGGAGGGCATAAATGTAAGTATAAATAGTTTTACTATTATTATTACACTGAAAGGATGGCATAAATGTAAGTATAAATACTTGTGATAATTCAATCCTTTTTTTTAATAAACTAAACTTGATAGATGATTATTTGTTTTCAAGAAATACAGATATAGTATAACAAACAATAAAATCCCCCAAACATGCATAAGAGTAATAAGAGTGCAGCCACAGTGAAGCATTATAAAGGCATATTGCTGTGGGTATACAGATTACCAATTAGTGCTTCAAAACACACTTCTGTTGAATGATTTGTTGGGTAAAAGTACATAATGAAAGTGTGTAATGGAGAGGATGTGCAGTAATATTCATAATGGCCATTAGTTTTGCCCTCTTTCTCTCTTCTGCTTCTAACCCTAGCAAGTCCAGAGTACATCCCATAACTGAGCATGCCTTCTTAATTAGTTCATCTATGCCAGTGTATCCTGAGAAACGTATATGTATGCAACTGCACCAAGGTTATTATAGTTAAGGAAAACTAAAATTAAAACTGAAACTGCTATTAAAAAAATATTTTCATAAACTGAAATAAAATAATGAACAAACCTGAAATGAAAAACTAAAACTAAATGAAAATATAGAAGTAGATGGAAAGACTAACTGAAATAATATAATAATTACTAAAAATATATTTAATTTTCATTTCTTAATGAATATTCTTACCATTAGTCTTTAACTCTTGCAACTTTTAACTCTAAAACAGAAAGTAATCCACTACAAGCCGCACACATATATTCATCCAGTGAACAGCGGCTGGTCGCGGAGGATGGGTGTTCACACAGCATTTGCGGTGACAGAACAAGCTGACTACGGGCGCATTAAGCGTGTGAAATAGAAAGCGATTTACTGCACCGCCTTTCTTTGCGCTTGTTGTATATCAAGATGTAATTTAAACGCCTGAAATCATAATGTGCTGGTCAACAAAACCTTTACCGTATGGACATAAAAATCATAAATAACGTTTCAGTTTATTTCTCAGGTGCCTGCATTTTGTTGACAGTAATTCACCTGCCACTTCGCACGGTAGAAATCCTTTCTGAAAATAAAGCAGCACTGATTGAGAGACTGTCTAGGTCATCATACAAGATCAGCATATTGTTGCTGACCAATCACTTCTGCTTTAAAAAAGTCATTTAACAACGAAGCGATACAAGCATTGTAAAATTCCTGAGTTTGCAATGTTTCTACTGAACTACAAGTAGGTAGGTGAAGAGAGTCTGCCAACTGCTGAAAACTAAACATACTAATGTGTTTTTGTACTTATCCTATATTTATTAATTTATCTTTTTTTTAGTTTATATTCACTGCTCAAAATACCTGATATTGTGAAAGTAATCCAGTAACAGAATTATGTTTTAAAATATTTGTCCCCCTTTTTTCAATTTCTCTTTCTCAAAATAGATAGTTGAAATATCATATTCTTTTTGTTCTTAACATCAGCCATATCATACATACTGCATACCAGGGATTTTTCCTGCCTTGCATCCAAACCTGCTGGGGTAGGCTCCAGGTTTCCTGCCATCCTGCTCTGGATAAATAAATAGGTTTAGATAATGTATATATTGTTCTTATGTCTCAGTTGCTGTCCCTTCATTTTCTGGCTGTCCACACTCTTATTACCTGCTCTTACTCTGCTCATTAAGGATTTACTGTTCTTATAATGGGCTATTCAAGTCTCACTACCCTAACCTTGACACTAAATGCTTGTTTTTCTTGGTTTCCCTTAATATAGCTAAGTGGGGTCTGCACACTGATTCAAGCCTACGACCCCTGTTCTTCCTAAGCCCCCGTGATTTTCATGATCACACCTGTTAGAACAGAATAGAATCTGTTTCCTGATTTTTGATATCTTTTCAGGCTTGCAGGAGGCAAACATTCTGTCAAAAAATGGTATGTGCCTCTGTGGAATCAGACATTCTTCAATGCAATATTGAAGGCATGAACTATAAGGACATTGTCTTGGAGCAGGAAATGTTGCATGGTATAGATATTTAGAGTAAAAAAACCCTCAAACCTTAAAATTCACCTAAATTTAATTACAATTTGTCCCATTCTGGTCAATAGAAGGAAAAAAAGTTAAAAAGTGCCAAAAATCATCGCACAGTTGTTCAGCACAAATGACACAGAAAATATTTTTTTAAATTATAAAATTGTATAAAATTGTTCATATTCGGAATCTGGTTTTGATAATGCTTGTTTTTACTAGACAAAAACAAAACCAGACAGTAAATGATGTAGTGTAGTAAGCTTCCACTAACATTAAACTCATTCAAATCTGTTAAGTGTACAGTTGTGTCTGATTGTGACACAAAAATAAACTCCATAGTAGCTCTTTAGCCATACCATAATTACTAAAACTAAAACTGAAACTAATAAGATATAAAAATAAAATAGAAATGTCTTTGTGAAATAAAAACTAAATAAAAACTAAAACTACACGATGAAAGAAAAATAAAACTAAACTGAATTTCCAAGTAAGGTTAGTAAAAATATAGAAATAAAAACTAATATAAAACAGCAAAACTATAATAACCATGAACTGCACTCAATTCAGATTAACCTAAGTCACCAGCTAACCACATCTTTGGAATGTGGGCAGAAATTGGAGCAGTAAGAGAAAACCCATATAAACACATAAACATGCAAACTTCACACATACACTGACTAGGTGAGGAATCCAAATGTGGAGTTAGATCACTTCTAAAAGTCTGAGCAGAAGCATAGCACACTGCAAGCATGCATTACATCTTGGGAGCTATGGAGAAATGTTTCAAACAAAATGTAAGGACACTATATAAATAATATGTAAAAATAAAATAAATTAATTGTGAAATGTGACGGTAAATAACCAAATTAAAAATTAATCATGAATAATCAAAAGTGTCATTAAATACAGTAAATGTTTTTTTATTACTTATTTCTTTATGTGTTTATTTAAATCATATCTTACATCTAAGCGCAACCTTTGACACCATTGACCACTTTTTTGTCATAGGCTAGAAAATTACTTTGGGCCCTCACATCAATTTCAGTATGTACCAAAGTGTACTGACATTACTTTGTCCTTTATACAGTATTCAGAAGTTAAATATGATGTTTCACAGCTTAGTTGCGGTGACTTTCTCTTTTGATTATTGTTATTGAGCTTTTTTGTGATTTACTGGATTTTTTTAAACCTGAACTCTGTTTTTAACTTTCTATTCTGGATTTTTTTTCTTTTGTATTCTGAATGTTTTTCCCTTGTGTTGGCTTCACTATTTCAGGCATTTTCAGATGTGCCTTTTGTGCTCGTTGAAGCTTCACTGTTCAACAGAGCACTTTCTGAAAATAAATCTTTTATTTGTAAAGTTACTTTGCTACTCTTTTTGTGTGACTAGCTGGGGTTGGCAGTTTCCCCCTCTAGTAGGCATTTTGAGTATTTTTCTGGACTTTATGCTTTGAAACTCTCTAGGCCATAACAGACAAATTATTTCTCACTAGTTTCTTTATACTAATAATCAATCAATCAATCAATCCATAAATTCTAAACTCATTTGCTCTAAATGTTAGGAAATTAAGGTGCTTTCTAAATAAACAGGATTCTGAGAAATTAATTCATACATTTATTTCTAGTAGGATTGACTACTGCAGTAAGGTGTTCACTGGATGTTCAAACTGTTCTTTATACAGCCTCCAGTTAATTAAAAATGCTGCTGCAAGAATTATCACAAGAACAAGAAAATACAAACATATAACTCCAGTTCTTAAATCCTTACACTGGCTCCCGGTTAAGTTTAGGGCAGATTTCTAAATCCTCCTTTTAACATATAAAGCATCAAATGGCCATAGTCCGGGTTACTCGTCTAAACTTATCATGACTTACAAACCAGAGCACACATTAATATCTCAAGATGCCGGTCGGCTTATGATTCCAAGGATTAATAAAATAACAGTGAGAGGTTGAGCTTTTAGTTACAGGGCCCCTAAACTGCAGAATGGTCTGCCTGCTACAATAAGAGTTGCCCCTTCGGTCTCAGCTTTTAAATCCCGGCTGAAGACTCACTACTTCAGTATGGCATATCATGACTAGAGCTGCTGATTTACTGTACAGACTGCATCTCTGTTGTCTGTCATTAGCACTAAAACATAAGTAACATGATAGTTATAATTTGATACTAACTCTCACCTACTCTGTTTCTCTTCTCGGTACTCAAATGTGGCACTTGGTGCCATGGCCCACCTGCCAAGTTGTTGTGTGCTTATGGTAAAGTCATCCCTGATGGAGGATCGCTGGAATCATGGGAAAGAGAGGTCGTTTCATCGGGTTGGCCGGCCCAGCACTTTTCAGTTTCAGCTGTGTAATGGCCAAATGGGGGAGGCAGCTTGATGGATGAGGTCTCCAGGACTATAAACAAATCCAAATCATATTATGTGATGTCATCCATTGTTAAATTCTGCTACGTACTTCTAAATAATGTTATTTTTGTACTGTACTGAGGATTTGTTCTGTTGTGTTCTGTGTATTGTATTGTATTGACCCCCTTCCTTTTGATACCAACTGCACGCCCAACCTACCTGGAAAGGGGTCTCTCTTAGAGCTGCCTTTCACGAGGTTTCTTCCATTTTTTCCCTACTGGAGCTTTTTTTGGGAGTTGTTCCTTGTCTTCTTAGAGAGTCAAGGCTGGGGGGGCTGTCAAAAGACAGGGTCTGTTAAAGCCCATTGCGGCACTCCTTGTGTGATTTTGGGCTATACAAAAATAAATTGTATTGTATTGTATTGTATTTACTTCACTGCAGGTTTGTCAGTACACATGGCCTATACTGGCAGCATCGGGTACAAACCCGAAGGCAATTCTGGATGTTCTGCATGTTCCCGTGTTCTTGATGAACTCATTTTCAAATAACAGTCGCAATTCAATTCCCTTCATAATTTAAACACTTCAGTCATGTCTTCTTTTAATCTTCTTTTGCTTAAACTTAAAAGGTTCAGCTATTTTAATTTTTACACATAGTTCATCCCCTGTAGCCCTGGAATCAGCCTAGTCACTCTTGTCTGGACATTTCCAATGCTGCTATGTCATTTTTGTAGCCTGGAGTCCAAAACTGTACACAGTACTCAAGATGAGGCCTCACTAATGCATTATACAGCTTGAGCATAAACTCCTTGGACTTGTACAGGCACTCTGCACATCTTGTTATTTAATATAACATTCTGGTTGCATTCTTAATGGCTTCTGAACAATGTCTGGCAGTTGACAGTGTCGAATACACTACAACTCCTAAATCCTTCACATAAGGTGTACTTTTGATTTTCAGACTTCACATTGTGTATTCAAAACTAATTTTTTACTTCCTACATGTAATACTTTACATTTACTTACATTAAATTACATCTACCACAAATCTGCCCAAGCATGTATGCTGTTCAACTCTTCCTGTGATGAACTCAATGGATTCTAGATTATTTGCTAATCCACCTAGCTGGATATCATCTGCAAACTTAACCAGCTTGTTACTTGAATTATTTTCCATATCATTTGCATTTATTAAAAATAATAGTGACTCTAGCACTTTCCCCTGTGGAACACTACTCTAAACATCGGCCAATTCTGATAGGGTTACTCACACCAAAACCTCCTGATTCCTGCGTGTGAGCCCATTTTGTACCCATCTACAAATTAACACTCTGAGCTCATAGTTTTAGCTTCATGCCCAACCTCTTATGTGGCACTTTATCAAATGCTTTTTCAAAGTCAAGATAAATAATATCATATGATCCACTTTGATCATATCCTTTTGTTGCTTCCTCATAGAATTCCAGCATGTTCGTAAAACATGACCTCCCTCTTCTGAACCCATGCTGACTGTCCAGTATATGTTCTATTTCCGGCGCCGCATCCGAGTGGCAGCCTTTCCAGCAGCTCCATATATGACTTTATCTTTTTACCTTTTTATCTCTATTTTTCTCTATTTCACTGATCACTTCTACCACTTTCTTTTATGTGGAATTGCTCCCTGGACACTTTTTACTATTTTACTATTTGACATGGATTTTACACTCCGAGAATCGCCTATTCAAGTATTCAGCTTAAAGCACTGAGAAGAAATGCTTATGCCGGTGTGGTTCCTTATTTACCTGACGAGGTAAGTAGTTGATATCGGGGCAGTCGAGCTGGCGCAAAGATAAAAGATAAGATTAAATCGAGACAACTTGAGAGAAAATGGCGTTATAAACCGTCGGTGCCTTCTGTGATCCTGGGAAATGTAAACTCACTACCAAATAAGATCGACGAACTGGCTGTGCTGGTGAAAAATGTCAGAACCTACAGAGAATGCAGCTTGCTGTGTTTTAGTGAAACGTGGCTAACGTCTATCATCCCAGATGCTAACGTGGAGCTACCCGGGTTTAGCACAGTTAGAGCGGACAGAGACGCAAGTACCTGTGGAAAGAAGAAAGGAGGAGGACTCGCTCTCTATGTCAATACAAAGTGGTGCAACTCAGGACATGTAAACGTTAAAATCTCCACTTGCTGCAGGGACATCGAACTGTTGGCCGTAAGTCTGCCCCTATTACTTGCCCAGAGAGTTTGGACACGTGATTGTTGTTATTGTTTACATCACTCCTCAAGCGAACGGGGAGATGGCGAGTGACATCATCCATTCGCAGTTGCTAAGTTACAAACGCAGCACCCTGAGGCACTTGTGCTAATCGCTGGAGACTTTAACCATGTAACGCTGGACAAAACATTACCTGCCTTCTCCCAGTATGTGGATTGTAACACTCGGGGAAACAGGACTATCGACCTACTGTATGCAAGCGTTAAAGACGCGTACAGCGCCACACCGCTGCCTGCGCTTGGGAAAGCAGATCATAACCTGGTTCTGCTTCAGCCTCAATACAAACCAAGAGTGAGGGCTACCTACAACTACACGCTCATTCAGGAAGTGGTCCCTGAGGCAGAGCAGGCTCTGAGAGACTGCTTTGGAACTACAGACTGGGATATATTGCTTGGGTCACATAGTGAGAACATTGAAGAGGCTGTTGAATGCACAACTGATTACATCAACTTCTGTATGGACATTGTAGTTCCAGTAAGAACAGTATGCTGCTATGCTAACAACAAGCCATGGATTACAAGTGACATCAAGGGCCTTTTGAACCAGAAGAAAAGGGCTTTTAAAGGTGGTGATCAGCATGAGCTCAAGGCGTGCAGAAGGAACTCCGAGTCCAGCTCAGGGCTGCGAAAGAGCAGTACAGGAGAAAGCTGGAGCAGAAGTTGCAGAACAACAGCATGAAGGAAGTGTGGGATGGGATGAAGATTATCACTGGCTGCAGCTCGAAGCGGGTGCCGCCATCGAGACAGACGTGGAGAGAGCAAACCAAATGAACAACTTCTTTAATAGGTTTGCTCACAGTAACCCACTCTCACCTCGAGTACTGCATCCTCCAACCATCCTTCTGCTGATACCAGCATAGGTGAGACATCCCCACCCACAATTACAGCAGCCCAGGTGAGCAGAGAGCTGAAAAGACTTTGTGCCAGCAAAGCAGCGGGTCCAGATGGTGTATCGCCACGATTGCTGAAGGCCTGTGCGTTGGAACTGGGGAGTCCTCTACAGCGCATCTTCAACCTGAGCCTGGAACAGGGGAGAGTCCCAAGGCTTTGGAAAACATCTTGTATCACCCTGTCCCAAAGGTATCACGTCCTAGTGAGCTGAATGACTTCCGGCCTGTTGCTCTGACGTCACATCTGATGAAGACCATGGAGCGGCTGCTGCTTCACCACCTGAGGCCACAGGTCCGCCACGCCCTCGACCCTCTGCAGTTTGCATACCAGGAGAAGGTGGGAGCGGAGGATGCCATCATCTATATGCTTCACCGATCCCTCTCCCACCTGGACAGAGGCAGTGGTGCTGTAAGAATTATGTTTTGGACTTCTCTAGGCCTTCAACACCATCCAACCTCTGCTCCTTAGAGACAAGCTGACTGAGATGGGAGTAGACTCACACCTGGTGGCATGGATTGTGGACTATCTTACAGACAGACCTCAATATGTGCGTCTTGGGAACTGCAGGTCTGACATTGTGTGCAGCAATACAGGGGCGCCGCAGGGGACTGTACTTTCTCCGGTCCTGTTCAATCTATATACATCAGACTTCCAATATGACTTGGAGTCCTGCCACGTGCAAAAGTTCGCTGATGACACTGCTATTGTGGGCTGCATCAGGAGTGGGCAGGAGGAGGAGTACAGAAAGTTAGTGAAAGTTGGTGGTGGATTTTAGGAGGCCTAGGCCCCTCATGGACCCTGTGATCATCAGAGGTGTCTGTGTGCAGAGGGTGCAGACCTTTAAATATCTGGGAGTGCAGCTGTATGACAAACTGGACTGGACTGCCAATACTGATGCTCTATGTAAGAAAGGTCAGAGCAGACTATACTTTCTGAGAAGGTTGGCATCCTTCAACATCTGCAGTAAGATGTGTGGTGTGGTGAGCACCTTCTTCTACGCGGTGGTGTGCTGGGGTGGCAGCATAAAGATGAAAGACGCCTCACACCTGGACAAACTTGTTAAGAAGGCAGGCTCTATTGTAGGATTAAAGTTGGACAGTTTAACATCTGTGGCAGAGCGACAGGCACTAAGCAAACTCCTGTCAATCATGAAGAATCCACTGCATCCACTTAACAGTGTCATTTCCAGGCAGAGGAGTAGCTTCAGTGACAGACTTTTGTCACTGTCCTGCTCCACTGACAGACTGAGGAGATCATTTCTCCCCCACACTATGTGACTCTTCAATTCCACCCGGGGGAGTAAATGCTAACATTAATTTTATTTAAATTTTTTTCATTTTTATTACTATTTAATTTAATATTGTTTCTTTGTATCGGTATACTGTTGCTGGATTATGTGAATTTCCCCTTGGGATTAATAAAGTATCTATCTATCTATCTATCTATCTATCTATCTATCTATCTATCTATCTATCTATCTATCTATCTATCTATTTATCTATCTATCTATCAGTAAAACTCCTCTTCTTGCCTTGAGTTGCTTAATTCTTAACTTACTGATTCCTATTAATTTATCTGTGTTGCACTTAAAGCTTACAGGCCTATAGATGCTTAGATCTGCTAGGTTGCTCTTTTGTATAATGGGATGATATTTGCCATTTTCTAGTCTTTCAAAATTTCCAGAGTGGACAGTGACTTCCTAAAATATGCGTCAAGGGTTTATAAATATATATATATATATATATATATATATATATATATATATATATATATATATATATATATATATATATATATATATATATATATATATATATATATATATTATGGGGTGCCAAACAGGCAAATACATTGATTTTCTGAATATATAAAGTCGGCGTCAGAATATATAGTCATTCCCGAATATATAAAGTCAAAACTTGAATATATAAAGTCACTGCCGGGATATATAAAGTCAAAACTTGAATATATAAAGTCAAAACTTGAATATATAAAGTCAAAACTTGTTTCTGAATACATAAAGTCAAAACTTGAATATATAAAGTCAGCGCTGGAATATATAAAGTCAAAACCTGAATATATAAAGTCAGCGTCTGAATTTATAGTAATTCCTGATTATATAAAGTCAACATCGGGGTATATAAAATCATTCCTGAATATATAAAGTCAAAGTCAAAATATATTGATTGAAACGACTCAGGCACATTTTTAGTAAACTAAAAAAACTGAAATAAGTTAACAAAAACGTACTCAGAAAAATAAATTAAAAAAACACTGTTTGGTTAATGTTTTGAAAATGATGCATGTGCCCTGCCCAGGATTGGTTCCTGCCTTGCGCCCAGTGTTGGCTGGGATTGGCTCCAGCAGACCCCCGTGACCCTGTGGTCAGATTCAACGGGTTGGGAAATGGATGGATATTCCAGCGCTGACTTTATATATTCCGATGCTGTCTTTATATATTCAAGTTTTGACTTTATATATTCCAACGCTGACTTTATATACTCAGTTTTTGACTTTATATATTCGGGAATGACTTTATATATTCCAGCGCTGACTTTATATATTCAAGTTTTGACTTTATATATTTCGACAGTGACTTTGTATAATCAAGTTTTGACTTTATATATTCGGGATTGACTTTATATATTCAAGTTTTGACTTTATATATTCTGACACCGACTTTATATATTCAGAAAATCAATGTATTTGCCTGTTTGGCACCTCATAATATATATATATATATATATATATATATATATATATATATATATATATATATATATATATATATATATACTCGCTAACCTCCTTACTTGAGGATAAATATTATGTTTTCCTGATGATTTGTCTGAGTTAAAGCCAATTAATTTAAGCAGCACTTTTCCCTCTACAATTTGCAAATCACTCAGTACCTCCTCAGAAGTCCATTTTACCACAGGACGTTTACCTACTTCCTCATATGTGAAGACCTCAGAAAAATGCAAGTTTACAGTATCTGTTATTTCACTCTCTATTCTTTTTAATTCCCCTTTACTATTCCTGTTGCACTTCACTTCCTCTTTGATTGTTCTTTCACTACTAAAATACTGAAAGAATCTCTTATGTGGTATATTCCTCTCTAAGTGCCTTTAAGCCTCCCTAATATCCTTCTCAATCATTTCCCTCATGTTCTTATGCGGCCAACGATTCACATTGGGGTTATTAGTCTTATACATTTTAGCTATGTATACACAGGAGCTGTTTTTACTTTGCAGTTTCTTTTTCAACTCTCTATTAACTGATTGGAGAGTTTTTTTTTAATTTCCTACAAATTCCAAATTTAGGCATGTGCCAATCCTGCATTATAAGTAAAATGTTAAAATGTTCTTAAACCTGTCCCACTGCTCCTCGATTGTCTCCACAATTAAAAGCTTATCCCAGTCTATAATCCTTAGACTTTGCCACAGCTGCTAAAAATTTCCCTTTCCAAAACACTGAAAAAGTGTATCATATTATAGTCACTTGACCCCATGGTTCAATTGCCTCTACAGTCTCAGTTCTATCCTTCTTATTACAAAATACTAAATTCAGACTGGCTTCCCCTGTGCCTTGGTGCTTTAAAATACTGTTTTAAAAACAGTCACTGATTACTTCTAAAAACTCCTGCTCTTTTACTCCGCTATTTACAAGGTTATTCCAGTTAATATTCAAGTAGTTAAAGTCCCCCATGACCATAATACTCTCCTGTAAACTTGCTTTTTTAATATTATTAATGCTATCTGCATTTAACACACTCTTAAAAAGGCCTCTTTCCCAAATGCTTTCCAAACGAAGCCAGATGTCCCCACTAAGGCAGGGCTCATAGGACCAATTGAAGAGGTCTTGTGTTTAAATCCTGTTTAACAAAAAACGCAACCCCACCTTCTTTTCTGTTCTGTCTATCATTCCAAAAACTGTATATCCCTGTATATTATTATCATCCCCATCTTTTTTTAATTTAGTCAGGTTTCTGATATTGCTATAATATCATTAATTACATTCCGCTATATACAACTCCAGCTTACTTGTTTTATTTTTGATGGTACTAGCATAAAGACAATTTTAATGTTTTACTCATTTTATATTACTTTCAATTTTTATCTTTATTCATTTTTTTGTTTTCATGTACAGTTCTAAACCTGCCCTGTCCTAAACTCCTTGCCCAACAACATCTTAGTTTAAACAATGCTTAACTTACCTACTCATGCTCCTCCTCAACACATTGGTTCAGATGTAATAGGTCCAAACAGAGTCCCAATGCCCTATAAACCTTACCCTTCTACTCTACATTGATATTTGAGCCACGTGTTAAGCTTTCTAATCTCCTCAGTCTTACATGGACTGGTGAATGACACAGGCAGAACTTCGGTGTAGACTATCTTGTCAGTTCTGCTCCTCAGCCTGACACCTAACTCTCTAACTCTTTAAATTTGGATTGCAGAACTGACAGACTGTCCTCATATATGCCATTTTTCTAACATGGACAATGACAACTAGATCCAACCACTTTAAGAGCCTATTAGCTCTTCCAGAGAGGTGTCCCACTTTTGCACCCAGAAGGAACCATACAAGACTCTCTGTTTCTGGAGGAAACCTGCACTTCAATCACCCCAATGACTGAGTCCCCATCTATCACTACCTCTCTCTTTCTGAGAACTAATGTTGAGGTGGTTCGTTGGGGCTCCTCATGCCTGCCTACCACCTCAGAATTTTCAAAGACACCATCCAGCTCCACATAAACCTGAAAGTGGTTTGATGCTTCCAGTACTGGTGTTGATGCCCCCAAATAGTGTGCACCGTTTACCTTGCGACTTGTGACCATGACCCACCTCTTTATAACTTCCTGGTCTGGAATCTCCTCCTGAACCACCTTAGGGGTGCACACTATCTTTCTAAAGGACATCTGGGCCAGGTCTACCAATTTTCAGCTACAACGAGGGCGAGTTGACTCCTTCTCTAGTTCAGCAAACTTGAGCTCGAACTACTGGATCAGCTGGCATCTCCTGCACATGTGGCCCTCATAGAAGACTGGCTTCTCCAAGCCATCCTCTAAAGAGTCCAACATCCAACAGGACTTGCATTGTACTGCACTTGCAATGGGGCTCATTATTAAAATGCGACTTTGTGTTACTAAAATTGCTCAACTCTTTTTTAATTAAAATTAAAGGATTTAATTTAAATGCTCAAGCCAAAAAACTAGATTAAAGCACTGCTCCTTCTATGAGGTTAGCTTAACTTTTCTGTTCCCCTAACTTTGTATCCCTCTTATTTCTAACATAAAAGTTCTCCACTCAAACATTTGTATTCCTTAATATTAATGAACCTTTATGCTGTTGTCCTCTTAACTGCTGTGCTTTCCTGACTGCTAACAACTGTTCAATCTAGCACATTTTATTACTCATTTTTTCCTTCATACTAAGAAAAACTCACTTACTGAATATCCACTGCTGGTTAATTTCTTACTATTTTTCCCTGATTGGCTAGTCGCCTGCCTACGTACAATGGAGCCCTTCTCTTTACTTTCCTTCTCTTCTGAAGTCAACCACTGACAATAGGGAATCATTGTTTCTTTACTTTTAACTATTCATCACTACAATGCATCCACCAGCTTTTGCTATTTTGCTGTTAAAAGAAAAATAGTATTTTCAATGACTGAGTTGATTACAAAGAATTAATTCTGCCATTTAACTGAAACAAAGACACTCAGTTCTACAGCAATGATCTGAGTTCATGTTGCCACAGTTGAAATTAGGTAGCATCTTCCTCCAAACTAAATGAAGCTGAAAACCGAAAAGAAGTATCACACATACAGAATGAATGTTCTGCACCTTTATGTGATGTGTTTATCACATTTCTTTCCATCAAATTTGCAGCATGATGCCAATCTGCTATTTTTAAATGCAATGTTTGCTAGCAAGATTTATTTGATCAATGCCATATACATCTGGTAGTCAACGTACGCCACTTAGAATAAGTTCTTATTTTGTTTAAAACTGCTTTAATTAATGATTGTATTTAAAATGATCTGTCTATTCAAAGCAGTGCTTAAGTTTGGATCATTTATAAATCTACTTTACTCACACTTTGTTATGTACTTAACATTATAGTCTTTGCATTTGTCTCAAAACGCACCCACAACTAACTCCTTTCTTTTTCTTACAGTCAGTGTATCTCTATTGAATCATTCAAGGTGCCAAAGTTTTTTTTGCCTTTGTTTGCTAACATAATTAAAGAACCTGGCAGCACTTATTAGCTTTTGGTATTGCCCATATTAAACTTCTCCCCATTTAGGCTCTAGAGGCAATGCAAACCAGTTGACTGTGCTGTATGTATAAGGAAATGTTAAATGAATAAGAAGTATGCAACTTTGCCAATTACCTTTCTACCTGCCACATATTCATATTTTGTCAGACAAGGCCCAAATTAAGTCTGTCATTTCATTTTTTTGAAAAACAGGTGCTAAGACAACATAGAATTCATTCGTAGAAAATCCCTCACAAGCAGTTTAACACCATTCACACAGATTCATTAAAAATCTACATATGTAACATAGCCTCTTAAACTAATTTAAATCACGAGACAAAGCATATCCTGGCAAGCTTGGGCAGCCCTGGACAATATCAGTCCATCACACGAACCCTTTATGTACTCAAACTCACAGGGCCAATGTAGAGCTGACAATTAAGCTGGCTTGTATAGGAACACTCCCACAGACGCAGACAGTGACCAGGAACTGTATTTAAACCCGTTATGCTGGACTCTTGAAGCAATTGCATGATCACTGCAGCACTAATTAATCTTTTTTATACATACCATTTTAATGTGTACACTATCACAAAGTTCTTAACAAAGAAAGCAAGAGGGCAATCTATAGAAGAATGATGAAAAACAGAGCAGGACAAAAAAAATGAATAAGTGATAGTGATGAGCAAACCTTGCTGAATTTGCTTCGTTTCGAGTTTGAAAAAATCACAGAAATGTTTGCAAACTGTGCAGAACTCTGCGTAATTCGTTCAAGTCAATGGGTAAAGAGGAAATGAGCCAGTTTAGTGGATTATAATGGTGCACTGGTCTTTTAAATGTGGGCGAAGGAAAAGTCTGCTATGCTGGAAGGATAATTATGCTCACAGAGTTTGAATCTTTGGGGTCTTTTAATACGTTTAACTATTTTGGGAATTTAAAAAACTAGATCATACTATTTATGTGCATGCTGACTGAAGTAAATTTAAATATATTTAAATGTTATGTAAATGAAGGAACTGTTCTTCTACGACTAACCAGTCATGTTACACCTGGCCAGATGTAAATAAAGTACATCCATCCAGGAGTTCATATATAATGATGGCTCAAAACTCTTCTTTGTCTACTAAGTATTTTTCACAAAAGAGTAGATTAGAGGAAGAAACAGTACGGTATAGATTAAGCAAATACAGTGCAGAATAAGCAAATCTTGATATAGATGATTAAAATGCAAGAGAAAAATCTGTGATTTTTATGTGTGATTGAGCTGGAGATTAACGGACAGACACAGGGAAACAGTTGCATAGAAAATGAGTATTCTTCAAGTACAATTTGGAGATGTTGGATGTAGGTTTTTTGGGTTACAACAAATTAAATACCATGTAAATGACATTGTTATTGCCATTAGGTATTTATTTGTTTACTTATATAATATGCTAATGTAACACTCAATACAGGTCAGACCATAAATAGGCCCACCTTAAAGCATCTGCTTGACATTTACAATGTTGCATTTGTAATCTATTGTGACAATTCTTGTTAGTTTGTGTATGCATTTGTCAACTTGTTCCTATGCTTGTTTACCATGTTTATTATAGAAAATACTGATTATATGTGCTGGAAACAACATGGTTTTGCACATGCTTTCATGCTAGAAAAGTCTTTCACAGACAGTGCTCCAAATGTGACCAACAATTGCATTTGCTTTCCAAATGGCATTCAACAGTAGCCTGACAATATCATCTTCTAATACGGCACAATCAGCAGGACAGAGGTGAGGGATGACGTTGCTGAGGGAGGATACAGTTGCATGAAAGGGGTTTACCAATAAAACTGAAAACCTCCTTGCATTCCATCCCATTCTGGAATCACCACTGAAATTCAGGCCTCAGATCCATCAACCCCTTCACAATTCCACTGTACCTGTAATACTTCTTCAGTTCTGTGTTTTCTGTGGTTGCTCTCAATTATGGAAACTAATGTGTTCTTTATCAGATATATACAAAGCTGCTATTTTGTTTTAGCATAATTGCATCACATGTTGCATGTTACCAGGATTCAGTCATTTGCAGTTCAAAGTTGTGTATTCAGGTACAATAAGATGTCAATTAAAAAGGCCAGCCCAATTAAGAAAATCTGTATTTTACAATTTGGACTACTTCTGGGACACAACCTTTTAACACAACCACCGTATTTCATTGTAAGTTACTCACTACTCACAAAAGCCATACACAAAGGCTATGCTACATCCAACGAGTATAGTAAATAGCCTGCAGCCAGTACTGCTAACAGAATGGTGACAGATTTTTGCTTTCCAAAGGGAATGCTGAAATAACATTAAAATGCCACTGAGTGGATAAGAAAAACAGTTATTTGAATAATTTAACTGATGTTAGCTTTTTAATGTACTACTAAAGCCAATTTTACATACTGTAATATTGTAAGTCTTGCAAATGGTATAAGAGTCACCAGTGACAGCCTGGTGAGCCATATGCATCTTGTGCGCATAATACATGAAAAGAAGTAGAAATTAATCAACATGTGAAAACAACACCATCAGCTAATTGTAGTCCTAGAGATCTCTGCAAACTAGCCGCCGCTCCACTAATGCCCATTCTACAGCTTAGTCAGCGCTGGGCCAGCCAATCTGATAAAAGTACCTTTTCCATAGGAAGGCAAACAACATGGCAGTAGAGCAGTGGCACCAAGTACCACATGAGGATACCGAAGAGTGAAAGAGAATAGGGGAGGGTTAATCACTGTTTTCAAACATTGTATTACTTACATTTTAGTACTAATGACTAACAGAGATGCAGTATGCACAGCTAATCAGCTGCTCTACTCATGGCATACTAAACTGAAGCAGGAACTCTTCAGCTGGGATTTAAAAACTGAGACTGAAGGGGCATCTCTTATAGTAGCGGGCAGACTATTCCACAGCTTCAGGACCCTGTAGCTAAAAGTTCAACCTCCCACTATTATTTTGTTAATCCTTGGAAACACAGGCAGTCTGTCATCTTGAGATCTTATTGTGCACTCTTGTTTGTAAATTGTGATAAGCTGAGATAAGTAAGCCTACTTTCTTGTTTGTTTAATACTTCTTGCAGCAGCATTTTGAATTAAATGAAAGCGGTACTCAAATGTACTTGAAAAAAACACATGGATTAATTTCTCTGTATCCTGCATAATTAGAACACCTTAATTTTCCAACATTTTTAAGAAACAAAACATGTTTTTCATAGTTTTGTAATGTGGGCATTAAACAATATGCTATTGTTAAAGATAACGTTTAGATTATGGGCTGATTCAGTAAAACTAAAGGCAATTCCAGCTGAGTTAAATAATGACAAAATATTGTTGCTATCAGCATCATTCCAATAATTAAGATTTTTGTTTTATCTGTGTTCAAAGACAAGTACTTCTCATCCATCCACTCCTTTAACTCACTAACACATCAAATTAAGGACAACATTGGAGAAATGGCATTTGGACAAAAGAAAGGTATAACTGTGTGTCACCTGCGTACAAGTGAAACTTAACGTTATGTTTACTAATGATAATTCCCACAAGAAGCATGTACAGTAGAGTAAAAACAGTAAAGATCCTAGTACTGAGCCCTGCAGGACACCATATCTCATTTCTGTGTATAATGATGGAGTACTGTCACCATATCTCTGTACGTGCGGAAATTGATTTGATAAAGAAGAACTAAACCAGGCAAGGACAGTGCCTGTAAGCCCAATGTCATTATACAGCCTGTGTAGTAAAATGGAATGGTCAATGGTGTCAAACAACATAAATCAGACAACATTATTACAGTGGAACAAGAAGTAGGTTTCATTTTGTAAATTAAAATTAAGACTCCCCATTCTGTTAATAATAATACTAATAATAAATAATAATAATAATAATAATAATAAACTTTTACTCAGCAAATTTCCCATGCTCATGGTGCTTCATGGAGTCTCAGAAAGAACACAGGGTATATGTAATATTGGATATAATATTTTCTGCATATAACAGTAAAACAGATGAATATAGTATATACAGAGTTTTAAATAGAATAAAACACAATAAACCTAAGTAAAATACTAAATTCAATAATAGACGAAAAGCCTGAACAAATAAAATAATTTGTGTGATAATGCTCACAACACACACAAATTACCCTCAGCATCAGGACAGAAACGTAAATTGAAAGAAGGGGCAGAATATTAGTGAACACCTTCCTGAACAGATGAGCTTTAAGTTAAGGGCAGGCAGTGTGGTGCAGTGGTTAAGACAGTGGACCTCACACCCTGAGGTTGTAGGTTCAAATCCCCCCCCACTGACAGTGTGCGAGCCTGAGCAAATGCATGTGCTCCAATTAGGAAAAGAAATGTAACCAATTATATCTCAAATGTTGTAAGTAGCTTAGGATAAAGGCATCAGCTAAATAAGTAAATGAAGTTATTTTTAAAAAGAACTAATTAAGTCAGCTAATCAAATGAATTTACAGAGATCATTCCAAAGTCTGAGTGTTAAACAGCTAAAGGTCCTGTCACCCATAGACTGCAGGTTAGTGTGAGGCATAACAAAATTGCCAGAATCAAAGGACCTTAGTGGACGAACAGGAGTATAGCGATGGACACGTTCACTGATGTAGTCTGGTGCAAGGCCATTTATAGTTTTGTAGGTTATTAATAGTATTTTATATTCAGTTCTGTAAGACACAGAGAGACAGTGAAGGCAAAGCAGGAAGGGGGTTATATGCTCACTGTTACTGGTTCATGAAAGGACGTCTGCAGCAGAGTTTTGAATCAACTGGAGCTGTGATATAAGATTTGATAGGGCACCTACCTGTCAGTAGGGAGTTACAATTTTCGATGTGTGATGTGATAAAAGCATGGCCAGCCATCTCAGTATTAGAAAAGGAGAGGAACGAGTGAACATGGGATATGTTACAGAACTGGAAGTAATAAAGTTTCTTAACGTGGCTTATGTGGTCGGAATAAGAACAGGAGGAGAATCAAAAATGACACCATGATTCCTTGCATTTGAAGAAGGTCTGATGAGATTGTCTCCAATACTGATAAAGAGCTAATTTTCTTAAATTGTGCTTTAGTGCCAATTTGCAGGAGTTCAGTTTTATTGCAATTTAATTTTAGAGTTATGCTCCACCCAGGTTTTAATTTCAGGGAAGCAAGTTGTGAGCTGAGAAAGCTCTGATTAAGATTCACTTTTAACATGGAAATAGAGTTGAGTATCATCTGCATAATTATAATAAACTAGTCCAAAGCTTCAAATAACATGGCCATGGAGAAGCATGTAGATACAGAAGAGCAGAGAGCCGAGTACAGAGCCCTAAGAAACTCCTTGTGTGACTGGCACACTAAACTGGATCTGCTGTTGCAAAGACTGATAAACCGAGTCAGATAGAACTTAAACAACTAGAGGACAGCGACAGAGATATCCAGAATGTTCTCCATTCTGGACAGTAGAATGTCATGTTGGACAGTGTCAGATCCTGCACTGAGGAGTAAAAGAATTAAAATGCTGGTTTGTCCAGAGTCTGCTGCCATTAGCAAATCATTAGTTACCCGAAGCAAAGCAGCTTCCCAGCAGTGCTGTGCTCTGAAACCAGACTGAAAGGGTTCCATCAATTTAGTAGAAGTTAAGTAATTGGTGAGTTGGGAGGCCACAACATGCTCAAGAACTTTTGATAGAAAAGGCAAGTTAGAAATAGGACTTAAATTGTTAAGACTGTCAGCATGAAGACAAGACTTAACATTGGGGCTACGGAAGCGATTTTAAAAGTGTCTGGCAGAAAGCCAATATCAAGGGATGTATTTATTACTGTTGTAACAGTTGGGATTATGGCATTAAGGCAGGATTTATGAAGTGTGGTGGGGATGGGGTCCAGTACACAAGTAGCAGTAATCTGTTACAAGATTAAAATTTCTCAAGTGGTTTATGCAAGGCAAGACAGGGTTTACCAAACTAGTATGCGATGCTGAGATGCATATTTTTGATTTTACACATAGTACACAAGGATTATTTTTGCTGCTGTGTGTTATTTTAGAATATTACTCAAAGCAGGCTTTAAAGAGAGCTTTTCTTATTTTTAACATTCTCTGTTTATGCAATTTGAAAAACCTGCAGCTCTGGTGCTTGCCATCTATGTTCCAGTTTTTGACACTATATTTTAAGAGCTTGAGTACTTTCATTAAACCAGGATGAGTTTCTATGTGCTTTAATCACCTTTGTTTTAAGGGGAGCTACTGTATCCAGAGCGTCTCTCAAGATCATATTATAATTTGATGTTAGGTTATCTATATTGTTTTCCATGATTACACATGACTTACTCAACAAATCCACAAAATTTGAAGCAGAGTTACAATCTAGATGTCACATCATCTTTGTTTTAATCTGTGAGTGTTGGCAAGGACAGAACAAAATCAAATGTAATTAAGCTGTGATTAGAAATAATTTAATAGAGTAATTTAAAATTATGAATTTCACCTGTTTTAGTTATAATTAGATCTAATGTATAGTTATAATTATGAGTTAGACTGTTGATAATCAGACAAAATCCTACTGAGTTTAACAAATAAATAAAATATTTGGAAAAAGTCAGTTTCCACATCAATGTGTAAATTAAAATCCCCCATCAGCACTACACGATCCTAATTTATAGCTACATCACATAAAAGACTGGCAAATTCAGTCATGAACAAGGAATATGGTGATCTGTAGAGTAGCACTCCAATTGTGCTAGAATCTTTTAATATTTAAAACGAGTGCCTCAAAGGGTGTATAATTCACCTTAATTTTTAGAAGCAGTTTGCATTTTGTCACAATATATTATTCCAAGGCCACCTCCTCAACCAGTGTCTCTAGATTTATGAAAGAATGTATGTCCATTAGGTAATGCCTCAACTATGGGAACAGTGTCGGATTTCCTAAGCCAGGTTTCACTGAGAAAACAGAGATTTTGTACTTAATATAGTATCATTTACCAAAGCAGCTTTATTTCCAAGAGACTTAATGTTTAATGAGAAGCATTTAAAACTGCAAAGATGTTTCTAAATTGGTGATGTATTTTTTGTTTTAATTTGAATTATGTTACTATTACGGGTAACTTGGTGTAGGATCTAGTTTTATCTTTTGGTGTAATTATGCTCCTTATTTTTGGTTATTAAACAATTTAAAGTCTGTATCATGACTACATTTATTAGATGCCTCACATCAGAGATTCTGGATAACAGCTATAGAATAGAAACAGGTGGGATAAACAACAGTCTGTGATTTAAGATCACAAGACTGACACCTGATGGAGGTCTAAACAGTCAGCTTGGCAGTTTTGCTGCCATATTATGGGATAAAACGAAAGATCCTCTCCAGTTTATTATGAAAATCATCTGTCTTGAAAAATGCAGGTCTTTCCCAAAAATCATCCCAACTGTTCACAAAGGCTATGCTTTTATTTGCCAACCAGGTCTCTAGCCATCCATGATGGGAAGACAATCTATACTAATAAAAGGCAAAGCCCTCACTGACTGACTGACTGACTGACTCGCTCACTCACTCACTCATCACGAATTCTCCAACTTCCCATGTAGATAGAAGGCTGAAATTTGGCAGGCTCATTCCTTACAGCTTACTTACAAATGTTAAGCAGGTTTCATTTCGAAATTCTACGCATAACGGTCATAACTGAATCCTACTTACGTACATATATACGGCCATAGCTTGAAGCTCGGTCACCGTGTGAGGCGGAGTTGCATCCCCCATCACCACACCTCCCACGTAGTTGGCTGCCTCCCTATATTACAATACCCCATACCCATGCCTCGCACGTAATTGAGTGCCTGCCCATATAAGGCCGTCCGTCAGCAGCAATCCAATAGACACGCTGCTGCTAAATGTTCACAGGCAAATCAAAAAGTTAATACTGGGAATGCCTGTTAAACATCTTAGATTCACGAGTAGCGATTTGGGTGGTGAGATGTCTATCGAGGTGATCACTGTAATATTTATATGTCATTGAAATGTATTTTTATCAGGCATGGTTTAGGCACCTGTGTCATCAGGAAGGCACCAGAAAAAGGGACCTCAGGGTTACTATTATGGAAGTTAATTTAGAGCACGGATGCTGTGAATGTAAGAGCTGTAATAAATAAAGTTCCCCTGCATACTTTAAAAGGAAGTCTCGCCATCATTTCATTTTTCACAATTTGTGAAAACAAGACATGGTGTCAGAATAGAGGACAGTCATGGATTTTGTTGGAGTTCCGTCGCCACGAATTGACTGGGATTCTCTTAATCTGCCGGGAAAATGGAAAAAGTTCTGACAGCACGTGGGGCTGATGTTTTCTGGCCCGCTAAAAGGCAAAGACGAGAGTAAGAAATGCATCTACCTGCTCCTGTGGACTGGGGAAAAAGTAAGAGACATTTTTAACAAATGGACTCTCACCCAGGAGGAAGCCAAGGTACTGAAAACTTATTATGAGCGTTTTGAGACGTTTGTCATGCCTAAGATAAATACGATATTCGCGAGATACAAGTTTAATGAGAAGACGCAGGGTATAAACAAGACTTTTGATCACTTTGTAATGGAGTTAAAATTGCTGGTGAAGGACTGCGCTTATGCAAATGAAGATGAGATGGTCAGGGATAGACTAGTGCTTGGCACAAACTCAGTGAAAGTGTGAGAGAAACTTTTAAGTGCCGGGTCTGAACTAACATTAAATAAAGCCCTGGACATAACAAGATCGCACGAGATAGCACAAGCACAGCTGAGAACCTTCAATGCATGTACTCTGAGCGGCTTATGTGAACTGACTGTGAACGCAGTACGCAGACAACAAGCAAGAGCTCCAAAGAGCTCTGAACACAAAACGCATTACACAATTGAGAAGGCATCAAAAGAATATGAAGCGAGTGAAGCATACAAGCATATTCATAAGTGCAGCTACTGCGGAAACAAAGCACATGGTGGAAAAAATCAATGTCCAGCTAAAGGAAGACAGTGTAAAAAATGTGCTAAATTGAACCACTTCGCTGAAGTTTGCAGGACTGGGAAAGGTAAACCCGTGCATGCAGTGTATGATGTCTAAGATAAAGAGGAAGACGAGCTGTTTATTGATGCAGTAAGAAAGGAACAACCCTCTGAAGGTGAACAAGCCTTTGTAAACATATCAATAGGAAAGCAAGGTGTAAAGCTTAAGTTTAAATTAAGTTCATAGACACGCTGCCGCTAAATATTCGCAGGCAAATCCACAACTTAACTTAGATTAACTTAGATTTGGGTAGTGAACACTTCGATGAATGAAACCTGTTATCTTTACAACGGTTGACAAACACGGAATGTAACTTGAACACAACACATCCTCCAAATACGAACCTGATTGAAAGAAATAATGATAATCAAATCCTTGATGACAGCAACACTCATAACAGTCACAAAACAATTACATTTACAATCATGTTACGTTATTTTTTAAATATTTCCTTTTCTTTTTCATAACTTCTTTAACACACTACTTCTCCGCTGTGAAGCGCGGGTATTTTGCTAGTCTACTATAAAATCACATCCACTCTATATAAGGAGCCAGACACAATTAATGTCCAACATTTTCTTTTTGCTTTGGTGCAAAGAGATATGCAGTTCCCTTTAATGTTTCAGATTTCTGTAAATAAATATCATTAGTGTTGACATACAGCATTATCATCAACTAGATGGTCCAATTTAGCCTCTATGCCAGATACCTTCACACCTAGGAGGCATTAAACATTAACTGCTAGAAGACTAGAAACCTCAACAAATGATTTAATGTTCTGCATGATGAATACGACAATCACCACATAAAAATGATAGCTGATAAAGGGAAATGCTGCTGCCTTTTATGAATGATGCTGAACAATATAAGCTAGCACTGACTAGGCTATTCACACTGGAATCTCAAAATGTAAACTCTGCCAACTAAAAAAAGGAAAAATTAAGAGATCTCATTCTTTCAGTCATTACCCAAAGCTCATGACCATGTCATGGAGAAATCCTTCTTTAGAAAAAGAAACACTGAGCCTCTGGCTGAGCAATCAGAATAAGAATTTCCTGCAAATTGCACAAAGCCGACTCAGCTCAATGAAGTGAAAGCCAGCAGTTTGGCGAGAGTTTATTTATATTACAATTCTTATCATTCATGCAAAATACTCTCCGGCTTCTGGTTCTGGTTCCACCATTACCTAATGTTCCAGCCCACCATTATCTAATGCCCATCACCTGGCACTTAGTCCATCAATTGACCAACACTTGAAAAGACTACTCCTTACCCCATGCAAGTGACTGAAATTTGTTTATCAAACAGTTGTTACTACTAAGTTGGAAACAGAAGGACCAACAACTAAGATACTGGGTTACCTTTAAAGAATAGTTTTTTGTTACAGAAGCATCCCTCAATGCTGTTCTTAGGCAGTTGCATCTTCTGAAACAATGGTGCTAAGTTTTCTTACAGAATACACTATCCTTGGTTTGTCATCACCTCATGCTACTGCCCAACCTGGCAGACAGAGCAAGAGCCTTGAGTAGAGAAACACAGGTAGTTTTCTTAGCTCAGCTTTTAATAATTAACATCTATATGACTTAAAGCTAGCTAATATAACACATTTTATTTTAACTTGATTAAAAGTATTGATATAAAAATACTCATACATAGATTTAAATTCTCTCTCTATATTTTCTAAAATAGCGGCCTATTTAGTTCTGAGCCGTTGTATTTTAAGACAATGGGCTATTAAGCTCTCTTAGAGTGCACAGTGTCCTTGACTTTCATTATCTTACTGATGTTTTAAACTTAGCAGCAAGAAAGGAAGACAGGCCACTTGCAAACTCTAAAACAGCCTTTACACTGACATAGAAATGAGAGCTTTTAAGGTATTTAAAATAAAATATAAACAAAAGTTTTTAATAATTCTAAAGCTAATGATTGAAAGCACATTGATCCTTAAATTTAAATTTTCTATAACCATAGGTGAGGGTAGGGATGTAGATCAACTGGTAAATCGAGAATTTTGCCTTCTGACTCTGCTCCTTCTTCCCCACTACAGATCAGTATAACTGTGTTCACCACCCCAATCCATCTGTAAGTTTTACCATCCCTTTCCCCTCACCCATGAACAAGACCCTGAGTTATTTAAACTCCTTCATTTGAAGCAGTAACTCGCCTCCCACTCGGAGAGGACAATTCAACTTTTCCTACTGAGGAACATGACCTCGGATTTGAAAGTTTTGATCCTCATACCTGCTGCTTAACATTTGGTCGCAAACTGTCCCAATGCGTGCTAGTGTTCGCAGTCCGATGAAGCCAACAGAACCGCATCATGTCCAAAAAGCAGTGACACGATTCTAAGCTCACCAAATTGGATACCCTCCCCTCCCCGACTGCACCTTGATATCATGTCCATGAAAACCACAAACAGAACAGGAGACAAAGTACAGCCCTGGTAAAGTCCCACACACACAGGAAATGGTGCTGATGTTTTTCCAAGTATGCAGACACAGCTCTAACTGTGATTAAACAGGGACCGAATAGCCCTTATTAGGGGTCCCAGAACCCCATACTCTTCCAGAAATCCTCACAGCATCTCCAGAGGAACACAGTCATACGCCTTCTCTAAGTCTACAAAACACTGATAGACCGACTGGACATACTTTCATGCTCCCTCCAGAATCATCATGAGGATAAAGAGCTGGTCCACCATTCCAAAACCTGGACGGAATCCACATTGCTCCTCCTGGAACTGAGGTTCCATGACAGGGCAGACTCTGCTTTTTAGGACCAAGGTATAAGCTTTCTTAGGGAGGCTGAGGAGTGCGATTTCCCCCAATAGTTGAGGCACATCCTCCTGTCCCCCTTTTAAAAATGGTGACCACCACCCCAGTCTACCACCCCAGAGGCACAGCTCCCAGTGGCCACACAGGATTGAACAAGCATGTCAGCCATGACAGTCCAACAATATCCAGAGCCTTTAGCATTTCTGGGTGGATCTCCACCAACACAGAGGCCTTACCACTCTGGAGTTGCTTAACTACCTCAGTGACCTCCCTCAGGGAAATGGGCATTGATCCCCCATAAGCTTCTGGCTCTGACTCCTCCAAAGAGGGTGTTGTCCATTGGGTCCAGGAGTTCCTCAAAGTGTTCCCTTCCACCACTAGACAACATTATCAGTCTAGGTCAACACTTCTCCACCCTTGCTGAGAACAGCCTGGGTTTATTCTTGCCTTCCCTTTCTGAGTCGCCTCATGGTTAGCCAGAACCTCTTTGAGCCCAATCGATAGTTGGTTTCCATTTTTCATGGTAAACCTCAGTCAGTAATTGAAAAGTTTCCATTGCAAATGTATTTAGTTTCACAAGAAACTTGATGTTAACTAACTGTTCACTCTTGCACTCCGATATTTTTCAAAGGTAAGAAACTGTCTATGTTTGAACATGTATCCACTCGTAGTGAGTGAAGCGATCAAGTTGAGCCTTTTCTCATTGTGGCAATTAGAACAGGTTCTATAACCATCTCTTTAGGTTCGACAGAAAAAAAGAAAATAACCCTATAGTTCAGGAACCAAGAGTGGGATAGTATGTGTGTGTGTATATATATATATATATATATTGTAAGAGGTGACCGGGACTCCCCCAAAATGGCAGGACAGGGGGAGGTTGCTTATGAAGGGCACTGCCTCCCCCGAATCTTTAGTAGGCAGCCCCCCTGGGTTGCCACGGTTCCATGGATTCCCACAAGGCATTTTGGGAGTTGGAGTACACCAGTGGTGCTGCAGGGAATGTTGTTCCTTGTGTATAGGGTCCCAATCTTACATGTAAGTATTCCCAGGTCACAAAGATGTGACACCGGAAGTACTCCCAAGTTTCTGAAATGTTGCAAAGCCAAAACTGCATCTTCATGCCCAACAGATTTAGACTATGTAAATGAAATTGGCACTGTTTAAGTTTAGCCCTGCTTATAATGTAGGCTATATTCTTAACCTGTGATTCAATGAAAACAATGGTGGTGGAATGGAGTAATTGTGAAGTGGGACCAACACAAAAATCATGTATGACTCCAAAACAGCTCTGTCTATTTTTGCAAAATTGTGTATTTACATTATTGCTCCTGCAGTTTAAAATATAGGCTTCATGGGGTTTCAAGAATTTCACTGTGGAGTTATAAAAGGAGGGCAAACACCACAAAAACAATGCATTACTAAAAAACAGCTTAGTGGATTTCCATGAACTTTAGCATGTGTATTACAGTTAATTAAATTTAACATATAGAGTGTTAAGTAATGGAGTTTCAAAACTTTTAGCATGCATAAAGGTTTCAATAGGGGGAACAACACAAAAAACTGGTAGTTTAGCCAAGCTTATATACTATATCAATGTTTTATTTATTAAATAAGCCTTCGGTTTATTAATATGGGATTAAACATCTATTTGTGAAAGCACAGTAATCCAGTAAATACAAAGAAGTATTGTTCATGGTTCCAACCCAGCAAGCAGTTACTGCAATTATGGAATACAATCACACATAAAAAGAATACATTCTTGACTCATGAAATTACAAAAATTGATTTGACAGGTAGTATAAATGTGGATGGGATACTTGCATTTCAGCCAGTAATGAGAAAAGTGTCAACATTTAAAAGATATACAAATATTTTCTTTCTTACTTTAAACCATTATACAAATGCCATAGTAATGCTGGGTACTTCAGCTAATAGTACTTCTGTTTACAATATATTATTAGTATGATGCTACTTGAAATAGTGTTTTAAAGTCTTTTCCTCTTTTCTCTTTATGGCAAAAACAAGAATGTTGACAGTTTATTTCTATGGCCCCCATCAACTTCTTCAGGTGTGTGAAATATGACAATTTGATCTGTAATTGTTAGTTTTGGACACATAAAACCATGGCATAACCCTAACATACATTGTTTATATGTAGAGAGCCGCTGAACTAACATTTCTCAATCCTGCATTTGTCACTAACAAAATATCATCAGAAATTAACAGAAAACCTGCAATATGAATTAAAAATTAAAGAGCTATTTTTCCTACTTCTCATTAAAGCATACAGTATATAGTAAATTGAGTTTGAACTACTGCAGCTAAGTTAATATTAGGAAAATTACCACTTTCGAAAACAGCTGAAAATGCATTTTTTAGTTACATTTAGGCTCAGAGGTTATTCTTCTTTTAATTTTTGCCACCATTTTATATCAGATAAATATGAATTATGAGACAATACTCAGTCCCTATGCAAACACAGTGATATAAAAATGAAATAATGCCATTGACCAATAGACAAACTAATCTTCTAGGACATAATTTCATCCACTGCAATGTAAGAAATTATATTTACTGAACAGAGAACTGCAAGAAGCCATGATAAAAAGCAAGAATATTTTTAGATCAGTGACACAAGCTCTAAGGGCAATTAAAGTAGTGAAAGACAAGAACCATATGAATGTTAAAAACAAGTCTACAACAACCAGCAGTTAAGAGCAGCTGTTACCATGGAGAAGTATGTCACGAGAAGGATAAATTATGCTGTTGCACATGACAGAACCATTTTGATTCATAGAACCAAATATACACATTTTGCGTTTCCCAGTGTATATCACTTGCATAAAAAATATACAGATATTTCCAGGATAATACTTATAATTTTCAAGAGCTAAGTGATTCAAAGACAATGATAAATAAGGATTCCTACCTCAGTAAACTGGTCCTGAGCCTGCTGTTACAGTTGTTACTTTCCTTACAGACCTGCAGTATAAATAGAAAAATCTCATGTTTTTAAGTCAGTCTCAAAATGTCTACATTGATAAGCGTTTGTGGGTTCTTGCATGTTCTTTCAATGGGTATGAAGTATAACTAGTATGAGAAAATAAGAAAAGCATTAAATATTGTAGCCACACACTCTGAATCAAGCAAAGAATGTATATATAGTGCCCTCCATAATGTCTGAGATAATGATAATTTTTTCCTTCATTTCCTCCTCCACTCCACAGTTTAAAATTAAAAATCATATAATTCAGATGTGATTAAAATACACGATGCAGACTTTTAATTTAAGGGTATCTGCATACATTTTGGTCACACCATGTAGAAATGACAACACTTGTTCTACATTGTCCTCCCACTTCAGTGCACCACAATGTTTGGTACGATTGGCGTCACACGTGTTTGTGATTTCTCAGGTGTGTTTCATTGCTTCATTAGTGCAGGCATAAGATACCTAGGCTTTCTTCTACCGTTTGGAGTATGAGGTTGCTATTGTTCAACATCAGGACAAAAACTGTGCCAATGAAAATCAAATAGGACATTATGAGGCTGAAAACCAATAATACAACCATTAGAGACATTGGTAAAACCTTAGGATGACCTAAATCAACTGCTTGTAATATCTTTAAGAAGAAAGAATGTACTGGTGAGCTCAATAATCGTAAAGGGACTGGTAGGCCAAGGAAGACCTTCACTGCTGGCAGCAGAAGAATCCTCATTACAGCAACGAAAAAGCCTCAAATGCCTATTTGGCAGTTCAGAAACAGTCTTCAGGAGGCAAACGTGTATGTATCCTGAGAAGATTTCATGAACATGAATATATGGACCACACTACAAGATGGTAGTTACCACAGTGTACATCTGTGAACTGAGATGGTTTGTGGTGTGAGTTAATGGCAATACATGTTATTTGCTTAAATATTATAATCCCCAAAATATTATTATCACTTATGTGACACAATAATAGACACAATGTGTTACTGCAGCCTTTCTCTAAACTTGATCTTAAACCTTTTATTTCCACCAAAAAAAAGAATAAAACAAACAAGCACAAAACAATGTGTTACATGTTTATTGTACCTTTCCATAAAAATCAAGTTCATATTAACAGCATGCTCAGCAGTTATGCTTCAATGGCAAGCCTGGCACACATTTTCATTGGACCGGGCAGACTGGCAAGCAATTATAGAATAACATTATGGAGGGAATGACTCTGTGGGTGTGGTAAATGCAAGAGTAGTGATTGTACAGTATGATGTGGATTTATGGAATACAGCAGAAATGGCCTGGGACTGGGAACTCTATTGGCAGAGGCAGAATAAAATTTGGTTTGGACTTAGATTTGGATTGGACGCTATGCATATGTCATAGGACAGATGGATGTCCATGTTATTGGAAGATTAAAGAAGTGGGGATATGGACATTATGGCGTGAGTTTTGGCAGAGTTAGGGAACTGGGCACGTTGGCAGTGGATTGGACAATTTAGAGACAGATGTAGTATATAATTTGGGTGGCAGGTGAAACCTGTTCCTTTCCAGATCTGTAGGGCAAGTTATGGGAAGAATAAGGGGACTGTGAATGTCACGAACTGAAGGTTTGGAGCACAGTACAAATGGAAAGCTGGTTTCAGATTGGGCAACATGATGGAAATAGTATAATACATTTTAGCCTGGATTTGTCCTATGGGTCTGCTACTGGACAGGCCAAGATATACATAGACATCTTGATGAGGACCATGAAAGCATGTGGAATATACAGTATATGTGAAAGGCACTATATAATAAATAGATGTGAAAGCCAATACCAAAAACTGTGCCTCTGCCCAAATTTTTTTAACAAGCCACCACTTATGCTTAGCGAATATATTTTTAAATGCTCATGTTTACACAGTGAGTTAAGAGCTGGGATTGAACTTACAACCTTTTGGTCTACTTTCCAAATTAGCTTCTAGGGTTATATTGTCTGTACAACAATTTTACAAATCCTTACATTTGCAGAAACCGTTGGATGCACAGGAAGAAAGTGCTTGCATGTCTGTGTTCGTATCTTTCCAAGGATTCAGTGTTCCCAGTACTTGTTCTTAAAAGGTAAAGAATGTTTCAAGTGATTAGTATGCAGCATTTTCCAATTATACTGAATATACTAAGCTGATAAATTAGAGAAATGCCTGCTAATGACTAATAAATCAATAAATAACAAATCAATGACATCCTATTGACAAAGAAGCAACCATTCCCACATCCATGTTCTATCAATGAAAGTCATATAATCAAACTACTAATAAATATTTAATAATGCTGATCAACTTCAAATATGTATTTGTCTCACTCAGAGAGCATTCCCCAAGGAGCACTAAGTATGGGATGTTGCAAGGGTCCAAACAGTACCACAGTATCTACATAATTCAGTTAAGATAATAATATGTTGCAAATCTTTGTTTTAAAATAATGCATGTAATTATTTAATATTGCAATATATTACAGTGAATTATTACCCTTTTATTTGACTAATGTTAAAGCTGAAATCATAACCTGATAGATAAAAAATATTCAATGAATTGAACTTTCATATAGAAGCAAAACTAATAAGTTTAGTTAAGCATAGTGCTTTGCATCCTTTTACCTTTTATTTTTGAGCATTAGCCTTTTCATTTGCTGGTGGCTCTTCTCTATAGACCATTTTGACAAGACATGTCAACTGAGGTATCTTTCTTTTGTACTTTCCTTTTGATTACAATTAGTTTGTTTTTGTGGAGTATTCTAAATTCTATATACTGTAAATCAGAAATGAAGCATTCCTGTCAGCTGGAGTTAGAAAGACGGTTCTAGGTGGCTTTGTCCCCAGAAGTCTTTGTTTTAATAATAGGACAATGCTTGTAAACCGTACATTTCATAAGAAGTTATTTCCTCACTGTTCTATGTATAATAAAACCCAAAATCAAGCCACATGCTTGACTTAATTGTTAAATGTTAAAATTTGCAATATGGTATATACTGAAATATCTAAACTATAATATTGACATATGTAAATTGTTAGGATCTGTTTATGTTAATTAGTTTGAAATGGGTCTATTATACAGTATTTTGTTTTAACTTTGTGTTTTCAAAAATCAAAGCATTACAATGGAATTGTACTCAATCAAACAAATAATAATAGCATTAACAGATACAACTGAAACACAAAAATAAAAACAAAAAAAAAGAACTACAAAAAAGCAAAAGAAAGCAAAGTAAGATTCAACACTGTTTTGTCTTGGTAGAGTAATATTTTACTCTACTTTCCCCTTTTGTATTATTAATATGTAGCCTTTGTCAGAATGCCTCAAATCTCACAGACTTACCACTGTTTATAAGGTATTGTAGTATATAATTTCTCCCCACCTTCCCTTCTACATGTATAACCTCAGGCACTTAGGTGTAGTAAAAGACAAGCAGGAGTTAAGTTACAATTTAAACAATGTATTATTCATAATATTCATAAATAATAACAATATACAAAGTACATTTGAATATTGGCAACCATACAACCTAATAAATGGTGATGTGTAGTTTCAGGTAGCACACAGACTTGTTAGTTACTTAAAATGTCTCAAGTTAAGGCATCATTTGTGGTCAGCTTTCTTTAGAACAGGTCGCATGCCTGTCTCAATATGGCTGCCGAGCTGTGCTCTTCATTGTATTGTCCTTCTCAGTTCACGGTGTGTAATGGTCTTTCATCAGTTTGGTAAGAGAGAGATAGCGAGGTAAAGCAAGCAAATGCATAGGTTTTCTGTCCAACCCCTAGTGTCAATAGGGCGTCATGGTACTTAAAGGCTTTTGATACAAGTCAGTTCCAAACAGCCATACTTCAGACCATCCTTCACACCTGCCCTTCAAACCATATGTTAAGGTAAAGCTTGGCAGTTAGGCAGTCTGGCTTTCCTGTGGGGGCTGACTGAGAGACTTTAGCAAAGAAATATTATCCAAACTTGTTTGAGGTAGTTCCCCCAACCCTGTTGTAAAATTACAAAGAGACTCATTCCTAAAAGGGGGAAGGGGTTCTTAAACCATCAAACCATTGCTGTTATTATCTATAATGTAACACTAATATTACATTACTTTGTCTAAGTTACAGATAAAGACATACAAAATATTTATCAACTTGTATGCAAAATTTCACATCACAACAAACACTCGCCCAAAAGAAAGAGAAAAAGAATAGAGACACTAGAAAAAAAGGAAAAACCTTTTCTGTCTTTTTTAAACAATAACATAAGAGAGTGAATCACAGACCTAACATGCTTATTCTAAAATAATACAAAAAAATTATTGTCATCTAGTAAAAAAAAAAATTTGAACATATCCTTTAAGAGAAAATATTATTTTTTTCTAATCTAAGAAAATATAGAATGTCATCCACCCACTGAGTTATAGAAGTTGTGTTGGGATTATTCCAGTTGAGCAAGATAAGTCTGCGTGCTAATAGTGTGGTACAGGCTAATACAGTCAATTTATGCTGATGCAGTTTAATGTCATCTAGGTGTACAACAAATACTGCTATTATTAGATTAGGAGTGATTATAACACCTAGGCTGTTTGATATATACAGCATGTATGTATTCCCAAAACATATAGCCTAGTGAAAGACTGATGCTCACAGATTGAGTAAGTTTGACCTGATTGTATGTAATGATTTTCTTTGTTGTATAAGTTAGACTTGATCATGTGGAACGTTATTTTCTTCAAAAAAAATGATGATGATGGTTGTACCTTTTATGCTTCTGTTCCTTGACCTCACAGATACTTTTGAAACTGCTAAATTAATACGGTGCGCAAATGCTAGACTATTGCAATATTGCTTGCACCATTTGAACTGAATCACTTTCTATTATTACTGTAGTGGGAAAAAGTGAAAATGAATTTTCAGCTTGCCTGCCCCAGGGACGGCACATTAATGTAGGTAATGGGGTGTTGGATCTCTGTTTCACCTTCTGGTTGGAATGCCAAAAATATGATGAGATCTGTACAATTTATGAACAAGGTGTATAAATCAGCGAAAGTCTATATTAACACTTACATTTTCTCTGTTGTTACTTGAAGCATGGTTGTAGACTTACTTTCACACATAACCCAGACAGGCTTGTTTAGATAAGCAAAATAATGCAATTAATTTATAACAAAAGGTTAACACAAGATGGATATATAGATATATACTGTGGCGGACAGCTAAAGATCCTGCCCAGAGAGGACACCTGGAAGGACCAGGAGAGGGACAATACCTCCCCTGGATCATGAGAGGGCAGCTGCCCTGGTCTACATAAGGGCTGAGGGATCAGAGCTTGGAAGCTCATCCCTGTTGAGGCCAGTGGCCCCCGCCAGGGGGCGCCTGGACTATTATGGAGCCCTGGATGGCAGCACTTTTGCCACACCAAGAAGTGCTGCTGGAAGAGATTCCAGGCATGCCCAGAGTGCTTCTGGCTGCAAAGGCAGCACTTCCGCCACACCAGAAAGTGCTGCCGGAAGATCATCAGGAAGCACCTGGAGTTGGGAGGCAGAGGACGGAGCCTGCGACAGGAGGAGTGAAGGCAGCAGAAGAAAAGGAAGAGAGAAAGGAGTGGAAAAGAACTGTGAGTTTTTGGGCACTGTGTTTGTGCTGTGTTGTGAAGAGGATGTCTTTGGGGACATCTGATGTTGTGTCTGTCTATGTCCAGAGTTCAAAGTTCACAATAGACAAAAGACACTAACAAACAACATAAAACGTTACAAAATCTTAGTTTAACTTTTTCGGTCCTATAGAAATAGACACATAACTTTTTAAATCTATCTCTTGGCTAGATTGAACTTCCCTCTCTTATAGAAAAAGGCACACAACTTATGAATCCTGATTTTTCAATTCATGTGGTTAAGAGGAATAAGTTCCCTGCTAATTATGAATTTTATATTGCCTGCAAGTGGTATTCATTTAATCACAGCAGCTAGATTATGCTCTGGCTTAGGGCCATCTCCCTCCACACTGAACCCTCTCTTTTGTTGTGTGCATGCATGAGTGTGTGTGTGTTTGCAGACGGGCTATTCTGCCCTTTTTTACTGGATTTAGGTTGAGAAACTCATAATAGCCAGAATGTATCCTTCACAAGGTTGTTATCTAAAGATAAGTTACACCAAATACCATAGAACATTAGCTAGTTTTGTCCTATATATTAAATTACAATTAATAGTTCTTGTTCAAAATGCACTTATGGTTTGAGGTGAGTTATGGTTTGTTCCTTTCCTGGTTGGCTTTCTGCAGACACATAGAAGGATTTTTCAGCGCACTTTCTTTCCTTTGTAGAGGACGTCTTCTTTATTGCCTTTAGACAAACCTTCTTGGATAGTACTGCAGTTTCTCTTTAAGTGTTTAAACACACGCCGTCCTCAGTGACTAGCAAAGTTATGCCTGCTAAGTCAACTGATGATCATGACCGTTGCTACCATGGGAAACGTATGGTTTATGTATTTTTCTCCCTTTTTTTCCTGTCCTTGCTGTCCTTCAGCAAATTAGGTCTAATGGCAAGCTTGTCCAAACAAAAAACAAGTATTTTACACATTTAGTCTAGTACAGTTTACCTTTGGAGAAAAGGGATTGCTACAACCTTTGTTGCAGCCACACCCTACCAGCTATGGGTTCTGTCATGGGCAGCCAAATTATGGCCAAGGGTTTTTATAGCTAGGAACAGAGGTCTTGTCATTGGCTTCTTAGATGCACATAAGTCCATCTACTTGGATGACCACTGGTGCAAAGTTCTGTCCATCAATGTTACTTTATCCTGAATTTATGGTCCTTTGTTTAGAACATAGTCCATTTCGTGACTTAGAGAGAGATGCCCTGGGCTATTACATAGTCTGGTATAAATCGTCTTATCAGAAAAGGCTGCAGATGCTGCATTCCAAATGGAGGCTCGTACAGGCAAACTGAGACTTTTAGCTGGTAATAAGAGTGTCTGACAGCAGTTCATTAAGCCAGGATTTGGGTTCCAGCCTTGCAAAATCAATAATGCCAGTCTCTCCTACATTGTAATTTATGATTTAAGACACTGCAATGTTTTCACAACCCCCAGAAATACACATGACTGACCGGAACACTAATGGATTTTAAATTCATGCACAATGACTTACCATGGAGGAGAATGGCAAACAAGACACCCACAGGACATTTCACCTCAGTCATATGAGTTGGCAAGTCTGAAGAAGAAACAACAAAAATTAAACAGAGTTAAACATAAGTTCCAAGAATCACTGCAACACTCAATAGTTGTACACTTACAGTATGTGACAAAGAGAACTGTGTATAAGGATAAATACAATGGTAGTCATAAGGATGCATTAAATGTGAGATTTTGTGCAAACATTATATGCACACTGATAAAAATTCAAAGATGTGGTCCACAATATTCAGAATTTAAAATTAAAATAAATCTCAAGGAAGACTGCACAGCATAAACTAGTAACTCAAACATATTAATTAAAGAAAATGGCTTACAGCTGAAAGACAGGTCATGCAGTATGTTACACGTCAGTGCAGCCCAGTAGGAGAAGAATCTTGTTGCAGTTAAAGATTAACGTATTTCTTATTTTGGTCATTCTGTAGTCCAATTAACACCAGGAGAAAATTATCTTGTCATATTCAGTTCAACTCAGTTCAAGTTTATTGTCATGTGCGCATAGTACAATGAAATTCTTACTTGCATGTCTGCAATACAGACATGACAATAATACCATACAAACAAAGGACACAACACACATACACACAAGTATATATCTAAGGCAGTGTGCATTATATATGTTGGTAGGCAGTTGGTTGTCTGTAATATTCTCTGCCCCCATTACCAGCCTCAACAGTGGTTTACACTCATGAACTAAGAGGGTGGCATACCACGATATGATGCATACAGTGGTGGACTCTACTGTGCACCCGAAGAAGGAAATAGTTGAGAAATTGCTCATTATGAAAACAATACCGTTATAAGATGTATAAATATAAGACTTCATTATTTCTTTGCATTATTCACATACAGTATTTGTTTTGGCATAAGAAACATTTTTGAAATAACAAACCTTTAATTATGTACTACTAGACATTAAGCCCGTTACAATAACGGGCGCTAGAACAGTAGTGCATAAACATTTGAATGAACAGTCTATACTAAATGGCAAGGGACCTTGTATGTGGCTGTAATATGTGTCACTGTATTGTGTGCCTTTAATTTTCTCTCAGTAATACTGGTTTCTATTTCCGTAAAATGCCTGTAATTTTGTCGGAAAATAATACAGTGGAACCGAAGTAATTTCCCCCATAGGATTGTATGTAAATACAATTAATCTGTTCCAGACCGTATGAACTGTATGTAAATATATATATATAAATATATATTTAAGATTTTAAACACAAATATAGTTGATTAAACCATTGAATGCACAGCGTAATATTAAACTAAATGTAAAAACATTGAATAACACTAAGAAAACCTTGAACAACAGAGAAAACTAACACTGCAACAGTTCGCGCTATAGCCTTACGACCCGCTCGCTAAAAACACCTTTTTTAATGAGTTTTAAGCACAGGGAAAAAAATGAACATTTGAAAAATCCGTAATCTAATAAACAACCAAGAAAAGTAACATTGCAACAATGCACACGTGCGCCTGTGTGTCCGTCTCTGTCGCGGGCTTGCGTGTGTGTGTGCGTGCGTGTCTGTCCCCCATGCGGGCCTGCCTGTGTGTGTGTGAGTGTGTCTCTCTGGTGGGCGGGTGTGTCTGTCCGTCTCTCGCGTGGGCCTTCCTGCCTGCGTGCGCGCGTGCGTGTCTGCCTGTCTCTCGCGTGGGCCTGCCTGCCTGTGTGTGTGTATGTGTGTGTGTGCGTGCGCGCATGCGTGTCTGTCCGTCTCTCGTGTGGGCCTGCCTGCGTGCATGCGTGTCTGTCCGTCTCTCGTGTTGGCCTGCCTGCCTGCGTGCGTGCGTGTCTGTCTGTCCATCTCTCGGAAAAAAATGTGTTTATTTTATATTAAAATAATGAGCCAAATGTATTTGAAGTTCTGAAATGTAATTATCTTAGTAAGTAGGACTTGCAACAACACAATATTAATGATTATTTTATATTTTAAATTCTGATAACTTGGGTTAATACAGTTTCTTGGCAATCTTCAGTCTAGGGGTACAAAGGACTGATTTTTATTAATCTCACTCCTGCCTGCATGTTAAAGTTTTTAGCACACCTGCTAAAGCAGAAGAACAAATTCAGCTCTGCCCACAGCAACAAAATTATATCCCATACATTCTAAGTGTTAGGCCAGGTCTCATGGGACTCCTGTCTTAAAAAAAAATGTAAACTTAAGAAAAAGCTAATAAGTGTTACTATGAAAGCTTATAAGAATGATGTTACGTGCCGTTGTGTAACATGGTGCCAGTGTGTGATCTGATCATTTTGTGACGGCTAGCAAGGAAGAAGTTAAATTAATGAGTAGCTTAGAATCAAGTAAGAAGAGCTGATGTAAAAATTATAGGTACACATTTAATTCTGCACGTGTTGAGGGATAAATGTAATCTAACCACTTTAGGATCACAATAAGGCAATAATTATTGCTGCAGCACTGAGAGTAAGCCCGAAGAAAACATGGTGCACTAGTCCATCACAGGGCAACATTTGTACAGGCAAGCAGAAAAGAGTGTGCTGCATGCAATCCATTGATACTGGGCATTTACTGTGCGACTTTAGAACAATTTTAAGTTATGATTTGCAGTCACTAAATGATTTTCTGAGTCAGCCCAAATTACAGCTTCATCTGCCATTGTTTCACATGCAGTATGAGAGAAGTTGTGATGCCTGATTGCATCTCATAATTGAACTGCCGAACAATTGCAAGAATTTTTGTAATATCAGAAGTTCCACTCAGGTGTCTTGAAGTGTGAGCAGTTCCACAAACTGATTTTCTGATATCACTATAAAGTTTTATTGTGCATCACAGTATTTTGCACATTGGGTATTGCCATTGCAATGATTATTTTCACATGTTTGATTTCAAAAATCTAAATATCATATCACAACAAACATACAACTAAATGGCCAATGACAAAAGCATTTTACGAAACCTTTACTAGAAGAACCAGTAATAAACCTGGAATAAACTCAGGCAGTGGTAAATTACATGGACTACATACTTCTAATATTCTCTATAAAATAGAAAGACCATATCATTCATCCCTCAAATATCCATGTGTCCAGTTACTCTTTTTTGTTTTCTTTATAATTTCAGAGCAAATTACGGCAGAAGCCAGGAATGCAGCTCTTCTCTTTGTTGACATTTGAAAGCCTATGGCTATCCTTTTTTTTTTTGAACAGGTAAAATCGGTCGTTGTGGCCATGAACACATTTAGTGTGAACATAGACATTGTGGCATGTCAATCAGACCGAACATGTTTGTACCTTTTGAGCACATATATAATGCAGTGTGAGTGTATTACCAGCATAACAAAAACCTAACAATAAAGTATCTGTTTAGTTTTAATCTACTGTAGTTATTTGCTATAATTATTTTGAAATAGTGTGATGTGGTGGCACTGCGGCAAGTGCTCATAGTGTGTAACTTCAGGGTCTTGTGTTTGACAATAGAAAATGGTAATGGATGCTATTTACTTTACCACACAATAATTAGTAAACATATTTATAAAACACAAGAAAATTATCAGATGTGATTGTGTTTCTGGTCAGTTTCATGAAGGTTCCTATATGGATATAGGAGTCAATAACAAATTCTGGCCAGTGAAATGTTCAATTTTTCATACTAAAAGAGAAAAAGAAAACAGAAATGGAATACATTGTTGGTAACACATCACATATTAAAATAAGATATTTACTGTCTTATTTTTTTTATTTACTATGTTATTTCCGTGTTACTATTTTTATGTTATCTTAAACATATTTACTTTGTTTGTCTCTAGGTAATAAGTAAATGTAACTAAGTTACTTTTAAAAATAATATTCCCCAATACATGGCTTGCTTTAATAATGCAGCGATTTATTAGAACATAACAATGACTTAAATGAGAACAGGCCATTGGACTCAACAAAGCCTGCAAGGCCTATCCACTTCCTCCAAAATAACAAGTTGAGTTTTAAAGGTCCCTAAAGTCCTACAGTTAACCACACTACTTGGTAACTTATTCCATATGTCTATGGATTTCTGTGTAAAGAAAAACTTCCAAATATGTTTGCAAAATCTACCCTTTCCCACTGTGTCCCTGTGTTCTTGTTTAACTCATTTCATACTCATCAAAGTAACAGACTCAATACTAATTCCTTTCATAATTATGAACACATTAATCATGTCACCATACAACATCACAGCAAAACAAAAAGACTATTATTTTAAACAAGCACAGGAAATACAAAACAATATTCCGATGTTCTTTTTTAGCCCTTATTAGATGAGACTATAGGATAGTTAAACAGTATCAGTGGTGTCAAAAAATGGGGTATATACAACATACAAAACAGAAAACAAGTAATCAACTATGATTACCACCTTAGAAAAAAAATGCAATTAGGGCTAGGAGATGTATCAAAATTACTTGATGCATTGCGGTTTATTCTACGTAGAATTTAGTAAATGATTATATTGTGCACATCGAGCACAAATTGCCACATATGTTTTTTAACCCTTTGAACCCAACAGGCTGGTTTTTGGGCCAGCTGCATAGTGGTATACACCCGAAAGGCCAGTATAATGGCCTGCTTATCTATCATCATAACCCTGCTGACCTGAATAACGGCCTGTGCATACCTGGTATGCTACACTACTGTTACACTACTCTTCTCTCTAAATCATGCATGTTCGTGAAAGGCTGCTACACTTCTGTGCTGTCACAATCCAGTTGGGCGGGTAACCAGCCTATGCTATTTTTTTTTTGGTGCAGGTGAACTTTATTTTTTCTTCTAGGTTTCAAGAAGAAAACAGAAAGGATTTCAGTTGCACTTCAGCATGAGATCAACTCAAAACAATGGATGCTTAGTATGCGCAGAGCACTACAAGTAGGCAAAGAGAGAGCTTTTGCCTTTCTACTCTATGGGAGGTTTCTTTACTCTCTGAGCTCACCTTAGGACATCTGCGTTACAGTGTGACAGGTGTACCTGTCACTGTCCCCAGAACGAGATGCATGATGCCTGAGATAGTTCAGGCAATTGAAACCAGAAGTGAGAGCCCTGCTGGGAAGGGGAGACGCAGGGCATTTGATGGGAAGGCAGTGAAAATCATGTGAATTGTTCTTTTGCATTGCTTCAGATGCTAAAAACGTTAGGCCCTTATAATGGACAGTAGAAAATGATGACAATGGCAAGACTGAAAGTAATATAGCTTGTTCTGTCACATCAAGCTGTTGTTTTAACATTGTGGGTTATCATCATATTACCATTAATGTAATGTGATGTGACTGGCATTGTTCTGCAGTGTTTGTTACAGTGAATTGACCTGTAGTCACAAACATTATGCACAAATAGTACAGTTTAATTTATGTAGTTTTGAATAGTTTCTTCTTGTGTTCAGTTATGAGGTTTGAATAAATAATGTTCTGTTAAATTTAACTTGGTTGTGATTTCCCCCTGTTTTGTAAACAAGTTTAAAATAGTTCTAATAGAACCCACTAATAGATATAAACAAGAATGATTTAATGCAGGCACATGTTGCAGGGACTGCTAGAATAATCATATTGATGAGATTGTATGAATCAAAGGGTTAAATCAAGCATTTATAAAATGTTTCAGAAGAGATTTCAAAATATTGAGAAAAATCACCAAAATATTGAGAAAACTCATCAAAATTACAATAGAAACTAATTAACATAAATGAAAAACAACAATATATCAATATAATGCATTGGTGAGGCCTCATCTGGAGTACTGTATACAGTTTTGGTCTCCAGGCTGTGAAAAAGATATGGTAGCACTAGATAAGGTCCAGAGGAGAGCAACTAGGCTCATTCCAGGGCTTCAGGGGATGAATTATGAGGAAAAGAGCTAAGCCTTCTCAATGTATGCAAAAAAAGATTAAGAGGAGACATTACTGAAGTGTTTAAATTATGAAGAGAATTAGCAAAATGGATAGAGACTGTTTTTTTTTAAATGAGTTCATCAAGTCTATAGGGACACAGTTGGAAATTTGTAAATCTTACACAAACATTAAGAAGTATTTCTTTACTCAGAGAACCATAGAAACATGGAATAAGATACAGAGTAGTGTGGTAGACTGTATGACTTTAGGGATTTACAAAACTAGACTTGATGTTATTTTAGAAGAATTAAATAGATAGGACTGGCTAGCTTTGTTGAGCTGAATGGCCTACTCTCATCTAGATTGTTCTAATGTTCTAATATCTGATATTGATCAGTTAATTGAAGAATTGTGGCCATGCTGTAGAAAATGAGTCAGAGACGATTCAGACACAGTCAGAGTCCTGGAGACCTCAGCCAACTGGCTGCCTCTTCCCTACTGGCCTGTTACAAAATTAAATGCAACATGTGGAGGCAATGACACCTGAGATATTTAACAATAACAACAACCTGAAATAAACTTTGACCTTTTTAATCAATTTGACACATAGTCACCAAACAGATGGGTTTTCAATTTCTTCATAAATACATTAAGGTAGTCAGCATTACAGATGGATCCAGGTAGCTCATTCCACTAACTAGGAACTACACAGGAAAACAGTCTGCATTGACTTGTTTTTAAAGGATGTCAGGTATTATTGAAATATGAGACATTTTTCCACAATTGTGGCATACATTGACTTGCTTGAATGGTTAAGTAAAGAATACTGTTTAAAGCTAAACTACCATATAAAAAATACTGTTAAAAATAAAGTGTCATTGTGTAACCATATCAGGTTTTTATTTTGTGTAACAATTTACAATTATGAGTAGGCCTCAAACATCTGCAGGAATTAGACTAACTCATAATGCGTTTTGTTTGTAAATTGGAACAGAAATTGGCCCTAAATCGAAAAACTGGCAAAAAATAATGCTTTGTTACATATTTTACAGAATAAAATATCATATGTGTTAATTAAATAACAGTGAAGAAATATTACTGTTCTTTAAATTACTAATAATCATTTTGATTAAAATTAACCCAGTTTTAATCACTAGATTAAAACTAATTCAAATTCAGCTGAAAAGAAATTTTTGTGGTGTTTTGGGCTTATTCATTTCTGCAGAGTTGCCATTTGTAAGACCCTATAAGCCAAGACCTTTCTTTATTTTCTTTAAATTGTATCTGCTATGTATCTGCCCAATAATAAATGAACTTGATATGAATATATAGTGCAAGCTAGTTAAGTCTTCAGATGATGGTTAAGCCAGATCGTTAAACCTACTGTAGGGGGAATGGCAGATAATCTAAAATAAAAACAAATAATTACAGAAGAAGAATGACAGAGTCCAGACTAGGGCAAATTTGTGTTAGGTGAAATTTAATATAAGTAAATGTAAAATATTATACATATGATGTAAAGTGTAGGTCTGAATACACAAAGAAAGATTTGAATCTTGAAAGTAGACATGAGAAGGACCATAGGAGTGGTTCTGGACTTGTTACTATCTATACCCAGACAGTGTGCAGAAGGAGGGTAATAGGATATTAGATTTCATAGCACAATTTGTGGAGTAGGTTTAAGTTATGTAACTCACTAGTGAGGACTCCCTTGGAGTACTGTGTACTGCAAAAACAAAAGTCTTGAGAACAGCAATTAGGCAAATTCTAGGACTGCAAGATATGACCTCTGGTAGAAAAGATTGAAGGAGACAAACATTTTCAATTTTAGCAAATGAAAAGGAATTAGTATTGTGGATCCAAGTTATTGTTTTAAAATGAGTTATTCATCAACAAGTGGAAACAATTGGAAAACTGTTAAAGATAAATTTTACAGAAAAGTTTTTCTTCACACAGAGCAGCACTGACATATGGAACAGGTCACCAAGTAGCCTGGTAGACATTGGGGAACTTCAAAGCGTAACTCAGTGTTATTTTGTAAAAATTAATGGATTAGAAATGGTAAGATTTGTTGGGCTAAATGGCTTGTTCTCATCTAAAATGTTTTAGGTCTCAAACTCAGTCCGGGTCCATCAGTCATGATTCATCTGACTGGGTATCCATCATTCCACCTATTTTTTCATCTACTAACTTAACCAGCTTACTATTCACATTTTTAAGAAAATAATTTATATAAACTAAAAAGAAAAATGACCCCAGGACTGATTCCTAAGGAACATAATTTTTATTAACATTACCTCATTTGGTAGAACACAACCCTTTGTTTTCTCTGCTTTAGCTGATTTTGCACATATCTGTAAACTTTGATTGTAGCAGCACTTGTATCTCTTTAATTTCCAAATCGTTTAGCATTTCTTTAACTGTCCCTGATGTAAAAGAGAAACTAAAAATGTCACAGCTAGTTTTCATATAAGCTTTTCTAAGTGCCCCTGTATATTGATTGGCTTTTCTGTCTAACAAAGACCCAGAGAAGGTACAATTAAACGTGTCTCACTTTTTTCAACCATTTACATGTATTGTGTGCATGCTTCATGTTTCACATCACTATGGCAACAAGTAAATATGTGTTGCACTCCCTTCTTGCTGACATAAGAATACATGTGTATGAAGTTAATACATCAGCCTCCACCAATCGGCATTGGATCTATAAAAGCTGTTGATAATTAAGTGAAGTAAAAGATCACACTCTTTTTTACTTATCAATGGCCAAGTCCCAAAGGCAATGGAAAATTATACGTTTCTGGGCACCAAAACCTCTAGAATGCTGATTTGGGATGTCAACACATTTGTAATGGCCAAGAATGCTTACTTATTTTTGAGACAGTTAAAGTTCTGAGTATAGCAGGAAACAATTTTTTCTTTATTATTAAAAGTATACAAGCCTTCTTTATCACAGTTGGCTATAGTAATTCTCTAGGCGTTGAAACTTATTGATTATTTAGTTGAATAACCACTTTGATTCACCGATTAATAAAGTTTTAAAAACATACAATGTTTGCATAAATGCACAAATACACTATTCAAAAAATAAAAGGTTTTATTCCTTCATAACAAATTCGGATTTTGCTTCCCAAAACAGTGCTCAGTAACAAGTCATGTTACTAATTTCGCATTAACATCAATTGTGGCTCAGGTTCAGAATTCTGCATAAATATGGTCAATCCAGAGTCAGAGTTGGAGTGACATGCAAGGATCTGCTTTAAAACGCTAAACCCGAATAAATGTTGGGAGAGTATTCTCCTGCCATTTAGTGGATTTATTAACATTATGCTGCAATAAATCATTAATATTTTGCCATGTTGAAGTAACTCTACCAAAACTCAATGGAGTGTAAACAAGAAGCGATAAAGGCAGTTTTAGAAAAAACTGAAACTGAATCATTAGTTGAATCAAGAGATAGAGATGACAGTGTGAATTGTTCATCGGATGTTAACATGGAAAGTGGAGCTGATGCATATGGCACTATAAGACCAGACAGCCATGATATGTCTTGAAAATTTGATCACCTGGAGGTTCCCTGTGGTACAAGTAAGTGCATGGTAAAAGGCAAAATGATTGTAATCAAGTAGAATGACAAGAAAGATGTTAGACCCTTAAGAACTAGTCACAATGCAGCAATTGTCGTTCACTTTAGAGGAAATGTGGAAGTCACTAAGCCATGTGCTGTGGTAGCCTACATTAACCCAAATGCCAGCATCGATTGTGTGGTTCAGGCACTGACATTCTACCCTCTCATGCTCAAGCAACAGAATAAATATTATAATAGTGCACAAAGAAACATGCTTCTGCTGTCCCCTCTAAGACATCAGGCATTGGTGACTGTCTCAAAACATACCACATGAAGGACATCTACTAAATCTGCATCACTACAGCACTGGACACTAGGCATACTTTTCCTAATGTATTTATGTTGACTTTTTGTTGTTTACACGTTTTTGTAACAGGTAATAACATTTTTTTATTGCTGATGAAGTCAATGAAGTGAATTGTCAGGATCATGTAGGACCCATTGCCTTGTTTGACCAAACATCAATACAGCATGCAAAAAATTCAATGTCTTTCACTGCTTCCAGCAACCATTTGCAACACTGCTCATACATCTCCAGGATGGCGACTTGGGTAAATGCATACAAAATTAAATTTAGTATCATTGATCAAGTTTGTTGATAAGGTATACAAAACCTTTTTTTGGGCAGTATTTATTGGCATTAAGTCCTAAGGCAGGTAGTGTGTAATGGCCTGTGTTATATCTTTTTGAGGCCGGGACCCAGACTTGTATGATTAGAATAGATTAGATAGAACTTTGTCTGCAGTGATAATTTGGCTTTTTACGGAAATGCATCAGATAGATAGACACATATTATGGCCTGAATACACGTCAAAATAACTAAAAAGGAAGAAAATTATAAACAAAGAAAACTTCTTACTTCGCAGTCACTGTAACAGTGAGGCATTTATGCAGGAGTATTGCTGCAGCAGCAAATTCCTGACACACTTAAGCTGAATGATTCATTGGCAGAAAGTAGTCAGTATTAGTATGTCAGAGAGAGGATGTACAGCATTGTTCATAATGGTACTCAGTTTTGTTTTAATTCTGTTCTTCACTACTACCACCAAGGGTTCTAGAGTGTATCCCATAACTGAGCCTGCCTTTTTAATTAGCTATGCTATGTTTATAGTATGAGGTGCACAGAGTAAAGAGAAAAGGAGACAGGATAGTTCCTTGTGGTGCTCCAGTGTGGCTCACATCCATATCAGAAACACAGTCCTCGAATTTCACAAACTGCAGTGTTATTAACAGATAGTCCATTATCCGAGATACCATAGGCTCATCCACCTGCATATCTCTGAAGCTACCCCTTAACAATGGTGGCTGAATAATATTGAAGGCACTAGAGAAATCAAAAAGCATTAAGCTTACAGTTCTGCCAGCTTTGTCCAGGTGAGAACAAGCCTTGGCAGCAGACAGATAATTGCATCTTCTACTCCAATTTTTGTCTGCTAGGCAAACTGCAGTGGGTCCAGGTGGTCCACTACAAGAGGACTGATATAGTCCACGACCAGCCACTCAAAGATACTCATGGTCTGTAGCCACTGAGTGAAAAGGTGCATGCCTTTTCTAGAACAGGAACTATGCAAACTGTTTGCCACATCAGCGGCACTCTCTGGTCCTTAGAGACTGACTGAACAGGTGACAGAGGATACCACAAAGTTCGTCAGCACCCAACAAACTTTATAAGGACTGACTCCATCTCATCCCGCTGCTTTTCCTATGTTTACCTTCCTCAGTTGTCTGTTCACTTGGTCTTCATTTATGGACAAGGCCATACTGATGGTCAGAGGTATAGTCGTCACTGGCCATTCTAGTTGATGTGGTAGGAGTTGTTGATGTAGTTAATATATGGGAACTAGTCCTTGGAAGAAGGTGGTAGTGGGAAGGAAAATTTATTTTTAAAGTTTGATTCAGGGCTTCAGCTTTGTCTACATCATTTTCCAATGCCTTGTCTACATCATTTTCCAATGCCTTGTCTCTGAGGGCACCACAGTGTCGACACAAAAGTTAATATAGTATGTAATGCAGTGACTGAGCCCCTCAATATCATTCCCATGTGACATGCACTCAAAATGCTTGGAAATTAATGGCTGCTTTAAAGGTGGTCCAAACTTTGTCTTCATTCTAACCATGATGCTTGCACATATTTGTGAACAGCACTCTTTGTACTGTTCTTTATGATTGTGTGTTGATGGAGCAGGTTTGTTGTGCTTCCTCTCAAAAAAGCCACTTCTGCGTGATATAATTTACAAATTACCTGAGTCAGTAAGTGGTTTCCCTGTTTGAAGCTAAATTACTGCCATATGAAAGATTTGCTACTTTGTTTAGGGACCAAATCTTCTGCTTTTCTGCCTAAATTTCTGGTCTTAAGGTATATTCATGATGTTGCTGCTTTCACTGTAAACGAGTGTACAGACACTGAGCTTCTCCTCTTACGCATATGACGCAATTATTTGCAGGGAGCGTCAGTAGCATAAAAATAAATCCACTAACAGCTTTTTAGTTTGTAGTTCAGTTACTTGTTTAAGTGCAGATTAATTTTATCGCAGCTATACGCTTAATGTAGTCGATATGTTTATCGCATAAATGACTTATTACAAAAGTGATAAAAATGCATTTAATTGTTCAGTATTACTTTTAAGTGTTGACCATATCACCAATAAAAGGTTTTAACTTTTTTATTGCTCTCAAAATGTCTACTCATAATAAAATATCAATTTAAGGTAATTTGGGTCAAACCTACTGCCAAAAATATGATTTTTTACTATACTGTGTATTCAGCCCCTGTTATCCTCAGAAACATGCCCTCACTGACTTTACTTAACACCCTGTCATATTACATGATTTTTGCAGCAATTGTCAGTGGCAGGCTACCTGTTAGATTATCTTTGTAAGTCAAGTGAGCAACCACCATTAGTGTGTAGGGTGACTGTCCCAGCAACTCCTTGGGGTAGGCTCTTTGCACATGCTAGAGTTAACAACCAATTACTGCCGGCACAGTAGTAAAATACATTTAATGCAGCTACAAGGAATTCGGAAAGTTTACATTTTGGACCTCACAAACAAAAGGGAGGCTTATTTGTCTGATGTCTCGTGTTTTATGTACCATGACAGAATACCATCACAGTATCTTGAAAGCATTCATAAAGCACCGGCTTTGGCACATGGCATATTATTGGCTGTCAAAAAAGTTTTCAGCTTGTAATACTTTGGAAATGTGAAACTGTGATGAAGAATTACTACTGAGTTATGTAATATGTCATGCCCTGAGAATTCTTATTGTGCTATCTGATATACTCAGGTGATGAGATCGGCAGCTGAAGTCATCTAGTCTGACACACCTTCAGAATGGAAACTGTGTAATGTACCACTGGCTATAGGGTGGTGTATTACAAAAATCAGATCAGCTAACCAACTAGCTTTGCTCTAGACTTTTCCCAAGGGCCATGACCAAACAGAGGTTTTATTTTAACCATTCTTAATACAAAATCAGGAGTGATAAGAGTAATCGCTAAAATGTTGAAATCAAATTTGCACCAGCAATATATTATTTGTTGCTTTGTGCCCTATTGTAATAGTAATAATGTTAATAACAGTAATAGTATTTTAATTTTATTTTTATACATATTTTTCTTTCTTTCTTCATCTTGTAACACACTTTGAGCTACATCATTTGTATGTGATGCTATATAAATAAATGTTGTTGTTGTTATGTTGTTCATTTTTTAACTTAAAAACTTGTGAATAACATTAAGTTGATCCACTAGGAGAGATGATCTGATATGTATAAAATAAGTAATATTTTTTGGCATTTTCTCTCAGAATTCTAACAAAATCAAAAGAATTTTGAACTTACTTCAGTTTTCAATTTAGCTTACAAGAAAGTTATCAGTTGCATATGTATAACTTGGGCAGTCAAAATGATCACATATGAAAAAAGAACACCTAATGATACACAGCAGTCAAAATATTAGCGATGAAGACTCACCACTTACAAGGAAAAAGGACTCCAAGACAGGATGTAAATATCATAACGGCAATGGCATACAGGAGAATAAACAATAATAATGACTCACTATTACTTAAAAGATAATTATGGGATATTGGAAATCAGAATCCCATCAAAACACTACTATATACCAATAAGTGCATGGTTCTTTATACAACTGATCTCAATAAAAAATATGGATAACAGAAACCGAAAAATAGCCCTACCATTACATTAATCACATAGAGTTAAACTGACTACAAACAGATCATGTCATACCGCAGGGAAAAATGTCTCAAGATACCAATCACTACCCATAAAGTCTGAAAAAGAATAATGCCAAAGCCACCCAGTAGACTGTGGATCTGGAGAATGAACATAAAACAAAAAAATCTTCACCTGAGTATTGGGATCCCACAAAGTCTACTGGATGATGTAAAAATGTTTCCGTTGCAGATAAAGAAGGCCAGGACACACATATCACATTCTAGACTGAATATGAATCACCGCTGTAAGTTGATCAGGAAAAAAACATTTCAGAATTTTATTGGTTGCTTTTTCAAGAATCTTCTAATGCGAGTCTGCAACAACTTGCTTAAAACTGTCGAAACAAAGCCCTACATACAGAAAACATTTTTTTATAAAAACAAAAGATAAGCATTAAAATGGGGAAAAAAGGACAGAAAAACATGATATTCACAAAAGGAAGGTGAACTGACCAGCTCCCGTTTGCATCAGTACAGTTAGATATTTATTCAGTTTACCTTCCTTTTAATCCTTATCTCTTACTTTTATAAAAATTGTTATTCTACATGTGATCATTTTTGACAGTCCAACTTGTACCATGTCCGAATGAACTACTAAATGTACAATTGATTATACATGTGTACAGGTCGATTTAATTAACTGTTGTGATCAGCTGCATATGGCAATATTGTTTCAGTAACTTTTCTGGGTGCTACTCATAGGTGCATTCTCTTTTTACTTACTTTCTACATGTCTTCCTTTTGGTGGCAGTCCCAGCTTTCTGTTTGAAAGACCCATAGATAATTCTCCATAAACTGGAGACTGACAACCCAATATTCCTACAACAAATATAAAATGCTCCCAAGCCTTAAAATTGTTAGGAGTGAAAATGTTAACCCCATATTAACAGTAACAATAACTCCACAACAAAATCAGTCAAATCTGAGTACTTAACTCCAAACCTAAAGCTACAATGTTTCTTTCTCTGAAATGTGGGGGGCTGCCCTTAGCTCTGAAAACATTTTCGAGTGTAGTGTAAACCAGTGATAGGAATGGAGCAAATAAGAAGGAACTGGGCCACACTTGTGTGAAGCCTGGAACTGCAAGCTCAAAGCTGCATTGAAGGAAATGTTCAGAAATTACCAAGTAACGGTTAACTGTGGGTAAACAGAAGTGTAGAATTTGGGGTTCCCTCATAGTAGCTGCCAAAAAAAGTGCTGTTTAAGACATAAATAATTTGTTACTGTCTTAAATAACAAATCATTCTTAATATTGAATGCTGAAACACATAAACTGCATGCTAAAACTGATACACGATGTTAAAGGCATAAATCGTTTTTAATATTATACCTGTATATACAATTCACTGAAATGCATAAACAGAATACTAAAACACATTCTCTTCTAAAATTCAAACACTATAGTGAAACTAATATACTGTATTTTAACATACTGTATACCGAAAGGCAAAACATAATACAATACACTGAGGTGACTGCACTCCATATAAATGCATACACTTTATACTGAAAAACTGTCTACTGAAGTGCATAGATTATATGCTGAAAGGCCTACACACTCTAAAATAAATGGCATACAACTCACCATGAAATGGAGACACTGCAAATTTAGTGTAAGCATAGTGTAATAAAATTCAATACGCACAATTTTTACAAAGTCACAGGTTGGTAACGGCCTTGTGTAGGATACTACCAGTTTGACAATATCTAGCAAACTGAGCAATTTTAAACAACTCTGTTACACTCACTATAAAATATATACATATATAAAGTATGAGACAAAATCTAAGTACAGTATATGGTGTATGCATTTCATTACATAGTCTATGCATTTCATTATAAGCCACATTTTGGTAAATATCGTATTTATTTCACCACTGCTCAGAAAGAATTAAGCTTAAAAACGCTCTTTATAAAAGCCAACAACATTCCAAGCAGCGTGTGCTATGAGTGGGACTTTAAAACGGGCAATTCCCACGGTGAACTTTACACTGGCATAACTGCACAGCAGCAAATGTACGTTGTCACAGGCACGCACCCTTGCACACCATTCCCAAACTCAAGCATGAAGTAGCTCACCAAAGCCCAGTCTCCTTAAAAACAAATACACACGAACGTAACTGACAATCCGTTCTCACCACTACTCCCACCCAACCCCCCCATAACCACAAGACAACGACAACATACAGGAAGTTGCTCAAGCTCTCCCCGATGATATGCAATTGAGCTGAGACTCCCTCAGATGATACAGTTGGCAGCGATGCGCTGCCAAAGCCGACCAAAGGAAATTTAAGTAAAAGGTAGGGAAAATCACAGAAATAAAACTGTACATAAGCAACATTATAGCTGCTTCTGCAACGAAAAAGCCACTGAGAAAATACAATTGAAAAAGAGCCAATTCTTGACCAAGCAATGCAGGCCATATTAGTTAATACAAACAGCTACACAACAACGGTTTTATTAACATGCTAAATCGTAGCATCTCCTGCGGCGCTGCAGCTCTTCAGAACCACCAGTAATTTAACTGGAAATCGCGTAGAATCATAAGGTGAATAAAAAAAAGCAATGCCTCACCTCATAAAGACGAAGACTACAATGAAACTGTTACTTGGGAAAAGACGCATTCACTATAGTATGCCCGGTTTTGCTCTTAACGGTGTATGCGAACACCACCGTAGCAGCTGGCACTGTGCGAAGGGCCATCTGCTATCGGGAACATTCACCAGGAAAAGGCGCAAGCATTGGAAACCACTGCTGTCAATCACCTTATCCCTTTCTTCTAAGTGGACATTTTTGAGGTGGGCGGAATGAAATTCGCGTCGCTTTGCCTCTGCCGACAATTGTCTAAAATGGATTAAAGAGCTCTTAAGCTTTTTTAGCCTTTTTGTAACAAGGGCCATATGCTCCTAGGAACTTATTTACCATGATAGTAGTGCCTTTTTTAAACGTGTATATGAATAACATAAAAAAAGCTACACGATGAAGGCGCCCTATATTACGCATTGCACTCGGGAATTAGATGCAGCATTTCAGACTAACGGACGAGCTTGAAGACCTTTAAACAGAAGGGTGGGTGATTCAACGATGAAAGAGCAATTTGGACGGGGTCAAAACAAGTCAGTTGACAAAATACGAATTCTTGCCCAGCAGTCTGTTTACTCTTTCCGAGTTGTATTGTGCTTCTGGCCTTTAATGTAAGCAGTTTGCAGTTGCTTTCTCCATTAATTTTGTGCGCCTCTTTTTTTTTATTCAGTGATGCCCAATGCATTTCTTACTGGTCTTCATCGTGGATACCAGTAGTAGAAGGGGGCAAAACCAACCTGGAAAAAAATAGTCAAAGCTTAATATATTAAAAATAAACCTTAGGCTAAAATGGTGGATTAGAAAAAAATGATACTAGAGGTTTGTTTCTGGCACATTTCAGAAAGAATAAAGAGAACAACATTTAGAATTCTATTAGTTAAAAAATGTATGATAGGACTTTTTTGCCGTGATTGGATTAGAATAGCTAAATCAGATGTAAGATAAATGTGTTTTTCGACATGCTGAATGATTGTCTTCCACCTCAGTGTTGCTAATATACATATCGTCTATCTGGATCTTCTGAGAATCTCACATAAGAAAAAACAGTGTAAGAGTAAGAGATAAAGGGAGAGAAATATTAAAGATAAAGGGGAAGAAGGATGACTCAAAGAGATTTTAGCAGTATTTTAGTTATACAAGAACAGTCAGGGAGGAGGTGATGTGTATCAGGAATGGTAAGGGGAATTAAAAAATATAGGCAGTGAAATAACAAATGTTCCAAACTTGCATTTTTCTGAAATTTTCTCATGTGAGGGAGTGGATAACCTCCCAGCCATAAAAAGGGCTGCTAAGGAGGTACCGAGTGATTTGGAAATTGTAGCGGGAGAAGTACTGCTCAGATTAATAGGCTAAAGCCTAACAAATCACCAGGATTAGGTAACGTTTGTCCTCGAGTGCTTAAGTAGGCTTTTGAGTATATATATAAATCCTTGACACATATTTTTAGAAAGTTACTGAGCACAGGGGAACTTTCATGGGCTGGAAAATAGCAAATATGATTCCATTATATTAAAGGATGATCAGGCAGATCCAATTAGCTATAGGTCAATAAGCTTAGCATGTATCACAGGTAAATAAGTAGAAGGAATTATTAAGGAGAAGATGGAACAGCACATGGCAAGTTTTAGGGTAGAGTCAGCATGAGTTTTTATGGGGGAGGTTGTATTTTACTTATATACTTTAATTCTGTGTGGAAGAAGCAAAATGATATGATCAGATTGGTGCGTATGATATTTTTTATCTTTTATCAGGAAGCATTTCATAACATCCCATGTGAGAGGTTGATCATCAAACTAAAAGAAGTGGGAGTTCAGCATGCAGAGAGATGGGTGCAGAATTGGCTAAAATATAGAAAGCAGATGGGTTTGGTGAGAGGAACCTTGTCAGAATTGGGTTAATGTAAGGTATTATACCTGGAAAGTAAAGTGTCAGATTTTAATACACAATGGAAGGTCTGAAATTTTAAACTACCACATACGTATAAGAAGGACCTAAGAAACATAGTGGACTTGTCACTGTCAACTTCCAGGAAGCATTCAGAAGCAATTAAGAAGACTAACAATGTTAGGTTTTATAGTATAATGAGGAGATTACAAGTCAAAGCAGGCTATGCTTAAGCTTTGTATTGCAATAGAGAGGCATCACTTGGAGTACTGGTTAATGTTTTGGTCTCTGGGATACAAAAAATGTCAAAAAGACAGCACTGGAAAAAGTCCTGAGAATAGCAACTAGTCAGATTAGAGAACTACAGGGTATGAGTTATATGTGGAAACTTTGAACTTTTTCAATTTAAGCAAATGGAGATTAACATGATTGAAGTATTTTAAAAATAATAGTAAATTAGTATGCAGAAATTAGTTTAGGGGCACAGTGGGAACTTGTTAAAGGTAAAGTTTACACAAACTTTAGGAAACTTTTCTTCACACAAAGATCTACAGACACATGCAATAAATTACCAAGAACTGTAGTACTTTAGGGACACTCGACTTGACATTATTTTGTAGGAATTAAGTGTATAAGATTGGTTAGCTTTGTTGGGGTGAATGGCCTGCTCTTGCCAAATGTTATTCCTGTGTTCTAACGTTCTAATTAGTATTGTTGATTTAGATGCCCTTACCCAATTACTCGACCTATGTTATTATTGTTCTTGTAGCAAACACCGTTATCAGATGTGCTGTACAAGTACATACCACTATAAATACATTTTGAGTGACAGGAAACTACAGGTTAAAAAGCAGTCTCAAGACATTTTAGCATGTTATTACTAAATATCAGCAGATTTGGAAACTTTGGATGGTCACAAGATACTTATTCCACAGTTTGAGAGCAACAAATAAGAAGCATTGTCCAGTTTTAGCATATTTGGCATGAGAAGGGACAGTTAAACAAGCTAAAACAGAACAAAGTCTTCTTGTGAGGCCATATAGACAAACTTGAGACTGAAGGTGTTCAGTAGCAGGGCCATCCAGGGAAAGGCATGTGTTTTGAACTGTTTTTTTGCTGAAACTTGAATTCAGTGAAGGGAGCAGAGCAAGTTCAAGTTTATTGTCATGTGCAAAGATTCAATTCTTACTTGCAAATCAGAAGAGTATTATGGAAGAAATGAGAAACTGAATGTATCAGTCAAATAGCTGCATTTGGGAGGTGCTGGAGAGATATGAAAGCAGTTGCTAAGAAAGTTACAATAGTTTGACCGAGAAAAGAGCAAAAGCCCGAATAATGTGTTGAGTTGCAAAGACTTTAACGAAAAGTCAAATCATAAAAATGATATTAAGAAGGAAATGAAAGATCTGGGTGGTCAATGAAAACATTGATTGAAGGAGAAGGAAACAGATCTGGTCACATCAAGGTTTCTGAAAGAACCCTATAGTGACAGAGTTATTTCAGAAAAAATGTCTAGAGAAGGATGTGTGGATTGTAAAATGAGAGGCAAGTAGAAGATCTCAGACTTGGAATGCTTTAATTTAAGATGTTAATTCATTTATGATCAGACAACAGAGAAGGGGATGGAGATTTGGGCTGGAACCTGTGAGTCGATAGAATGAAATAAAAGGAAATAAATGATCTTTGCATCACTGACATAGAAGTGGTAAGAAACATCATGTGAAGAAATAAGAATGTCTAGAGAACAAATGTAGACAAAGGAGACAAGAGGACCATGTACTAGTTTTTGATGCACATGCATTGAGAAAGGACACGATAGCAAGTCAGACCATAATACACTGTGGGACTGGTCTGAAAGGTAGACCTTCTGAAAGTCCATTGCAGAAACTGTAATTCCCTTTTTAAGGAAGGAACAGATAAGCCAAGAGTGATCAAGTATATTAAAAGCTGATAAAAGAACAAAAAGAATAAGAGTAATGGAAAGAGAAGCTCCTTGAACTGGGCCAAGAGTATTTATAACTGAAAATAGAACAGCCTTGGGGAGTTGTCTTTGGGTAAACTAAATTAAAGAAGATATTACGATTTATTGACAACAAGGGGGGGAAGGAGAAGGTGAGTTGTTTATGAACAACATGCTACAGTATCATTGTTTGAAATGACAGAAAGGAAACAGGATAGTAACTCTCAGTAGCAGTTGATTTACATGGCATCTATGGGATAGGGGTTGCATGAGACATTATGATGTTTGCTGGAAATGTATCTTAATGCAGTATAGCTTTAAAAAATCATTAGAAAAATCAAAGAAGGTGAGGTGGACTAAAGGAAATATAATGAGCTGCGGTCCACTGCACAGGAGGTGAATTTGTGGTTGCAAAGTAGGTGAGAAATCTCGGGGTCATCTGCAAGATAGGAAGCAGAGGAAGAAGAGCCAGGCAGTGATGAGCTGATTGACTTGCATGGAGTCTTGGAAAACATTACAAATGAATAATTAGACAAATGAAAATTGTCCTGACCAATTTGACCTCTTAATAAATGTTGACTGGGACAGTCAGTTTTATTACTACAGTAAGCCAAAGGTCATTTTTGAGTATAAAAATAGAAATAGTGTAGGCAGAGGAGAGGCTGATTCAAAAAGGTTTAGAAATTAATAATGAAAACAAAGTGGCTAATCAAACTTGAAATAGTAAATAAAAGAAATTCAAAACTAAAAGTCAAAAAGAACCTTGACAAGAAATTGACTGACAAGCAAAAGTTCATCCCTTTGAAATAAACATCAAACAATCACTAGGCATGTAGGTCACTCTTAAATAAGATGGATAACATTGTGTCACAGTCTTCTAGCAATGTGTCATAGTAGCAGAGATTTAAAATGATTAGGGTGGGAGGATTTCCTCCCACAGTCCAAAGACATGCAGGTTAGGTGCATTGGCGATTCTAAATTGGCCCTGGTGTGTGCTTGGTGTGTGGGAGTTTGTGTGTGTGCGCCTTGCGGTGAGCTGGCGCCCTGCTCAAGGTTTGTTTCCTGCCTTGTGCCCTGTGTTAGCTGGGATTACAGCAGACCCCCGTGACCCTGTAGTTAGGACATAGCGGGTTGGATAATGGAAGGATGGATGGATGGATGGGGTGGGAGGTAACACTATCAATGCAAGAGGAGCAGGAGAAAATAACTCATAGCAAATCAGTATGCATGTTATTAGCCCTATTTATTTTATAATCTTAAAAAGACCAATGTATCTCTGACCTGGTGATTTTAGTATTCTGGACATCTCCCAGTAATTGTTCCAGAATATTTTGTGGATTAAACCTTGTTTTTGTTTGTGACATTTCCATGTCAGCATTTTATGTTGTCATTAGGAGCATGGTCATCGCCATTTTCTGTTACTTCCAGTGGCAGTGGCTCTTTTGTTGTTCGCAATAGTGCACCTATTGCTGCCACATGACCAAAAGAAGTGCCAACATGTGACATCACGATTGCAGTCAGGATGTTTAAGATCTGTTTTTCTGAAGTTTGGATAAAAACAAACCCTTTTCAGAGAATAATCAGCTAGTAGCACTTGACCTTTGTGTGCTCCGAGAAAACCCACCAATGGAATAATATCTCTGTCACTAATACTAAACCACATATATTCTTTCAGACGTGACGATCAGCCAAGTCCTGATATCCCCATCTTAAGTATTATTTCTATTTTGTAACAAAAAAAAAAATATTAAAAAAATGAGAAATAGGTTTTGGTCCACAATCAGACAATAGCGAAGTGGAATAGCATGGTAATTTAAATAGTTCAGAATACAGTAAATAGGTGCATTAAATCTGTGGTTATAGGGATCATTTTAAGCAGGATAGATACGAGCTGCTTTAGAAAACCTGTCTATATTAGTAAGAATACGGTGGTGTATATTTGCACTACACGCACAATACAAAAAGCAACCAGCATAAGTGGTGGTGATGGTAATGCGTCTTCGTGGCAAACTTGTTCATTTTAAATATTACCAATACAAAGCTTCAATATTTGAAATATCTCATTGATTGATTAAATAATAACGTCTGTTCATCTGCTTTCTCAAATATGCTCGCCTGTTTTAAGGCAAAGTAGAGGGTTAAGCACTTATTTAAATAAGTCACAACAATGGAAATATTTGAGAAGAAATGTTGAAGCACCTTTTGATTTTTTTACACCTATAATATTGGGACAGTGGAACCCTGAACGACGATCGATTAAATATGATCTCAAGAAAAGATGAGTGGTAATAATAATAATAATAATAAAAGGAGCAAGAATACTGATAACATGTAAAAGGGGACGATTTTATTAAAACAGCTGGGTCTCCATAACCGAGAAGTTTTTTTGTTTTATTCAAATTCTTGTTTGTCGTATGGTACATTCCACCTGTAGGCGTTAGTTATATTTTTTAGGCATCAGACATTGGAATCCGATGACGAATCATTCTCTTCCTTGTCAATCCGTAACTGCGAAAAGAATAAAGTCTATCTAGCAGACGTCATTGAACTTTTTGAGTAACGTTAATACAAATGACCAGGAGATGTCACTAGATAGGTAAGTGCTTCGAAGGCTCAAGACTATTTCTGACAAAATTGATTTACATTTTTCAGTGCTTCGTGAGGCTTCCCTCATCCCATCACTATCCCCTAATACCCGCTATTCTGACCCATTCACAGTTCAGATTATGCCAAACCGTAAATTCGTCAGTTCGCCGCCGCGCAGAAAATAAAAACAACAGTCGTATCTCCTGAGACCTTTTCACTCTAAGCACCGCTTCCGCCGAAGGTGGAACTGACGGAGAATGACGAAAATGACGAAATTAAATCTATTTGAATCCCCGTGAATCCCGACGAAAGGAACTTCTGTAAGTAGGCGGAACCGTGAAGCAGGCGGGACCTCGACCAAGGGTCCGCAAAGACATTGGTTGAAATTAAGTTTGATAGATAACTCCAGATCACTAATAATCAGACAAATTAACTTTAAATTATTGTGCGTTAGCGACAGCATGATTCGCTGAAGTCGACTTTGATCGACATTTATTCCACTCCAGGAACCTATAAATAACACGCAATTCGAGACTTAGCTTTGCTAATGCAAAATACTTTGACTAATTAGGGTTAAAACGGTGTGGAATTTTATTACATAGTTTGTATGAACAAATTCTGAAGTGTTGTGTTCAGGGTTGATCTTTATTTTCTAGTACAATAGAACAATCAACAAGCGTTAATTTAGCGGTGCCTGTAACTTTAGCAGAAGAGACCTGCCTTCTTGAAAAAGTTAAAGCTGAAGGAGGCGGTTTGTCTTCAGCACACAGGCAGCGCACGATAGTGATAAACCCCTAGCTGAAAACCGTCAAGTGGCGTTTTATTTAGGACGTCTTTTTCATTGAAATGGGGAGACTTATTTCTAGGTGCGTGATTAAGGGACCGCTCGCTATCCAGTTCCTTAATATTTACAGCTGCCCCGTCTTAAGTTGGTGTCCTGCCGTTTCTTGATTCATCTGTTACTTCATCATACGAGCCAGATCCATAACCATGTGGTATCTTTAACCTTCTGTTGTTGGGGAAAGACCCTATGGCACGTCACATTATCCATTTAGTTTGGATACATATACTTACAAAAATTTCGGATACTCGAACTCGCCATTTTTGTTGTTTTATGCAACATCTACTGCGCAAAGCAAGGCTGGAAACATTCGATCTTTTGTGTAGCCTTTAACACAAAAATCAAAATAAAAATAGCTTTCGGCTCATAGTTCTTAGTGTCAAACCCTAATTTTAATCTCCCATCACGCAGTGTTATATGGCACCAAATTGTTTAAAGGGTCATTTTTTATATTTTCCCTACATTTCACATTATTTTTCTTGTTGACTTTTTTTGAATGTTTTGGACCTAAAGAACTGTGGTGTAGAAGGTCCGTCTTAAAAGCATTATAGGCCCCCGGACAAAGCAGCGCACTGGGGCCCCTACCTACACAACCATTCAGCAAGTCACAACATACATAGATTAGCATCGGGCTCCTGGGCTACTGCCCAGTGTGCCCATGCGTTAAGATGGCCCTATGGTATAGCGTACTCTACATAATGTTCCCTTCTATCAATAGGCCTGCTGTGTTCACTTTTTTTTGTATGCTCAAAATGAACACGTTTTGATTGCCAGTCTTGGTAATGAATTTCTGTGTGTGTGTGTGTAGGGGGGTCAGGGGTCACATAATTTACTGTATTGCATATTTATGTTAAATATCAAAGATAACTGAATCGTGTTTTTTTTTATAAAAAAAAATTCAAAATTTTCACTGCATATTCAGTTTCACTTTTGACCTTTTATGTTCTCAGTAAGTTATAAGCTCAATGAACATTAAATCTGTGCAAAATTTTTAAATTTCTCATCAAATTTTCCAATTACTCTGCATCTATATTTTGTTTTTATATTGTTCTTTAGACAGAATTTTCTTTCACTGTCCGCTCTTGAGGCCTGGAATGTACTACGAATTTTTTAAAATATTAATAATTCCAAGGAGTGATCCTGTTTAGTAAATGTACCCATATCTGACATGACTTTATAGTTCTAATTTTTCCTTAATCAGTATCTTGAACCTCGTTTAGTGGTTTAAATGCAATCTTATCTGCCTCTGCAGCTTTGGTAAGTCCTTAATTTTGCCATAACAGATGACCTGCAGGAAATTGTTTTATATAGTTCTCCGTAAAATCTCAGTGTCGCTCATCCAGTGGGATGTCTTTCCAAGCATCCTCTATACCCAGGTCTTCATGATGTTCCACATAATGTCACTCTGTGTGGGATGAACTATCACAAAACATCAGATACACTGTTTAGTTTCCCCTGCATGACTGAAGTGCTGTTGGAGGTAAACATTACAATTGGTTTAAATGTAACTTTTTTTCCCTATAAAACTAATGAGTAGCCCAGAGAATAGATAAGCTATTACATGCTGTTAATGTCCTTATGCCAGCAAACAGTTTTATGAGTAAATTCCCTTTCATTCCTAATTTTAATACATACAGTTTAAAATGTTGGAAACTGTTATATTTGTTTAACAGTTTTGATTGTTGAATTTATGCACTCCAACTCAAAGGTGTAATTCTTACATTGCCAACTGTGTGGTATTTTTACATATTTGGCAACCTGATCATCAATATCCTGAAACTCCAACATGGAAGAATTTATTTTCACAGCTAGCAACACATTATTTGTTAACTTTTACATTGTCAACTTTTACCTTGTCAGGTGTTGAGTTTTGAAAGATGGCACTGATAAGGAAGCACAGAAGAAGTTGTCTGTATATCTATCTGGAGCCCATGTTCAGTATCTGGCCCTGCCTCTGTTTGTTTGCATGTTCTTCATTGTCCTCTAATATCCCAAACACGTGAACTGTAAGTTAGGTTAGCTGGCATCCTTCAACCACCCTGTTATAAAGGAGTGAGAGTGACTGTATGTGTCCTAAAATGGAAAATAACATCCTTGGTGCCACCTGTTCCCGTCTATTTTCTGTGATTTAAAGTGTTGAGAATAATAAAGAATTGGAAGAAGAAATGTGTATAAATACTAAAATATATTAATTCAAGAGTATTTTTTTAATATATCCACCCCGCTATATCCTAACTACAGGATTACAGGGGTCTGCTGGAGCCAATCCCAGCCAACACAGGGTGCAAGGTATGAAACAAACCCCAGGCAGGGCGCCAGCCCACTGTAGGGCACGCACACACCAGGGAAAATTTAGAAGCCATGCTCAAAATTGCTTAAATCACCTTTCTTTCCCATTCTGACATTCAGTTTGGAGTTCAGGAGATTGTCTTGACCAGGACCATACCCCTAAATGTATTGAAGCAACTGCCATGTGATTGGTTGATTAGATAATTGCATTAATGAGAAATTGAACAGGTGTTCCTAGTAATCCTTTAGGTGAGTGTATATCCAAGGGGAGATGCTTGCAAGCGTATCTCTGTTCTCAATATGAACTGTGACCCCATGGTTTTTCCACTGCTATTCCCTTTCGGAGATCCAGGCTGGCACATACAATTAACCCATGTTGAGTAAAAGTGAACCGCGAAAAGAACGCGAGTCACACAGCTCCAATTTTATGCTTTCAGGCTTGCCATGAGATCTTCATTTAGTGTCTTGCATTCCAGTGGCAAACTCTTCCAGCAATACATCGTCGACGCATCTGTCAGAACAGAAGGCGCGCATCTACATTTCCTTCGCTCACATCAACTAGATTGGTCCGCCAGTTTTCAGTCACGGACGATTGTGTGTTGGTTTGTTCCGTGCATTGTTATAATGTTGCATTTCTTGCTGATTTATTACATTACCGATTTTTCAAATGTTAATTTTCTCTCTGTGCTTAAAAATCATTAAAAAACTGGCCTTATTATGCGATGTATGGTACGCCACGGGTTGGCTAGTGGTTAATAAATCAGACTCAACACATTGTTACCTCATCTCAGGTCCTTTCACTGGCTCCCTGACTGATTTGCCACCTATCCCTCCTCTTCTGTCTTTTTGATGGGCTTTGACTACTTAAAGACTAAAGTCCATCCATCCATTTTCTAACCCGCTGAATCCGAATACAGGGTCATGGGGGTCTGCTGGAGCCAATCCCAGCCAACACAGGGCACAAGGCAGGAACCAATCCTGGGCAGGGTGCCAACCCACCGCAGGACACACACAAACACACCCACACACCAAGCACACACTAGGGCCAATGTAGAATTGCCAATGCACCTAACCTGCATGTCTTTGGACTGTGGGAGGAAACCGGAATACCCGGAGAGAACTGCAGACTCCACCCAGGGAGGACCCAGGAAGCGAACCTGGATCTCCTAACTGCGAGGCAGCAAAGCTACCACTGCACCATTGTGCCGCCCTAATATAGCAATATTAATTTATTTACTTAATTCTATTAATAAACCAGTAAAGGAAATCAAATTCCTGTAAAATATATCCTTTGGCCTGGTATTTGTTCAATGCAAGAATCACAGCAAGCTGGACTCCTTACAGATATTTCTATAACAATTAGACTCCTCATGAAAAAAATGCACATATGTTACTGTATTTAACAAGGAGGTATCCTCTGTGATGGCATAAACCATGTGTATGAGCCTGGGAAGTCCATACATGACCTGAATCACTTCCTAGTTAGTCTACTTTGGGAGTTTTACTAAAGGGTTATGTCTTGGTTTCTAAAATAAACAAATTTCCTGCTGAAGCTCCAGTGTTAAGTTATCAGCAGAGTTTTAGACCCCTTCCAATTTTAGTAACTCCTTGCACAGCTTTGGAAAGGAAAGCACACTGACACACAATGCTGACTTTCTCTCATTCGTGTTAAGGAATTTGTTTTTGAGCTTGTGCCCAATGCTGCCAGCAAGTTCCTAATGGATGGTAAAGTTGAAGTCTTACATGACATGTTTTATTTGGCTTATGATTTCAGGATGGTTTTAATGTGTTTCTATTCAAAATCAAATCTCTGAAAAACACAATATCCCTCTACATTGCATGCTCACTAAAAATCTTAGATGAAAGCTGAGGTCCACTGAAGTTGGAGGAAATATTTGTTTTCTTATTATTTTATTTTTCGTAGAGAGCATTCAATTGAGCTGAGTGGTTTTGGATGTCCATGTAGCTATTTTGCTGGCTATTTTTTTAGACATCAAACTGCAGATAATCCAATACTATTATTCTGTACAGCTGAAGAATTTCTAAAGCTTAGGAAAAGCAAAGATTTAACATTAGTAGCTACAGCATTAGCCTCATCACTTCACTGAGGTACAAGGTATAGCAGGTAAGATGACCACCACCAATGTTTGGGCCCTAGTTTGATTTTTCATTCAGTGTGTCTTTTCTGTTGATTTAGAAAGCTCTCACCATGCATGTTCTTTCTGGTGACTCTGGTTTTCATTCATAATATAAAGACTGTTATAGTAAATGTTGGTTTAAAATAAACTAATGGGGCTGAATGTGTGTTAGTGTGCCCAATCCAGGGCTGGTTCCAGTTTTGAATCTGATGCTGTAAGATCCAACCTCTTAGCCTTGTCATCATTGTTTGATTGGAAGTTTTGGAAATAAATGTCCTACATATAAATTATTTTAGCCAAAAAATGTGCATCCCTCTGGTAACTTTGCATTTAAAATCTCTTCCACCATATAACTGCAATGTCAGGGAGTCACCTATGTATGCAAGATGGACTGTTACTTAAGCAGTTAATGGTATTTTTGTCACACTCATTTTATTTTTTCTTATAATTTGGGTGTATTATCTATTTTAGTTTAACTAAGTGGTTTGGTATTATTACAAAGGTTGAGAAAATGGGGATTGTATTTGCTGCACTACATAGCTGTTATTGAAGTTTTTATCTTTTTGGGATCACTTTTGTTGTTGGGGGGAAAAAACTTCAATTAGTCACAGATCTTCCACAAAAATTAGCAGCATATCAATTGATGTAATTTTCACATCACTTGAAATGGGATCTTCTTTGTCTGAAAGATATTGAGCCTCCATAAGCCTATTTTTGCTCCGTTTTTAACTACATGACATTGCAAATTATTGTTTAATGAAGTCTACTATCATGTGGCATTACATTCTGTTGTTTTTGAATATAAACAAATATGTGATAACTGACTCTTTGATGCAACCAAAAAAAGAAATATAAAACATTCCAATTTTTATATCAGTTAACTAGGTCCCTAAATTCATCTACATCAGGGGTGGCAAACTCCAGGCCTGAAGTGCCGCAGTGGCTACTAGTTTTCATTATAATCCTTTTCCTAATCAGTGACCAGTTTTCACTGCTAATTAACTTTTTCCCCATCACTTTAATAGCCTTGTTAGAAGAATTCAGCCCTCTGAATTGATTCCTTTCTTCATTAAATAACAGCCAAGCAGAAATGAGATGTGAAACGAGCTAATAGATGACCAGCTAAACTGGGGCTTTAAACTCCAATCTATTTCAGTCTAACCATTTTCTTAATGAGAGGCCAATTCTTGCTGTTAATTAAACCTGTTATTTAATTCCATGGCTTGTTGCTGCTCTCATTCTGCCACAGCACACATTTCAAAAACTGTTGTTTTTCTGTTCTTTCTAAGAGCACCATCAAAATGTTTTGGTGACCTGAGAGATCAGTTACCAAGACCATAACCTCTGTTTAACTTCAGATATTGTGTAATGGGCACAGGAGCGCTGGTCAGGTGGCGGCTTGTTTTGTGTCTCATTATCGTTTGGCTGTTAATTAAAGAAAAAGAAACAACTATGGGGCCTGAGTCAAGTTAATTAAAAGGAGTCATCAGCAGCAAAAACTGGTCACTAATTAAGAAGATGATAAGAATGAAAACCTGCAGCCACTGCGGCAGTCGAGGCCTGGAGTTCGCCACCCCTGATCTACATGTTACGTCATGCATACATTAACCTTTTTTTGTTTTGGACTCACTAGATAGAAATTGGAAGAGTCTGAACTTAAGTCTGAACCTTTTCCAAAATGACCGCAAAAAGACTGAAATTGATGAAAACATTGTACCTTGGATATGTTCCTGTTTTCCACATTTTTTTCTGTTTAACTAAAAGTAAAGTTGTGTTAGCATTTGCACTATAGCTTATTTATTTTAAGCTAAGTATCCTAAATTGGTGAAGTGAAAGTTATTGGGCACTCTCTCTGCTGATAGCAGTACTATACAGCTCCTCTATAGTGTGCTTTATGCCTCCTTTACATCTTTTACAATCCATAGGGTTCCACGTCTTTGTGAATGTATTCTGTTGGTTGTGTTTCTGAATTTCAGAAAGAACACTATTCTCCTAAGGCAGATATTCTTTAAAATTTAAACAGAGCAGAATATTTTATAGCTCATGAAATATATTTTTTTACCTAGTGCTTTAATATGGCATTTAATTTGCGAAGGAAAATGCTTGCTTTAAGCTCTATATATAAATTTAAGAAATCAACTTTTCCTCCCACACTCCAAAGACATGCAGGTTAGGTGGATTGGCAATTCTACATTGGCCCTAGTGTGTGCTTGGTGTGTGGGTGTGTTTGTGTGTGTCCTGCGGTGGGTTGGCACCCTGCCCAGGATTGGTTCCTGCCTTGTGCCCTGTGTTGGCTGGGATTGGCTCCAGCAGACCCCCATGACCCTGTATTCGGATTCAGCGGGTTAGAAAATGGATGGATGGACTTTAGTCTTTAAGTAGTCAAAGCCCATCAAAAAGACAGAAGAGGAGGGATAGGTGGCAAATCAGTCAGGGAGCCAGTGAAAGGACCTGAGATGAGGTAACAATGTGTTGAGTCTGATTTATTAACCACTAGCCAACCCGTGGCGTACCATACATCGCATAATAAGGCCAGTTTTTTAATGATTTTTAAGCACAGAGAGAAAATTAACATTTGAAAAATCGGTAATGTAATAAATCAGCAAGAAATGCAACATTATAACAATGCACGGAACAAACCAACACACAATCGTCCGTGACTGAAAACTGGCGGACCAATCTAGTTGATGTGAGCGAAGGAAATGTAGATGCGCGCCTTCTGTTCTGACAGATGCGTCGACGATGTATTGCTGGAAGAGTTTGCCACTGGAATGCAAGACACTAAATGAAGATCTCATGGCAAGCCTGAAAGCATAAAATTGGAGCTGTGTGACTCGCGTTCTTTTCGCGGTTCACTTTTACTCAACATGGGTTAATTGTATGTGCCAGCCTGGATCTCCGAAAGGGAATAGCAGTGGAAAACCATGGGGTCACAGTTCATATTGAGAACAGAGATACGCTTGCAAGCATCTCCCCTTGGATATACACTCACCTAAAGGATTACTAGGAACACCTGTTCAATTTCTCATTAATGCAATTATCTAATCAACCAATCACATGGCAGTTGCTTCAATACATTTAGGGGTATGGTCCTGGTCAAGACAATCTCCTGAACTCCAAACTGAATGTCAGAATGGGAAAGAAAGGTGATTTAAGCAATTTTGAGCATGGCATGGTTGTTGGTGCCAGACGGGCCGGTCTGAGTATTTCACAGTCTGCTCAGTTACTGGGATTTTCACGCACAACCATTTCTAGGGTTTACAAAGAATGGTGTAAAAAGGGAAAAACATCCAGTATGTGGCAGTCCTGTGGGCGAAAATGCCTTGTTGATACTAGAGGTCAGAGGAGAATGGGCCGACTGATTCAAGCTGATAGAAGAGCAACTTTGACTGAAATAACCACTCGCTACAACCGAGGTATGCAGCAAAGCATTTGTGAAACCACAACACGCACAACCTTGAGGCGGATGGGCTACAACAGCAGAAGACCCCACCGGGTACCACTCATCTCCACTACAAATAGGAAAAAGAGGCTACAATTTGCACGAGCTCACCAAAATTGGACAGTTGAAGACTGGAAAAATGTTGCCTGGTCTGATGAGTCTCGATTTCTGTTGAGACATTCAAATGGTAGAGTCAGAATGTGGCGTAAACAGAATGAGAACATGGATCCATCATGCCTTGTTACCACTGTGTAGGCTGGTGGTGGTGGTGTAATGGCGTGGGGATTGTTTCTTGAAACACTTTAGGCCCCTTAGTGCTAATTGGGCATCGTTTAAATGCCACGGGCTGCCTGAGCATTGTTTCTGACCAAGTCCATCCCTTCATGACCACCATGTACCCATCCTCTGATGGCTACTTCCAGCAGGATAATGCACCATGTCACAAAGCACGAATCATTTCAAATTGGTTTCTTGAACATGACAATGAGTTCACTGTACTAAAATGGCCCCCACAGTCACCAGATCTCAACCCAATAGAGCATCTTTGGGATGTGGTGGAACGGGAGCTTCGTGCCCTGGATGTGCATCCCACAAATCTCCATCAACTGCAAGATGCTATCCTATCGATATGGGCCAACATTTCTAAAGAATGCTTTCAGCACCTTGTTGAATCAATGCCATGTAGAATTAAGGCAGTTCTGAAGGCGAAAGGGGGTCAAACACCGTATTAGTATGGTGTTCCTAATAATCCTTTAGGTGAGTGTATGCAAATGTCGCGTTATGCAGGAGGTTCCCCGTCTTCACCTACAAAGCAGCAACATCAGTTTGACAGGACGGAGCGTTATACCTTCTCATATCCAGACCTGGATTTTCCATGAACACCATTCATACAGCAGTAACAGAGTAACCGTGAGTGATAATGCCATGCATTTGCATGTAAGAATTTGCGAAGGGATTAACCTGGCGTACCATGTTGTCTAGTTGAAGCAACAAAATGTCACTGCAAGCACTATTACATTCCTTTTGCAAACGTTGACTGGTAGCCTCAGCAGAATCGAAGATATATGGCTGACCGAATTGTGGTGATGTGCCAGGATTGTTATATAAAGGAGAGACCTGGTGATAAATTTGACTGTGGATTCTGAAAGCATACGGTCCTTGTCCAGATGGTTGAGCAATGTGTGCGCCCATTGACGCGAAAGCTAAAGCAGAGTTGTATTCCCTGATATGATCACAGTAATTTCGGGACAACGGGTTCTTGCCAGTCAAGAGGTCTTTCAATAAAAGAGGGGGCTTGGATAGCGGTGGCAAAGACACCTTGCCGGCATGACCTTACTTAGTGTAATGTCCGGATTTGTTGACCTCTGCTGGCCAATGAAGAGCATTGCAGGAAGCACATAGTGCGGTAGGTAGGCCAATGTTATGATCTTGGACATGAAAGGCGGTATCTTCTTGAAAAGACGCAGAAAAGTGAATGCGATGTTTGTGCATGAACGATTTAGTGCTGTGTTGACACTGAAGGGAATTGGAATGAGTTGTGTCGAAGCATTGCTGGCAATGTTCACATTGCATAATTCGTTCAGTGGAGTGTGTTTTTAAATGCATGTTGATAAATCTCTGCACTCGGAACGTTTTTGAACAAATCGTGCATTCAAAGATCTTTTTGGAATGCGTTCGTTCAGTGGAGTGGGTGTGTAAATGTGCTTTGAGATATTTCTGGCGTTTGAAGGTTTTGGAGCAGTGTTGACACTGAAAAGAATTCATCAGGGAATGTGTTTTGAGATGGTTAGTAAGGTATTTGCGTGCGTGAAAGTGTATGTCGCAAATTTTGCATACAAATCTTTGCGTTGAATGGATCTGCATATGGTTGTGGAGATCCATCTCACCTGTGAAGTCCTCGTTACAAAATGTGCAATTGAAGGTGAGAATGGAATGAGTTCGTAATTGTTTTTTGAGAGCGCAAGTTGTCTTGAAGTATTGTTGGCAATGTTCACATTGTATCATTCGTTTAGTGTTGTGTTTTTTCAAATGTGCGTTCAGACATCTGTGCATTCTGAAGCTTTTGGAACAAAAGGTGCATTGAAAGTCCTGCGTGGAATGCGTGTGTTCAGGGGAGGGTGTCTTTAAATGTTTTTCAGGAAGAGGAGAGTGGGCAGGTGACGTCACATTAGTGTGGTGAGCAAGTGGGTGTGCACATACCGACAAAGATGTCACCAGAAGGTAATCACATGGGTATTTGAGAGGCATGAGAACCACATAATGCCCATGATCCAAAGGACCGCTAAAGAGCAGGGATATGAAGAGACGCTGGGCCGGATTGTAAACTCGAGGAAAGGCATGAGGACGTTCTTGGAAGTAAATGTTGATAGTAGCTGGAAGGATTTGGGACATTGCCACAATTTCTGCCTTGCCACCATAGACTCCGGACTTATTCATGTAATCAGTGTATTGTTGAGCAGACTGTTTAACAATGCCTCTGTGACTAAGAACAACGGACATCACGTCACCGAAGTTATCCCAATGTTGGCAAATAAAGCTAACAGCCATGTTACAAAGTTTGAGAGCAACAGTTTCGTCAATGACATTTCTCCAAAAAAACCTGACTGACAAAAACAAACAGTTACCTGAAGCAGGAATTTCTATAACATTGAAAGAAGTGTTGTTTCCATGAAATACATTTGAAGCGGTAGCCATGGAGGGCAAAAGAATAGTCAACGTGGCTCACAGCTGGGTTTGGACCGCAGCACAGACCAAAATGAGTGAGTATGTGTTTGATGAGCTGTTTGATTTGGCGGGCAGTGGTCTGAGGTGCATTCCTGAGCACGTGGGAGGAGGGGTAGAGTTTCTGGGCGGGGCTTCGTTGTTCCTTTCGCATGGTTTTTCATGGTGGACGTGGTTGGGTGTCGAAACCGAAAAGAATAATGAAAAGTCAACGTGGCTTAGACGTGCATGTGGACTCCTAGCACAGACGAAAGGGGCTAACTGGGTGGTCGGTGAGTTTTTGCGTCCGGGCACATGGGCAGGCAGTGTGAATGCCTAGAGAGCGAGGGTAGAAGCGGGCCGGTGAAAAAGGAGTGTTAGTGGGCAGGGAAACGTCTTCTGTATTTCTGCAGGAGCATCTAAGAAGACGCATGTTTGTCGCGGATGCGAATTGCTGTATGTAGCGTGTAAAACAGTTTGCTATGGTTCACGCGGTCGTGCGTCGTAACCGAAAACTCGGTTTTTAAAGACTGCTTACTTCATTGTGTTTTAACCTCAGTTGTAAAGGATTGTTTTAAAGATCCCATGGGATACCCCTCGCAAACCGTTTTACACGCTGCATATGGCGATTTACCTCCGCGAGAAACATGCCTTTATGAACAATCAACATGCAGGAGCATGTGGCCTCTACGACAGACGAATATAAATGACGCCGTTTCTTCTGTGTCGTTGCGTCCGAGTTGGTGGGCGTGGCTCTGCAAGCTATTGTCGTATCCAATGGTCTTGGATAAGGTCCAATGGTGGGCGTGGCTCCTTCCTGCGTGCGCCATCGGTGTTTTACTTGTCGGCGGCTCAGTGAATCTGCTTTCCATGGTTGTCTTGCCTTAGTGAATTATATATACCTGTAGATATAGATTCTTATTTTTGGCAGGGGTGTAACGCATGAAGAATGATTTGAATAATGAATAATGGATTGCAGTAGTCAGTCCTGCTAGAAATAAATGTTAATTTCTCAGTATGCTGTATATTTAAAAACATCTAAATTTTCCAACATTTCTAAGATGGAAAAAAAATGTTTTGGACAGTTATGTGTGTTTTAACATTAGAATCACTTCATATTTTTTCTTTACAAAACTGCCGAGGCATTCCAAGTGGTGTCTGAATCTTTTAGCTCTCACTAATGGCCCATCAGCTTGGCATCCTGGTAACACATCCTTATTGCCCTAAACCCAAAAGCCACAGATAGTCTTACAGCTTGAGTGAATGTAAAATAAGTTCTTGGCACAAATAGAATATATTGTCTAAATATATTTTCATTCTCAATGTTACCGTATGTTTCTAATCTAACACAAAAAAAAAAACCACCCCAGAGTTATATGGCTGCAGGGGAGGAATCTGCTTCAGTATTTATTAGTGAAAGCAAAACAGCACACTTCAATCATCTAGGCACATAAAATAATACATGAAGCAGAATCTAATTTTTCTGCCAGGAACGAGATTGACCGGAAGGGATACTGTGACATGAGTGGCTTTCTAAAAATGCTCTTCAGCTCTGCTTAAAATCACTTCAGTATTGTATTTCTTTAAAAAGCAAAATGACACTTTTCAATCAGCAGGTTAAATTAAATATTACATTAAGTCAAAGCAATAATTTTCTATATGCAGTAAATTATAAATTTACAGCAGTACTAACATATTTCATGGATTATGTTGGTAAATGAAAAGCAGCATGATGGGCCCTAGAGATCAGTGAACTGTATTCACTTTTGTTTTGCTACGTGTGCATGTGCCTCTTCAGGTTATCAGTATCTCTCTGTCTTCTGGGCAAGTAGCTTTTTTGCCATGCAAAGTCAGCGCTTGAAGTTGAATAAAATAACAGTCGATACTCCTGTTGTCTACACTTCTTTAGGTTTCATTACCCTTCTCTTTCATATGTATTGGGAGTTACATCTAAGTGCACACTGAAATATACATAAAATACATAAACTACTTCTGATGCTGGGCAGAGAGAAAAGGGGGTTCCCATTTGGAGGTCATAATGTGTGCACTGAGGTATATAAGCTGTTTTGGAGGGTGGTGGGGACTGCCTTGGATGTACGAAATCATGCTGAAAGTGAAATGTCTGCTATGGCAAGTGTCTGTAAGAATCTGTGCTTCTAAGCCCAAAAAGGGAGGTGTCCATTGATGTGAAGATAGTGTGACTTTTCTCAGATTGTTGGCGAAAGTCCCACATTGTGTTTGGCACAAGGAGCAAGGTTTTTGAGCAAACAGGCTCGCATCAGGTATATTCAAGCTCCTCACACCCACTGCCCCCACTACCAACTCTTCAATCGAATGTTGTAGTGGTTGCAGCTTTAAGCTTTCCTGCTCTCCAATTTGATTAAATAAATCACCAGCACTTATATACCAGTACCAGCAGTTGTATACATCCACTTCATTCACTAATTATAGATGTACTCAAATCTTATTTCTTGTCCTAAAGGGTCCCCCATTTAAGGCAAATTACCACATTGAATTGGTCCTTCCATTTTCACAAAGAAAACCACCATTTATTCTTGCATCTGCACTCAGGCCTGCTATGTCTGTAAAACTTTGTGAGTGAGCCACTGTCCACTTCTGCAGTCTTTATTCAGGATTTGATTCCTCCATCCATTATGTGTCACTTTGCAAGTTCTCCCTACTCCATGTAAAATTCATGCTTTCATATTTTAAGGTGTGTTGTTTATCATCAAAAGTATGTTTTTGTTACAGTGCTAGTTTTTTTAAGGAAGCTCTTTGGTAGAGTTGCCTCTGAACAAGAGGCTCAATAATACCTTGACCAACATTTCTCCAAGTCAGAGATAATTGCTGAAATTGCAGCATAGCACGTGTATGCCACAAAGGACACTGAAAGTGTAGGAACTGTATTGCTGCTTGATGAAATAGGAATGAACACGCAAAGTTAAACCCTGATGCTGAAGGAACTACATCAAGAGACATCTTTAGCTGAGTAGTTAATGAACACGTAAGACACTATTGAATGTAAGAATGATGCCAGCACTGAGGAGCTCAAGAAAACTGGTAATGTTAATGTATTTTTATAATTGGAAGTGCTGTCTTGCTGTTGCCACATGATATGTTCCGTGTTAAGAAAATGCTGAGATTTCAATTTTTTTTTCCTTTTTCCGCTACAATGGGAGAAGAGGGGATGGAATAGCCGGCTGCTTGGTGCTTGTCTTAATCGGCACATTTACAGGACAAAGACGCTGACGGAGAGGTGTGAACGGATTTAAGTTGGGCCGGATTTGCAAGTTTTCTCGTAGGCTCTGGTAGTTCTAGTGTTAATGCATGGTCATTTGCCCCTACTTCAAGTTAACTAAGATAAAGTTAGTTTATATGTGTTTGTCCAGTTATCTGATTCCTTAACACAGAAAGAATAAAAAAGCAACAATGTAAAAAGGATTTAAAATTGCAGAATTATGCATTTGAATTTTTTTAAAAATGTGAAGAATACGAAAATAATTTAGGTGAGCTTGAACAGAAAGCAGTGGAATCTCTGACTTTACAATTTAACAGAGCAGCAGAATGAAGATGCCAGTCTAGTTTTGGAAGTCGAGCTATTGATGTCACACATCATATTGGCTGTTTTCAAGCTGACACAACATCATATCCAAGACTTGTGATTATAATGTTGTTTTCAGGATCTGCAAGACATACAGTTAGAAAATCAGCAAAAGTCTGTGTTGGTTTTTTTTTTTTTTTTTTTTTTTTTTAAGGCCAACAGACTGTGACTTGTTAAGATCTCTCAGCCCAGGAGAGGAAGGCAGTTACTGTTGGTGCCAGCTATGGCATACCATAGCGAGGGATAGAAAGGAAGAAAAGATGGCATTTGAAATTTGTGCAGTTGTGCCTTAAAAAAATATGTTTGTTTGAAGTTATTGTTATTACTACTGTTCTATATATGCTCAGTGTAGGCTTTTTCTTAGTGGGAAGATGAGATGTGGTTTTCAAATGGAACAATAAAGTTAGGAAGGTTTTCTATTTTGGAAGGCACTTTTAAAGAAAAAACACTTTATAATGAGAGAGATCAGTGTAGTCGATGGTAAACATCAGTTATGGAAATATAGCAGTTTAAACTCTGGAGTATCTGTGGCTCTAATTACAAACTTTTAAATAAAATTACTGTTAAAGCGGTTGCAGATTTTAACAATTTTCTTGCCTTATGAGGTTGAAAATATGACTAAGTTACAAATGGATTTAAATGCTATATATGAAGAGAAAGCAAAAGGAGCGTTTAAGGTTTTGAAGTCCGGTAGGTTGAATTGGGGGAGAATAAAATACCAAATACTATCTGGTAAACCTCTGTCAATTAGGACACTAATAATTAATAACTTGGACACTGGGAATAGAAAGTAACTGATATCATTTGTAACACATTTTTATCAAAGGCTATATACCTGTGTTATGGTTTAAAATTCTGATATAAAATGATATCTTAGTTTCTTGCAGTGATTTTGATATCAGTAAGAAACATTTGTAATAAATAATTAACCAAGTGAGAAGTAAGGGGTAAAATTAAAATTAATGTATCACTAGTAAATGATGCATTAGTTAGTAAATTTTATAAAGCCAATGAAAGATCCTATTGTAGGTTCTGATAAAGAAGAGCTGCCTTCATCAATGAAACAAGTGTGGATTACTCTTATTCCAAAGTCTGGAAAGGGGATATTGTTTTTAGATAATTGGAGACCTATCACATTATTTAATACTGATGTAAACTTGGTTGTTCTTTTGCTTGCCAATAAACCTAAATTAAATTTACATTCAAAAATTGATGAATTTCAATTTAGGTTTCATAAAGGGCAGACATATTTATTAACAATATCAATTTGGTTCTTCATCTTATTGATTACATCAATTTAATTAATGGTTTTTATGAAGTATTTCATACAGTGGAGTATAATTTCATGTTTAAAGTGTTAGATTGTTAAAGTGTATTTTTTTATCAAATGCTGTTTGTACATTATATAAAGTTACAATAGTTCTATATATTTTAACTTCAAAATGTCAAAGACAATGATGTCCGTCCTCCCAATTTAGTTTAATTGGTTACTCAGTGTTTGGCACTTAAAATAAAAAAGAAAAAAATGAGTGTTGTGGCAGTTTTGAATAAAGAACTGAAAATCTGGCAGCAGATGATAATTTTTGAAAGATACAACATAGATATTTAAAGCTTTGAAATGCAGCAAGTAGTTTTAATTGGTTTCTACTCTATAGATGAACACAAACAAATGTGAACTTTTTCTATCAAGAATTCATGTATTCTCAAAATGAAAGACTGTGTACCATGTTTAGGTATTAAAATATGCAGAGATGAACTTCAAAGAAGCAGATTAAATTTTGAACCAATTATAAAGAAGACTAAGGGATTTAGTCCTGATTTAAGAGGTGGCTACTCCACCAGTGCTCTCTACAAAAATGCTCTTTTTAGAAGGATTTCATTATGTCAACTTTAGTTAAAAATTGCTTTAAGTATGATAGAAACACTTTGATTAGATATTTGAAAGTTGGAAGGAATGGCAGTTTTTTTTTTTTTGCCAGTTTGGAACTTGAACCCAAGTAACCACTTTAAAAAGTACTTTAATCGATGCACTGCCTGACATGCAAGCTGTATTTTATTTTAAAAAGACCCTTTGGGTGCATTGTAATGTGACTGTTTATAACATGCTTGTTTTTCTTTCTCTTCTTCTTCTTGAGTTTTCAGAATACTCATAAAATAGGGTACTGTATTGCTGCTCACAAAAACAATTGAATCTGGCTTCTAACTTAAATTGTTATTTGAATGGATGACTACATAGTTCTTCAATTTAGTCATACTTTTACAGTCAGTCAGTCAGTCTGTAAGTCATTGTCCAACTCACTATATCCTAACACAGGATCTCGGGGGGTCTGCTGGAGCCAATCCCAGCCAGCACAGGGCGCAAGGCAGGAACAAATCCCCAAGGCAGGGCACCAGCCCACAGCAGCATACTTTTACACTTTTTTTTTAAATGTCATCTTACTAACTGCATTATTTACATCAATCTAATATTCAGCGTGCAGAACACTACAGTTTGAAAAACAATCTTTAAACATCGGAGTTTCAGCCTTTGCGGGGACTTTTCTGTTATGAAAATTGTGTATGGGAAGATAGGGGAGGATATATGTGGTTGACGCAATCTACCAGAAACGTCAGATTGGACATTGAGCCAAGGAGTCACCTGCATCATATGGGTTGTTTCAAGAATGCTTATTGGTTTTGTTGCTATGGGGTTTGCTGGTTGTTGTGTGGGGCTGACTGGTTCTTGCTGCCTTGGCATGGGTTTGGGGGGGACGACTCTAAGATCAAACCTTTATCTCTTGATTCTGATGCAGCTACTCTGCCCTTGTGACATTTGGCCACACCCATCTCATACCATACAAAAATGCCCTTTACTCAGAATTTGATGACATCAGGGGCATGGAACTTTAATATGAGTGCACTTTCATTAAAGACAGCATTAAGTATGATAGAAACACATTCATTAGATACACAAAAGCCTTAAAGTAAAACTACCTATTTCTTGCCACTTTGGGAATCTCACTTACCACTTCGGGAACTTGACCAGGTTAGAAAAGCAGTGCTTTATTGGTGCAGCACTTGATATACTGGATTCAGTGCACTGTATTTATTTTGGTGCAAACTTGGGACCTTGTATTGTGTCCATCTAGGACATGCTTGCTTATTTATTTGTTTGTAAATTTATTTATTTTGGAAACCAGAATCACCATAGCAAATAGGTCTCTGAAGTTGGAGCTCCAATTCAAGCAATTTGGAGAAAACAGTTCTATGAGTTGCAATGTTAAGCTGACATTTCACATTAGTAAATTGAACAAAATAAACAGTATAACCTATTCAGACAGAAATTCCATTTTTTGTTTGAATTGTGTTTGGAACGAAGTAACACGTTTAGTTTGCAATCTGTTTTCAAGGAAATACTGTAAATAAAGCTTGCATCAACTGCTCTTTTACAGAGTAAGCAGCAAATCAGCTGGATGATACGAGAAACTGGAAATTTGTTTGAATATACTTAAGTGGGCAGGTGATAATTAAAAAGTTCAGTCTCTTGGCACAGAAATGCAGCATTATACTCACTTCTATGCAATTACTTAAAGACTTTACTACTTGCTTACAGAACACCTTAGATATTCCACTGAACAAAAACAATAGCAATAAAATGGCAGTAGTGTGTTTCCTAACATTTTGGGGATAATGGAGCAAATTTAGCTCTTTTTACCACAGCCAGTTAAAGGATAACTGTTATTTATTCACAATTAAGGTTTTTTTTCACTCTGCCACTAAAACTGTGTTCTAAAATGAAGTGTTTTTTATACATTTAAAAAACTCGGGGACTTCACTCCCTGCTCGCTTTGCTTGCCAACTCACAGGGGCAGGCGCTTGGTACCCACTATCTCATGGCTGAGCCTCTCAAAGGGCGTCGGGGTGCTCCTCTGTTAGAGAAAGAAAATGTATTTAAAGAGATGATGTATAGAAAAGTATGCGGGGCACGGGAGGAAGACGGTTTGGTGCTTAGCTATTATAGATTGAAAATCAGTTACTTGAGTATGTCACTTCAACTGTCTATTTTAAATGCTAATGAATAATAAAACATAGTAAAATATACAAGTAGAAGTAAAAAAAGTAAAATGTAATAAAAGGAAATAACTTAAAGTACTTTAACACCTCATCAAAAACATTATAATGAATTACTTCATCCTCTAAATTACATTCTATAACCATTGCATTTTTGCATTTCTGTTTGCATATTGTTTGGGATTTTTTTCTCTTTTTCATTTATTAGACGATTGTCTTTGTTCTTTGTTCATTTTTTATTCTTTATCAGCTCTTGCCACTCTTTTTCTATTGCAATCTAAAATTCAACATTCTTGAATACATAATTTGTTTTTCTGCCTTCCCATTATAACAGACTGTGTTGAAGAGCGAGTTAGCAGCACTGAGAAAGTCATGGGGTGGTACGGAGAGAGGATGTATATAGTAGGAGTAACAATAGAGCGAGCAGTATGGAGGGGAGTGGTCAAGGCTGAATATTGTGGACATGACGGAAAACTTTTTTAATATAATGGAGAGATACCCTGTCCCTTTTTTGCTGCTTTCCATGGAGATTAAAGATATGCATGGCCATAGGTGAATGAAAAAGCCTTAAAACTTACCTAACATGTCTACTCTGAAGCAGGAAAGGTTTTAATTTTAGAAAATATTAACATTCATCCTTGTTTATAGTGAAAGGAACCTAGCAAAATTTATATATATAATATTGTGGCAGACGGCCAGGACCCATGTCCGGCTGGGACACCCCTTCAACACTGGATCCGGGGGAATAGCCATGGGGTGCACTCTATATTCCCCAGAACACTTGGTGGTAGCGGGGCCATTATCTTGGAATTCCGGAGCTCATACCTGTTGGGCTTCATGGCCACCACCCGAAGAAGCTGCACAGCTTAATGAGCCTCAGTGGGCTGGAATGCAGCCACACCCGGAAGTGCAGCCTAATTAGGCCAATTACCACCTGGAGCACTTCCGGCAGGGCTACAAAAGGAGCCTACAGTCACTACTCAGGGCACCAGAGTCAGGAGGAGAAGGACGAAGCTGCCTGGGAGTAGGAGCAGTGGAGGATGAAGATTGTGTTGTGGTGACTTTCTTTTGGGGGTATGTTTTGGGACTGTGTTGTGCCTGTGGGACATGGGGAAGACGTGTCCCACAGGTGAAGAAAAATAAAAGTTCTTTTTGTTTATTTTAATGTGCCTCCGGTGTGGGTCTGTGCCACTATATATATATATATATATATATATATATATATATATATATATATATATATATATATATATATATATATATATATATATATACTATATCATTGGATATTAATACAATAAAAAGTTTTTGAACATTTGCCCAGTTGTATGGTGATGAAGGTAATTTATTAATTCATTCTCATCAATGTTGCCAGATGTCACCTGAAATCATTTTAAGCCAAAGTTATCAATATTATTAAAATATTATTTTGCTAAATGAAAAACAGAACATCATGTTGCTTCTTAAACAACAGCCTCACATCAACAGGGAAAACAGCTTAATCAGGTACATGTTGTTTGTTTTATTTCTTTACTGTGATGGTCTTTAACTCACAACAAATTGTTTTGCAGTTAAAATAAAATCTTGTTGTATGTATGGTACACATACAGTATTTTGTGAAACCCAAATGAGTTTCAGAAGGTAAAAGCTTTGATCAGCCCAAGGTTTAGTAGGTCTTCACCTCCTGTGGCATCACTTCCAAGAAACCCTGTAGCTTCTTAGTGAAGATATCTGTAAAATAATAAAACCAACATGTCAAACGTATCGTTAACAGAAAACCATAATTTCAACTTCTCTGTTTGCTGTCTTGAAATGAGTTGATTGTTATGTCTGATTAGGAACCGATTAAATTGAATGCTGTAAAAACAAAGTTGTTTACCCGTAAATATTCACATACAAGTCTAAGATTTGTAATATGCACAGTTTTGAACACACTTTTTGCTTAAATAAATCAGTGACATTATTTGAAATCTTTCTGAACTTCTCTGGATAAAACAGAACTTTTCCTGTAATATTTATAAAGTGTACATTTTAAATACACATAATTGTTTTCTATTAAAACAGCTTATTCTGTTACTCGGTTACTACAAAAAGTACCTTATCTGTTTAATGCTTTTTTATTTGATTAAGATATCCTTAATATTATGAATGGCAATTAGTTAACTAGAAAGTGTAAAAAGTTCTTTGGCATTGTAAGTCAATAATTTTAGGAATGCTGCTGTGGGATTTTTTGTCTGTGAGAACTAAGGAAGTGCATCTGACACAAAGTTACAGACGCATGTTACACTATAGCCTACGGTCCGTAGCATATGAGTTCTGAGGGGACTTCTCAGAGACAGGAAACAGTTTTTAAAAAGCAAATATGTTTTAGGGAGAGGATAATGAGAAATAAGAAAGTAGGAAAAGTGAAGTCAACTCAAGAATGCTCTGACTTACTGCTGACACTTAAAGCAACATAAGAAATGAGTAATTTGGAAAAACTGAACATGTAACAGTACCAGGTTGTATGGTGTGCATTGACATACTTTATTACACACTTCACACATTTAAAAACATCTTTTTCAATATCTTGCAGCATTTAACCATTATCTGCATGTAAGCCTGGAACATACAATAAAAAAATTAACTAATACTACAAAGTTAGTGTACAACAAACTTCTTCACCCCCACAATGAACTTTGTGTCTCCCTGCTGTCTATAAATCAGTATTTTAGAGAATCAAGTCTCATAACACCAAAATGACACAGTTTCTATTTCAGTCTGTTAAGCTGCTTATGTACATACTGTTCACTCCTCTGTCTGAACTGTGTTAATGTGACTCAAACTCCCATCATGCAAAGTACCTGCACTGTTTGCACAACTAACTCCACTTGTACCTCCGATCTTATTTTGCTACTGCTCTATCAGTTTAGTACTTTACCGAGTTCTTACTTTACATTTAAGTTGGTTACATATTACAATCTGATTTATTAGCAAATTAACATTATTCAGTTTTTACATTTGGAATTGTTAATTTGACATTATTACATTATCATTTATTACTTTTATAAATGTTATGTTTATTGATATGTGTTTGATGCACTACATACTTGTAACATGCCTTGTATTGTTCAATGTTTCTGTACCTGTTGGACTGTAATGTCCCTGAGTATAATGAAAATAAATTCAATACAAAGAACCAAATTTTTATATTATGTATTAAAAAACAGCAAAATTATCATATCTTGGTAAACACCTTAAAAACAGAGCTTTATTGATTTTTCACTGAACTACATATCTATTCATTTTCTTAACACCCAGTCTCCTGGGAGTCACAGCCTATCCTGGTAAAATGAGGCACAAGGTAGGAAGCAACTGTGGATGGGATGCCAGTTTATCACATGTTCTCCCAGTATGTGGATTGTAATACCCGGGGAAATAGGACTATCGACCTACTGTATGCAAACATTAAAGACGCATACAGCACCACCCCGCTGCCTGCGCTTGGAAAAGCAGATCATAACCTGGTTCTACTTCAGCCTCACTACAAACCAAGAGTGAAGGTGCTACCTACAACCAAATGATCATTCAGGAAGTGGTCCCCTGAGGCAGAGCAGGCTTTGAGAAACTGCTTGGGAACTACAGACTGGGATATACTGTAGGGGTCACATAGAACATTGAAGAGGCTGTTGACTGCACAACTAATTACATCAATATTTTTTTCTGTGAATGTCCCCTTGGGGTTAATAAAGTATCTATCTATCTGTCAGTCTAGGGAGAAAATGAAAATGCCAAACACTCAGTAACTGGGCAATAAATTCAACCAACTCACCCAAAGTTGCATGGTGACAGTGGTAATTCTGTACCACTGTACTGTCTACTAAAATTGTCTCTTATTTATGACATCTTATTAGCAACCTCGGACAGGACTGATGCACAATTTTGTTAAAGGCTATGAATTTTAAAGATATACCAGGAAAATTACAAAATACCAAAGTCGATAGCAGAATCTCAGAATAAATCCTGCTGGCTACTTACGAAAAGCTCTGATGAAGCATAAAGGCAGTCTCTGCTTCTGAACCACAAGGAAATAGACTGGGACACCAGTCAGCGTGAGGGCAAAACCCATGCCCGTGTTGAGTGGATCAGAGTAGAGGGATATCCCCACAATGAAAAAACATACAATTGAGAAAACAGCAGGGATGAATAGATTAACCTGTGCAAGAAGACAGGGAGAAAATATTAGCACTGTGCTGAAAAAAATACACAATTCATTTACAGTTCAGCTAAACTATTAATGAACCAACCGTCAGCTTTAATAGTTAATTGAACCAGTTTAAGAAGAACTTAATAAATTACCTATAAATGTGAGTGTGCCAGTGTGAGATTTCCTTTGGGAGCTCCAGTTTTGCTCTCAAGTGCAAAAAACGCATAGTATGTCAACTGGTAACCCCAAATTGGTCCATTATGAGTGTGTTTGAGTTTGGGCCCTGTATTGCTCTGATGATCCAATGAGGAAAATGTAAGGTTCCTTTACATAGTGAGCTGTTTGCTGCTATAATATGAATTTGCTCCCATGGCCCTTATGATGATTATAAAATGAATGAATTGAAAATAAATGTGAAAAACAAAACTAATTAGAAAATACACATACAGTAAACGTACACATATACGTGTGCCTGTTTTTTTTTTGTTTTTTTTTAACTTTCTCCATGTAGCATATGGCAGGGTGAGCGTGCATGAGTAGTGGGCCCTCTGATGACCTGGCACTCTGTCTACAGTTGCATATTGCCTTCTGCAAGTAATGCCTTATCAAACTCCAGACCCTGAATTGAATTAAAAGGGTTTTGGAATGTTACCTATGTTATATAAAGTATGTTATGTATGTTGTTGATTAAAAGGCTAAATGCAGTTTTAACATTGTATTATAAACACTATATTTTGGATCCACTAGAACTCTGTCTCCTTGTCCTTCTATCATTTCAAGTAGTACCGTACAAGTTTCAGAAAGCATTTGAATACTGTATTATTATGGCTGGTTATCCTGTGAAAGTCGATGCTATCGCTCTTTCTGTAATGTTTTGACATTTTCCGCAGAAGGCAGTCATGTCTGTTTGCAATTCATACACTTCAAATTATTTAAGAATAGCAAAATACCCGCACTTCGCAGCGGCGAAGTACTGCATTAAAATTTTTATTAAGAAGAAAATTAAACCTTTTTAAACTGAGGGAAAATATGCCAATAATTATTTGTTAAGGATCGCTTTGTATACCATGTTGTCAGTTCGGCCCTCCGGCTGTAACATGACCAAGCTGTGCGCTGAGCTTAGTTTTAAGCATGTAACTTACATGTGAACAGTAATCTTGTCTCAAATCTCACAGCTTGGATTGCTGCTGTCATAATCACTTTGAGTTTCATGGTTTGTTTGAATTACGACAGTATTTGCAGGATTTGTTGTGTTGAAGTGACATTTGGCATCTGTCAAGCATTGTAAGCACACAACCGGTTTCATCGATAAAATCACATCCAGACATCCACATAAACATCAAAGTGTCCACTACTGAAATCGTCACCTGTCAATCTAAGATGTTTAAGAGGGATTGGCGGTTTCGAAAGGTGTAAAATATTTGGCCATTTTGGTAAACTTGAAAGCGACAACCAAACAATTCAGCGGCAGCCAATCAACTCACATGCAGAACCATAGGTGAAGGTCTTAAGCATTTCACTCTTATAGTGCTCCTTTGTAGTATAATTATCTCCTGTACCATCATCAGTCCACAACTTGAACCTGTCCCAGTCATTCAATACACAAGACAGAATGTTCCTCCAGATATCAAGAGTGAGCCTGATATGGCCATGCAATATGTAACAAAGAGAATGGAAAAGGTAGGTGCTATCTCCGGGCATGGAAACCACTCGGTAAGTGACAGTTCTTTGATCGATAGTGATCACCTCGATAGACATGGTAATGGGGGTTGGAATGATAAAGGAAATGGGTACCTGAGCAATGTAAAGTAAGTCTAAAATACCTACACAATAACTATAATCGTAATAAATGAACAATAAAACAGCGGAGAAGTCGTGGATTAAACACAAAGGCTGTAGTTATCAGTAGGGAGACGTGAATCCCGTGGCGAAGCAAGGAAGGGAATGTAGAGACCGGAGCGACGGACGGCCTTATATAGGCAGGCAGCCAACAACGTGGGAGGCATTGGGATGGGGGACCCAACGCCACCTCACACGGTGACCGAGGTGCAGGCTATGGACATGTATATGTACGTAAGTCGGATTCAGTTAGCGTTGGGAACCCGTGTACCAAATTTCTTGAAGATGGGCCCATAAGTAACAAAGACTGTTGAAAAGTCCAATATGGCGGCCGACAGTGGCATCATACCACCGAAATAAGTACGTACATTGGTTTCGGTTAGTGCAGGGAAGCCGCCGACCAAATTTCGAGAAGATGGGGCCATAAATAAGAAAGTTCAACATGGCGGACGTTGTTGACCGTTATGACCATTACGCGTAGAATTTCGAAATGAAACCTGCTTAACTTTTGTAAGTAAGCTGTAAGGAATGAGCCTGCCAAATTTCAGCCTTCTACCTACATGGGAAGTTGGAGAATTAGTGACGTTGGAAAGTTCAATATGGCGGCCGACAGTGGTGTCATACCAACGAAATAAGTACGGACATCGGTTTCTGTTCAAAGTTCAATATGGCGGCCGACAGTGGCATCATACCACCGAAATAAGTACAAAATTTCAGCCTTCTACCTACACGGGAAGTTGGAGAATTAGTGACGTTGGAAAGTTCAATATGGCGGCTGACAGTGGCGTCATACCACCGAAATAAGTATGTACATTGGTTTCGGTTAGTGCAAGGAAGCAGCCTACCAAATTTTTATTTTCATTTTAACAGCATCACCTAATCCTAGTGAGACAGAAAGATGTAGGCCAGTCATCCTCAACAAACTGCAGCATCTGCCAGTGAACTGGGAAAAGTTTACTTGATAAGACTGCATCTAATTAAAAACACAAAAAAAATCTTCATATCACAAATAAAACATCTTAAAATGAGTGTATTTTACTGCATATTCAGGAGTCTTGAATGGTTTGATTTTGGAGACAAGTAAATATGCCACTGCCTGCTCCTCCTTAGACACGGTAACAGGCTTGTCTCTTATATTGGTAATTTTTAAGTCAAAATTTTCTTGAAATTGGACTTAAAAAGTCGGATAACTCAAGACAAGTTATTCTGAATTAAGCAAAATTATCTTAGAAAACAAAATGTTAGATATATTTAATCTTACCTGGGATACTATAAGAGATATTCCCTCAAAAGAAGATAATAATACTTGCTAAGGTAATCACTTTTTTGTGCTGAACTTTTATAAAGGTTTCGTTTTCTAGGTTTTGGTCTAATCATTAAATAATTAGTTCTTATTCTTTTTAAAATAAACCTTATTTGAGGAACATATTTTGACCCCATGATGAAGAAATATTTCCAAAGGAAACTTCATGTTGAGGATTTGTAATATTAATTTTAATATATAATAATAGGAAATGTAAAATAATAAAAATATATTAAAATTGTCTTAATTAAAATGTTTTTCTTTGTGTTATAGAAATTATTTAAAAACCTTCATGTTATTGTGTTGTAGCGGGTCCACAGCTCATGTGAAAAAGGCAAATTTTTAAATAAATAGTCGCCGCGCTCGCGGCTTAGAGAGGGGGCATGGTGAATTTGTGATGCAGGCGATCCTCACTTAAGTGCACAGGTGAGGAGTCATCCACATCCGTAATTGATACCGGGAGCTGCTAATTGCCACACCTGATCCATGTCCCCGTGATAAATAATTAGAGCGTGATGCGGCTAGGGGTAGAGTAACAAAATGCGAACAGAGGTTAAGAAGGAGAAAAGGCAGGAAGCAGGGAGGAGAAAGCTGGTGCATGAGCAATGAGCGAAGGTGCTCGTTGTAGAGAACAAATACAGCTGAGCAGTGAGCCTGGGTGTTTGGGCAGTCGGTAATAGTCTCTCCCGCTGAGCATTAATGAGGAGTGGGAGTGACCGGAAGGAAGATGGTTCACCGCATAAGGCCGAGAAGGCAGCGGGAGTTAGGACTTGGGAAATGAACCCCCTATCGTGAGCTCCCTGGTCGCTGGGGAGCCCATGTCATGGTCTGGTGAAGCCCAGGTTGACAGACTGGTGAACAGACAAGAAGAAGGCAGCACAAAGAAGGTCAGCTGCAGGTAGGGTGACTCCCCTGGTGCATAGCCTGGACGGGAGAAGCAGGGGAGTCACCAGTAGAAAGAAGGCACTGGGCTTTGTTTTTAAAAGGATGGCTTCAAACCATTATTTTAACCTCATTTTTAAAAGGATTTATTTATTTTGTTAACCTTCACAGTTCACCTGTTTTTACTGGATTATTTATTTAAAGATTTTGAGACACTGCACCATTTATTTGGACACTGCTTTTGATTTTGTTGTTTTTTAATAAAAGCACTTTTTGCATCATTCCCTTGCTTCATTGTTGTGCCTCACTGTCCAGCTCATCGGTGACATTACTGACGGTGTCGGGTTCAGAGCTCCCAGAAGCAAGATGGGAGCATGGAGCAGAACCCACATCGTCACAGTTACACAAGAGTTTAGTCAGAGTATTTGCCAGATTATTTTGCTGTGTTTGTGTATTACTAGATTAAAACCAACCAGAGTGCAAATGGTGAAAATAACTTCTCTGACTATACTGAATGAAATGTGTTTGGCCTTAACCTTACTTACTTCAGTGAATAAAGAGAATTCAACATTAAATGCATCCCTTCTCTACTTATAAAGTATTTTATAGGCAGAAGAAACAAAACGATATAGAGTGGATAATAAAACCTGGTACCTTGAAAGGCCTTGGAAGATCAGGGTTCCGATAGCGATGGACAATGAGGCCCATAGTACTCAGGCCCATAAACAGCCATCGAGAAAAGCTATAAAAATTTAACAGTCCAAAAACTTCACTGACCAAAATCATGAAGACCATCATGGGATACTGCAAGGAAGTGAGTAAGGGCATTAATCCCACAAATTGCACAAATCATATTACTTAAAACAGTGCACGAATGAAAAAACACAATGTAATTGCAATTTTATAAGATTTAGAACTAAAATTAGCTTTGTATCGACAAAGGAAACTGTTAACTAAATAAAGCAAGGCTTCTTTCAGTGAGAGATACCTGCTGTAGTAAAAGCAGGCTGATTAAATTATATACTACATTTGCTGTAATCAATGAGCAGATAAAGCCTTTGTTCAGTAGAAACATCCACGAACATTATAAGTAAGTCGCATGTTACCAATATAAGCACTGCCGGTAGAGGAGTGTGCCTTCGAATGTGAATCATAGAGAAGAGAATAGGCCACTGTCCTTCTCTGGAGGCAGAAAACAGCATCCTGCATAATCCAAATGAGGGTAGAAATAAGACAATGAGTAAGATTTACAAGAAAAAAGCATCATGAATTCTGAACAAAACTTTAAACCAATCTATCATTGTGGGCTGGGCTAAATAAAATCATACGCATAAACAATAAGGACAAATTAATAAGATAAAATGGCCTTAATATTCATGTTGAATAAACAAAATAAAAAAATAGTGCTGAATTCCCATCATCTAGAAGTATACAATTTTTATGCAGATATCTTTTTACACAATGTTTGATTTGGCCTACTATATAGTATATAGCATTCTAAAGTCATTTACTCTGTGCCCACTGTATGAAGAGCCTTCAAACTCTGGAATCGTATTAACACAAGAAGAGATGAGAATTTAGTATCAACGCTCATTATTTTAGCACCAGTAACGGTTTCCGCAGGATAACGTGCACTGAATACACTTGACTTGAGCATTCATAGTTTTCATGCTCTTTCTATGTACATTTAGCATTCGTTTGCTCAGAGGTTAATGTGCTGGTGCTCTTCTTTTCTCCACCCTAGTGGTTCGCTTCTTCTTTTCTTTCGTCTGCATCTTTTGGTGTTAAAACTGATTAAGTCAGTGTTTGTGTTGCAATTACTTAGTCCGTTTTCTTTAATTTTTCACTGAAACTGGCACTTAGGTATTCAGTCTGCCTCAAGAATGATTTAAGATAGGAAGAGGTAGAGGAAATGACGGCAAAGGTGGTAGGGATGAACACAGCGCCCATACGCATGCTCCGGATGGCTGCCCTGCTGCTGAGTTGATTCTACAATAAAATAAAATAAAAATAAAAAGAGGAATAACCTTGGAGGTCAATCGTCACCCGAAAGCGGATATTAGACGTCATGTAGTATATGTGTACTATATTTCAGGTCAATAGTTCAAACGGTTTGCGAGCTACAGGTGATTTAAAATCCTGGACAGACAAACGGACAGCCGCAGTGGCATATTATATAAGAAGATTGTGTAGTCATATCAGAGCTGCTGCAGAGACCATTTGAATAATTTAGAACATCAAAAGTTTGATAAGCCATTGAATTACATGTACATGTTGTGTATTTAATGCTTAATTGTTGTTTTAGTGTTTTTCTCATATCTTAAATACAAAGTTTTTCTATTTGTTTTTATTGTCTCCTATAAATTTAAATGTATGGCCATTCTGTGTACTTTGTGGGTGAAGCCTCAGGAGAACTGGTCATCCTGGCATCACATCCACACTATAATTTTTTAATTTAAAAAGAATCTTTTAAACAAAAAGAATCTCCATCCACTCTGGAGTTTTGGCATTTTTTATAAAAATACCAAAAACCGCATATGACTTAGACTTTCACCTACACTGGGCATGCACATGTTGTATTGAAAATCCTTGAAGGGACTATGTAGTGAAAAATTCAGAACCCTGTAAAAATCAGATTCCCTTGTGTTTTATGCTCTTTCAATGCTATCAGAATATGCAGGACCCAGTGCATTCACAACATATTGAAAAAGACAGAAATTATTAAAGGGGCCATAGTGTCATATTCATGCACTGATTACAGTTGAAAGTAACAATCTTCAGAACTGGAAGTGGTTATCTTGCCATTAAATAAAAACACTGCAAATGTTAAAGCGACACTTTAAAAAAGCAATCAGCTCCATTTTCATTTGCAAGAGTATTAATTCTAAGCAGTCCACAGTAACCGGAATGCATCTTTTATCAAATAACATCTATAAATCTGAACAGAATAAACATATAAATGTGTGTACAGCTGTGTGTGTTTATAACTTTGCTTTTGTAATTGATCAAAATTTGGTGTTTATAAATAAAAAAGACATTTCTGTGTGTTATTTTTAGAAAAAAAAAAGGCAATAGGAGATGGGGCAATGTTTGACACTGAGATTACAGTATAGGTGAAGAGGCTAATTTCCAGGGTTATTTTTTTACAGGATATTGTTGATAGCCATCTGTAGAACATTGATATTTACCAGTCTTCAAAAGAGTCACTTGCTCTAATTGGTATTTGCTTGCTTTGAAAATTAATGCGTACTGGGAATACTGGTCTCTAATGAACATACATTGGTATGTGTACATCTTGATAGTTACCAACAATAATATTGTTTAACCAATGAAAGTTTGTATACTCCATTGTTAAACAAAGGAAACTGGTATGTACTATTGTTTAACTACCCGACATGCTGATCTAGGCAGAGATTCAAGCAGTTATACACCATATTGCCAAAAGTATTGGGGCGCCCCTCCAAATCCCTGAAATCAGGTGTTCCAATAACTAACATGGCCACAGGTGTATAACATCGAGCACTTAGGCATGCAGACTGATTCTACAAATATTTGTCAGGAGCTCAGTGAATTCCAGCATGGTATCGTGATTGGATGCCACCTGTGCAATAAGTCCATTTATGAAATTTCCTCACTACTAAATATTCCAGGGTCAACTGTTAGTGGTATTATAACAAAATGGAAGCAATTGGGAACAACAGCAACTCAGACACAAAGTGGTAGGCCATATAAAATCACAGAGCAGGAACAGTGCATGTTGAGGCGCACAGTGTGCAGAAGTCGCCAACTTTCTGCAGAGTCAGTAGCTCCAGACCTCTAAAAGCTCAAGAACAGTGCATAAAGAGCTTCATGGAATGGGTTTCCATGGCCGAGCATCAGTATCCAAGCTTTATATCACCAAGAGCAATGCAATGCGTTGGATGCAGTAATGTAAAGCACACCGCCACTGGACTCTAGAGCAGTAGAGATGTGTCCTCTGGAGTGATGAGTCACGCTTCTCTATCTGGCAATCCGATAGATGAGTCTGGGTTTGGCGGTTGCCAGGAGAACGGTAGTTGCCTGACTGAATTGTGCCAAGTGTAAAGTTTGGTAGAGGGGCGATTATGGTGAAGGGTTGTTTTTCAGGGGTTGGTCTTGGCCCCTTAGTTCCAGTGAAAGGAATTCTTAATGTTTCAGCATACAGAGTCATTTTGGACTATTTCATGCTCCCAACTTTGTGGAAACAGTTTGGGGATGGCCCCTTCCTGTTCCAACATGACTGCACACCAATGCACAAAGCAAAGTCTACTGTATAAAGAAATGGATGAGCGAGTTTGGTGTGGAGGAACTTAACTGGCCTGCACAGAGCCCTGACCGCAACCCAATAGAAACCTTTACGATTAATTAGAGCGAAGACTGTGAGCCAGACTTTCTCGTCCAACATCAGTGCCTGACCTCACAAAGGCTTGCTTGGAAGAATGGTCAAAAATTCCCATAAACACACTCTTACACCTTGTGGAAAGCCTTCCCAAAGGGTGGGGCAACTCCATATTAAAGCCTATGTATTAAGAATGGGATGTCGTTAAAGTCTGCAGTGGGCTGGCGCCTTGCCCAGGGTTTGTTTCCTGCCTTGCGCCCTGTTTTGGCTGGGATTGGCCCCCCATGACCCTTTAGTTAGGATATAGTGGGTTGGATAATAGATGGATGGATGTGATTAAAGTTCATGTGTGTGTAAAGGCAGGTGTCCCAATACATTTGGCAGTGTAGTGTATATACCTCTAGGCAAATCGGAACAAAACTAAGTATGATTCCCAACTGCTGCCTGCTCCTTTTATGCTTTCAGCACCTCACTGTTGCAGCTACACCCTGTAGCAGCAGTGGTTTGTACCTCGCCCAGGTTCTCTTAGGCCTCAGGCCAGGTAACACTTTACTGCATTGTGCTTTGATGTCTGTGTCTTGTAATATTATAAGCTCAGCTGCATTTTTACATTCATTCACTTTGTTAAATGCTTTGTTGTTAATTTTTCTGTAGAACAGATTAAGTTTAAGTAATAAAGATTGATAAGAGGCTGTCAAATTAGTTAATTAGAATCTGATTTTTACTGGATTCTAAATTTTTCACTACAACAGTAATGCAGTTGGCCACAGGATTTATCACAGAACCATGACAGCCAGTAAAATATTTGTTTTTTGCATATGTAAGCAGCATCCAAACTGTACAAAACACAATTAGATGTTTTACAGGCAAACAGCAAAACATGTGCCATAGAAAACAACACTTCTATGCCTGACCTGCTATAGTAGAATAATTTTTCTTTCCTTGAAGGGTGACCAATCGGTGAATGAGACATTGTAATGATTGAGAATCAGGGAAGGGCCACAAAATAAGCAGAAACCAACCAGAGTATTGCTTTCAGAAAAGCCAGTTTGTGCCCATTCATCTTACAACACTGACACTGTAGTTACAAATGTATTCAGCCCCGGAGAACGTTTTTAAAAGTCGTTCTTTTCGTCAGTTGAAAATGCTGAGCTGGTGTGGTTGAAAGGTGAAAATAGGGGGAAATCTGTTAGTTTTTAAATGAAAATGTGTTAGTGTGTATGAGACTTCAGTCAGGAAAGTGAGAATAGTCAGCAGAATATGAAGGTTGTTTTAGAGTTTGTGTGAGTAATGCATATCTTATTATTTATTCTGGTATTTTGATTTTGCTTCTGTTTTGGGATTAGTGTTACTGGATCTTGCATTGGGCCCTTTTGCTCTAAAGTGCCTTTTTAGGCAAATTCTTTTGCCTTGTTTGTTTTTGCTTTAAATTTAATTTTTGTTAATGAATCTTTACTTATGAAGATTATTGTGAAACATGGTCTCTATACAAGTCAGAGTTTGGCAGTGTTTGTCTCCCTGCTTAATGCCTGCTCTAACTGAAACCAGAAAGATAGTATTTGGGGCCTGGCTGAGTTTAGAGGAGTTTAAGAAAGATCATGATCAGTTTTATGGGTCTTTTGGAGGCCTTATACTCCCATTTGCCATATTTATGACAATTCACTACCGAGTCACTCAAGCTTGATTGGTTGCCTTAAATATGCCCAGATACTTTGTAAAAGTTAAACAATTTTGAACTCCTTTTTCTTTTAATTCATAGTCAAGGGAAGGTGGCAAATTAGACAACATCAGTTGCAAGTTGGGAATCCAATCCAGGACAGGGCACCTTTCCACTCATGAACACACTAACATGTAATGTATTGTAATGTAGAGTCTGTAATTAATTTAACATGCATGTCTAAATCCACACAGACGTGACAAAATTTACAGATGCCACACGGACATTGACTGGGTATGGGGCTCAAACTCATGATGCTGGATCCATGATTAAAATGGAAGGCATTAGATGAAGTAAAAGTTTTCAAGTCAGTATTGCTATTTTATATATATATGAATTTGAATCTGAACCATCTAGATAAAAAAATCATAACCACTAGACTATATGGGACACTGGTTTCTTAATAATGGTGGCAATCATTGTGATTGCCTGTTACTAAACTTTTCCTTTCCTTTTTCTCTTCCTGTTGTGGCAAATGGTGCCATTTACACATTAACCAAAACACTTCAGTTTTCCTCCACATTGAACGGAGACAATGACATTACTGGTGTCAAAGCCAACATCAGACCATCAAATTATTTTTAAAAATTGTATCCGATACTCTACCACAGTATATCACAGGCCGATGAGACAGGACTGGGAGGTCTGCATCATATATAATTTTGTTTTGCATTTTCACAATTGTCAATGAACTGCTGAGAGTCATGAAAAGGGAAATGTAATGTTCTTTTCTTTTGTTGACATCTACCTTTAGACTGGCTTACTTCAAATAAGTTTATTTTGCATAACGCTATTTACTAGTCTTTTAGATCTATGAATACACTAAAAGAGAAAAAAGTTCAAGGATCATAAAGATTAAAAGTTTGTACTTGTATATTTACAGTATATTTGTATGTACTTCATATGTTGCATGATATTTTCTATTTTACTTGAAATTAAATTTAGCGAGAAACATATATAGAAATATGAGCCTGTGTACTATGTTTAGAGTAAACTAACTTAAACAATTCTGATTATGGGACTTGATAAACACACATTTGCTAAAAGCTAAAATTTATAGATGGAACAGGTATCTCAGGAAGATGACTTTTTGAACGAAAGACTTTAATGGTGATGGATTATCTGGTTACACACATGGCAATTATGTGACTATTATAGGGCAGACAGACATATGATAGATAGAATGCATTTCCATCCTAAAAGACAAAGCAAAAGAGAATCTCCTCTCCATAAGTCAAGTTTTAGTTGTCGTCTCTAAACAAGCATTTAAAAACCAGAGGATCAAGACTTCGACTTGAAGGTGCCATACTGAGTCACATTACTTGGAAGCAGTTAACTTCTTGCTTAAAGACGATCTGTGTTATCACACATGTGTGCATGGGAGGCAGCTAAAGGGCCTGAATTAGAGCAATTCCATGAAAGACCAGGGGGTGATGGACTGCGCTAACTCTTTCTCTCAATTTTCTGCAGATCTGTTATGGGAAATTCTGCCTGGCCCCAATGATGTCATTTCCGGTTCCGGTCCTATTGACATCACTTCCTCCAGTCTCCTTTAAAGTTGCAATCTTTCTACAAGCAAATCAGTTCTGTTCTGGACTCCAACCAGTACACTTCAATACAAGTATTTTCTAAATTTGCAGCCGGGAAATAATATACGGGTGGCTGTCCCAAACCTTTTTGTGGCTTATTGTCGAGTTTGTGACAATGTTCACTACCCTTTTTTTCTTTAAAACACTAAAACAGTTTCACTGTTTTCCAGCGCTTTTATAGACCAATATGGGCAAATTTATAGAGCTCTGTACTCATCTTCAGTATAAAATCCATTTATCATTTTCATAACTCCGAGCCATAGAAATCATATGCCTTCAGTCAAACGTTGTGGAATTATCTTAACCTTTTGAACCTCTAAAATGTTCAGTTTTATAAAAATATTCTGGAAATACTCCTTTGCATACTCCACTCTTCTTTATAAGCAGAATTATTCTTAGCTTTACTTTATGTGCAGTTCCGTTTCATAAAAGCTACCTTAGATTTAAATATTAAACTCTGATATTCGCACCTAATCAAAATGGTTTGAAAACAAATATTTTTACCTGGGAGTAGTAAAGCATCCTCTGATCAGAGCTCCCAAACAGGACACAGCAACAAGGATGGGAATTATAGACGAGAACCTTTGGAGTGCCTTGTCAGCAAAAGTCTGAAAAAAATTAGATGAAGAAAAAAGTAAAGTAATGGAAATGTGCTAAATACTGTGGCGCATCTGTGCCATATTGCTAGAGTCTTGGGTTCAAAACCAGCCTGGTCACTCTCTGTGTAAAGTTTGCTTGTTCTCCTAGTGTTGAAGTGGGTTCTTTTGCTGGTGCTCCATTTTTACTCAGACGTCTCCGTGACATAATTTTTAGGTTATTTGTGAAACATTCAGCCAGTTTGTGGCTTTTGACAGCCTGAAATAAGGGCTGATTTCTATCTTGAATCCAGTGTGGTCAGGATAAGCAGAGACCCCATTGTGACCTTGAACTGGACAAGGAATGTGCAGATAATGGGTCGATGGATGGATTTAATTATAAAACAATAATGCATATTTGAATGCAGCAACATTAATAGCCATCAGATCCCAACGTCAATGATTAGACAGAGCAGATCATGCAGTTTATTGTACTCATTTGGTTTCCTCATAGCTGTCAGTTCCAATCAACTCATCCTACCATCCTTCACAAATGTCCAGTCACCCTTACTTATGACTGCCTGCCTCTATCTTCTCTTTCTTTCATTGCCTGATTTAATTTCTTCATCAGGGATATCCTGACACAGCTTTGAAATGAAGTCTAATAATAAATTACCATCAGCATCATATAAAAGAGGTGAATCTAATTACACAAACTGATTTTAATCTACAGTATAAATTAATATTATGAAGAATACTGAAACCTAGAAGATTGTAACTGACACAAGGCAAACTCACTAACATCTTTTGGCACAAAGAGATGCTATTGTGTGTTATGTGCACAGTGCAAATTAATACAATGCTTTCTGTTCTAATTTGTGCCACTTTTTGATTTTTTTTAACATATTGTAATGTAAAACGTTACGATGAATCACCGGTGGAAATTACTTATGAAGGACAGAAACTTGCCATTTGTCAAAAAAAGAAAGATGAACTTCTGGCAAATTGATCAGACCACTTAAGACCTCTACCTCTGCCCCTTCTGCCATAGAAGCATGATAGCATCTGTTGTTCAATACAGCCACATTTTAAAATGCAGTGAGAAACACAAGATATATGTAAATGGATTAAAGCGCTCATATTTATATATATATACTGTGCGTTGTGGCCAATACAGGGCATATCATAAACCCCATATCCCAGTCACAACTTTTTTTTTTTTTTTACTATTATGAATAATTAAGAATTTGTGTTTAATAGGAAAACGTTGAGTGTTTTTGGTCGGGAACCAAAGTACAAACATGGGAATAATGAAATAAATTTGAACGTGAGCATAAGTAGGCTTTGGGACCTAGGAACCACGTTTACCTGAACTATTGTATAACATTTCAGTAATTATTTACCACTCTGATGTTGATCTTTCTGATCATAAAATAGGCCATTACAGTAGCAATTGATTAGAAAAATTCGTAATTAATTGTAGAATTTCAGTATCTGATGGTTCCTCTAGATTGCCTCTTTCTCTTGCACAATTTGGCTCAAAAACTAATCAGCACATTGTCATCTCATAACAGGCTTAAGTTTTGATTTTGGTATTTTTCTGTCCAGCTGTTTTAGCTCTAGACCATCCTCAAGAAATGTGACACACACACACATACATAGACAAACACACACTCCTCATCGTCTAGATATCGATGTTTTCAGTATCAGGTGACCCTAAAATGTTTAGATCCATCAAAAACCGGAGAATGTAATTTTTGACTAATCTGATGTTTTATGCATAGATGATAGGTTGTGATGGTGGGGGGGTTCGCAAAGCAAAAGTGGACAGAATCAGCCTTAGGTCAAATATTAAAAGAAATGACAAGACAAAAATTGATTGTAAAAATCTGAAAATGATTGGGAAAATAAAATAAAAAAATATGGTAGAATTTCCAAAACCTGTCTGATGTTTTCCTTTCCTTAACCAAGCACACAAAATAAATGGTAGCATTTGGATATCACACACCTGTGAAAGAAAAATTAACTGCTTGCAAGCTACTTAGGGTAATAGCTGACAAAGCCATTTTGCTGTAACGGCAGGTTATTCATACAGGCGTCTTTCATAAGACAGGGTGCAGTAAGCTGACCTAGGACAATTTTCAGTTTCTTTAGGAACGTGTCTATTTGACACAGGAAAGAAGACCTTTCCTTCTTTAGGGTCTATCTGACAAGTAAAAAAAATAGAAACAGATGGCCTATTACCATAATAAAATAAAATGCTTAAGTTAACGATATGTTTTTTTGATGAATAAGGGGAAGTGGGAGGAAGAGGAAAATATAAAAAGCCAATTGGAAAATAGAACTTTGCTCTTCTGCTTTGCAATGCATGAATCCACATACTCATCTATGACTGCATAAAAAAACTGATTGATTTGAACTGTTCCTGTCTTCCTCGGAGGTTTCTTCCACACACCACACCCATGTGACCTGCAACAACATAAACAATGTGGAGGAACATTTGCCTAAATGTGACGACAATACAAATTAATGACTGCTAAATTAACATCTCAATTTTATTGAGGTCCAAAAATAATGCTATATATAACTAATATTGGAGGAATCAGGGATGGATTTAGAGGTCATGCTGTTCTATACGTAGACTTTATTAGGGTCCTATTATTTTATCAAAAATTAGATCGGATTTTAAAAGGAAACTAAAACCTAACAATGCTGCTTTAGATTTCAAATGTAAATTTTTATTCACATTCTCTCATCCATTGCTTCTTAAACTCAGTTCTGGAGACCCCTTGTGGCTGCAGATGTTTGTTCAAACAAGTTGTTTTTTTAAGTGGACTCCTAGCCTAATGAAGAAAGCTGTTATTTGTTAGTAATTGAACTAAGTTTGGTAATTTTTTTTATCAGAATCTGCCAAGCATTTATTTAAGTTACATGTTAATCATCTAGTGTTCTTTTTTACTTAGTTTTTACAGTTTTCACTCAACATTATTTACTAATGAACATGTTAATGGGGCAGACCCATTCAGTGTTTTGAAGTTGGTGGAAACAAAAACCTTGAGTCACATGGAGTCCTCAGGACTGAGTTTGAGAACTACTGCTGTGGCAAATAAATGTATATGAATTTAACACTTAATTGACTGGAATTCCAGTCATGAAACCATAAAAACTGGACAGAATCACAGACCACATTGCACTGTTTATATGAATAAAATGAATGTAGTAAACACCTAAAATGCTATCTTCATTTCAGTATTACCATTAGATTGAACTTTATTCATTAAAGTTCAGTATTTGGATAAGCTGCTTACACTGGTATTACTTTTAATTAAATATTGGTTACCATCAATATTTCAATATCTGCAGTGGGCTTAATACTTGCAGGAGGAGCAGTAAGGATCCCATGGCTTAGGCAGCAGTTGTAGGCAAGTGCCTTGGTAAGAAATCCCTTGCAACCAAAACTGACTGTAGGGACAGGAATGTGACTTCTCCGGTAGGGAAGGTACCTGAGCTTGTGTGGGAGGGAGGTTAGACAAGTGTCGTCTAGATATAGTTGGTCTCGCCTCAATACACAGTATAAGTCCTGAAACTAACTCCTGGACTTGATTCCATTATTGATAAGCACCAAGAGGATGTGGACTTACTTACAGCCTCCTGGCTTGGCATGTGAACATTGGAGTTTACTCTATTAGATAAGAGGTCCACCACCCTATGAATTCTGAGTTGGTAAAGAGCTCTAACTTTTGTCTGTGCTTATGCAACAACAATTGTATCAAAATATTTGGCCTTCTTGGAGACGTTGTGGAGACTGCTTTAAGTTGCTCCCACTTGGGACTCTATTGTTCCACTGGGGGACTTTAATACTTTTCTGGGCAATGACCGTGAGCAGAAGAGTGTGATTGGGATGAATGATCTACCAGTTCTGAATCCGAGTAGTGATTTGTTTTTGAACTTCTGGGCTAGTCACAGTTTGTACATAACAAGAACCATGTTTGAGCATGACAGTACTTAGCCACCATTACCACACAACAGTACAATATCTAGCAGTATTTATTCTAAGAGTTTAGTAGCGATGATGCGCTGTGCTGGTGTAAAAGTAATCCGGCCAAATTACAAACAGATAAGACTGATGTATGAAATGAACATTAAAAGGGATCTTTTGTGAAGACCAACATGTCATTAAAAACCATATATAATGTTTTTAATTAAGATGACTTGGGCTACATTAAAAAGGTGCATTGGTCAAAGGTTGCATTTGACACCTCTGGTATAAACTCTAAAATAATAACACATAAATATGCAGTAAGGAAGAGTGCACAGCAATCCCTATATCGAGTGAGATTTCAGTTTGGGGATTGCTGTTTACTGAACACAAAAGAGCATAGCACAATATCCATCCATCCATCCATTATCCAACCCGCTATATCCTAACTACAGGGTCATGGGGGTCAACACAGGGCGCAAGGCAGAAAACAAACCCCGGGCAGGGCGCCAGCCCACTACAGCATAGCACAATATATAGATACTAAGTAATAAATAAACAGATTAAAATTAACACAAACAGCATAATTACAATAAACACATAAAAATTATGATAATCAAGGGCCCATTTAAAAGGAAAATAAACACATACCAGAAAAAAAAATCCTGGCTGTAACATAACAAGATATTTTATCAGTCTGAAAAAAAATTTTCAAACATTCTGCAAAATGCATTTTTTTTTTTTTGTAAATTTGTTAGGTATTTTTTTTACAAGTAACTGAGAAGTTGATTCTCTGGAATGTACCTCATAACTTGCATACAATTTTGGCTAAAAATATTGGCACTGCTACAATGTTTTCAGATAATGCAACAATTCTTCCACAAAATTTATCAGACCACAAAATGATAGGTGTTAACATATGTATTTCATTTACTTGTATTGGAAAGACACAAAAACTGGGGTGGCAGGGAAAATGTAATCTTGTTTCAATACCCAAAAAAAACATTGACGAAATTATTGGGCAATGTTTTACCAGTTGTGATAAATAAATTGGATATTAAGCAGGTAATCCTGCTGTAATTGGTTTTCCAAACCATCTGTGCAAGATGATTTGAGTTGTGTTTTGTGTGCCTGTGTGTACCACACTAAGTATGGAGACAAGCAAGAAAAGTAAAGAGCTGTCTGAAGAAGTGAGAACACCATAAAGAATTGCATAGTTACAACTCCATCCCCAGTGACCTTTTACTTTATGTAACATCATGAAGAAGTTTAAAGTACATGGCTCTGTAGTTAACCTCCCTCTACATGGAAGGAAGTGAAAAACTGATGAAATATTGGAGCAAAGTATTGAACAAATGGTGGAGAAAGAATCTAAAGAAGATCCCAGCTGATGTTTAGACACAAAGTACAACAGTGTAAACTTGGACTGTCGGTTGCCATCTCAATGAATGGGGCCTCATTAGTAGAAGGCTCAGGAGGACCCCACTCCTGACACAAGGACATAAAGAAGCCAGACTGGAGTTTGTCAAAACACATTTGAACAAGCCAAAATCCTTCCTTGGATGGATCGATGAGACCAAATTAAAGGTTTTTGATAAAGCACATCATCTTTATGTTTACAGAAAAAAAACAAAGCCTTCAAAGGTAAGATCAAAATCTCTACTCTCAAACATGGAAGTGGATCACTAATGGCTTGGGGTTGCTTTACTGCCTCTGGCACTTGGTGCCTTGAAACTGTGCATGGTAACATAGGAATGTTGGGGCACAATTGTAGCGGTGGTGCATGAATGGGGATGTCTTAATGTGTTTTGTGTCGAGTCGCGTCTTTCGTAGTGTTGTCCCGTTTATGTAATCTATGGTGCATCTATGTAAATGTTGTCCCCCTGGAAATAAAGGGGAAAGGAGGACACTGCAGGACCGTGACCCCTCAAGGTAATTTTCCTGTCCACCCATCAAATCCATCCAGGTCATTTCCTATTTAAATAAGAGGAGGGAAATAGGAAAGGAAGGAGATGAGAAGGAGACGGTAACAAACCAGAACACAACCCCAAAACACATCACAAGAGACAGAGAAATGCTGATCCAGGCCATCAAATACCTATCCTCAGTTTGCTGCTGTCAATCCTGGACCTGTAGCGATCTCGCCATTCTCACAAAACCCTGGGATTCAGTAGTATACGGACATGCGGAGGATTATATGGTGAGACCGTTTCTTTTTTATTTCGGGAAAGGAGCGAACAGTCAATTGCTTCCATATTGCAGTTACCGATGGACATTTTCTAACCGGTCATTTCAATTAATCATCCTCTGGACAATTTCCTGGACTTAACGTGTGATATGTGTTTCTTGTGCATCAAATCTGTTTTATGCTCAGTGTAGCGTCAAGGGAGGGTTTGCATTGTATTTTTAGTGCTGCACTGTTTATTATAATATTCACTTGTGAGGTTGTGGGTGTTAGGGAAAGAGAGAGGTGAGATATTTACACTGTTTTAAATTTTGTTTCACTTCGTTTTCATTAATATATATATTCACTTTATTAACTTTACTTACTGGTTGCCTTTTTTGCCTACTTGATCGATTGGGGAAGTAATTGGAAGATGTACGGTTTGTCTAAGACTAATGCCCCTTAGTTTGCCAGGCCACAGGTCTTGGCGGTGTAGATGCCAGTCCGGGTGATTGGGCGAGCCATTACACAATGTAGGACCCAGTGTCATTAGGCTTGGTCACCGTCGAAGATCATTGGTCTTTCAGCATGACTGACCCACAGTACACTTTTAAAATCACTCAGAAATAGTTTCAAAACAAGCAGAGTGTTAGTGGCCAGAAATGTGTCCTGATTCAGATTTTACACATGTGGCAAGATCTGAAAAGTGCCGTTGGGAGAAGGCCCACATCAAACCTAGGGGAATTGGAGTATTGTCCCAGGGGTCAAAGATGTCATCACTACAGAAAGTGCTTGACTGAAGTTGTTCTTTCCTAAGGTTTTGCCACAAAATATTAAGTCAAGATTGGTTCCTGCCTTGTGCCCTGTGTTGGCTGGGATTGGCTCCAGCGGACCCCCGTGACCCTGTATTCGGATTCAGCGGGTTAGAAAATGGATGGATGGATATTAAGTCAAGAGTGCTATTAATTTTGTCGGTACCCTTTTTGGGTTCTGTGTGAACTAGATTAGATTTAGTGTTCTCTCCCACCCCAAGGCATTTTGTGTTGTTCCAACGTAAATTAATGAAATACATGTATTAACACCAATCATATTGTAATTTTTATACAATTTATGGAATAATTGGTGCATTATCTGGAAAAAATGCAGCAGTGCAACAGCATCCATTTTTGACATTCTCATATCTGTACAGCTCTTGGCCACAAAATATTGGCAGAGCAGAGGGACCATTAGCATTATTAGCACCATTAGTAGAGCAATTCAAAGCAATTCTAGGATCCATTACCTGTTCTAGACTGCCAATTTTTGGACTACGGCTACTATTAACTAAATATCTAAATATCTGGACCTTGTATTTATTTTCATTTTCCATCATTTAGATGTTTACCCTTGGGGAAGTTTGCTTTAGTCATGTAGTAAGGTTATTCTAAAAATATACCCATCCATCCATTTACTGGCCCTGTCTCACTTAGTTTCTGGTTTGGGGATGCTAAGAGTTCATTTTGGCAGCAAGTAACTCTGGACAGGGTGCCAGGCTCCACAGAGCACTCTTATGAGCACCAGGCCAGTTTAGAGTGACCACTTAATCAGGAATGGGAGAGGACCAGGAGGCAAATACCACACAAATACAGAGGAGAACCTGCTTGTTCTAGCGAAGAAGTGGCCATGCTGGGATTCATATCCTGTCTTCTGAGATTGTGATGTAGCAGACCTTCTAAAAGCATTATTATTAACTGTTCATATTTATTAGAAGTGAATTCACAAACCACAGCCACAGCATTGGATGCCAGAATATCTTCAGATGTCATCACTGTGTAATAAGAAATGTTCGTCAGGAGATAAGTAATTGTCACTGTTACCATGGATAATATGATCGACAAAGGGATGGTTCTGAAGAAAAAAAAAATCGTGAATAATATGTTTTCAAAATCTAGTCACAATAAATGCTTATTGCAGGGAGTGTTATGATTCAGCACCCCAAAGAGTAAAAAACTGCCTAAAAATGTAAAGGAATACACTACCCAAATTGACATTTTGTTTAAATGTTACTAACTCAATGTGATTTATAGTAACAACTGAGATGAATTTTTAATCACATATTTTCATTTAGAAAGGAGGCAAAAAAATGTATGATTCATAGTAGGTGACCAATGTTGCACAACAGAAAACAATATCCAAATGTGCATGAAAAAAATTCTTGCATTTCCCATTTCACATAATCCACATGAAAAGTCATCTATTTATTTGGTCTCAAAGTCCCAAACATGAATTTTTAGTTTTTTACTAAAATATTTTTAAATGAACCTCTTCCAGGTAACGCTCTTGTGACTGTGCACATACACACACACACACACACACACACACAAACAAGCTCCTGAATCGAAGTCCTGCCTGTCCCTCTCATTCATTGGTCAAAAGTCCAGTCTTCATTTCAAAAGCTCAGAAGTTTGGAAAGGCATTATATTTTTTATAAGGTATGCTGCTATTACAGAAAGGAAATGTTAATATTTCAGCAAAATAATACATATTTTTGTATGTTTTGAGTATTCAACTAAACAACAGACATATGGAAAATTTGACAGAGTAAACTGGGAATTTTCTTTTTTTTTTCCATCAGTGTTTTTTCAAGTTATTTGCTTTTGTCCAGTAATGGTGATTTTTCGATTCCATCACATGAAACTATTTTCCCTCATTTTGCACAAAATTTGAAATAAAAAATTTTGCAACCCTCTCTATAAAGCCCATGGGGTAAGAATACTTAAACAACAAATAATTTTTGAGTGGAGTATTCATTTAAATATTAACCAAGAAATTATTACAATTAAAAGGAAAACACCAAAAAGTTTTTAAAAAGTGTGCAAACTCCAACAAGAAAAACTACTCAATGTCTTTGTCAAAAACAGGCAAACAAATAATAAAATAAATCCCCTAACAAGGATCTGATTTAAACAAAGTGAAAAAAGCCATAAAATCAAAGCAGAGTGATCAGAATATCTCCAAAACCCAAACCACAGTGGGAAGAGTCAAAAAAAGAAGAGGAAGGAGGAAGAGGAATAGGAAGGAGCAGCACAGTAAACTAACCAGCTAATACTTCACTGAAGCCACACTTATAAGTTTGGAGCCCTTTAAAGTCCCCACCCAGTGCTGTAGTTGGTCTCCTCTGGAGCTCCTGTTGACTGTTGGTTAACAAATGGATTAGATCCATCACCATCAAAAACAATAATTGGCAGAAAATAGGGGAAAATAACTTGACAAAAAAAGTGATACATAAAAGAAACAATAAAAGAAAAAAAATTAAAGAAAAGAAACAAAACACAAAAGAAATATAAAACAAAATGAAGGGCGGAACCATGACAGAGGATAAAGCAACAAAGAGAATAAAGCAAGCTGACTTCACCACACTGTAAATACCATACCTGCTCAAACTCTTGAGTAAATTAAATGCTTGCCTTCATCCAAGTTTCAGTGTAATTTCACACTCTAGTCCATGCATCCATACTGGCAGCAATGAGCACCCACCACCTTCCTTTCTGGGTTTACCTGGTGACCCTCCGATCTCATGGACTCATTTGCTACATTCCTTTGAGATCTGTTTCACTGACTTGGGGCTTGAGGATGTCTGCGCTGCACTCAACAGTGGGTCCTCATTTTCTGCCTGGGAGCGAAAAGGCAGCAAGTGCTTGGAAATTTAGTAATGGTTGACACTTAGGATGCTGCAATTGCACTTTTGAATGCTCACTTCTCTCCCCCACAAAGTTCTCTACTATGGAGATTGACTTTCTGACTGCGCCGTCAGTATCCTGGTGAGACTATGCATCAGCATAGCATGTTGCAGACTTAAGGGGACTGGCAAGCTAGAGGATGAGATAATCTGCGAGCAGCTAAATGAATGCACTAGCAACACTAACGTTCAGAAAGGCTTTTATTTAAAAAGAATGATTTGGCATTACCAAATGCAGTCACAATTACATTCAGTGTGGATTCTGCAGCTGTTTGAGCTTTCAAAATACTCTGTTCTCACCACCGCATCAGACAGTTACACAGCAGCACTCGTGTGCTGATAATTTGACAGCATCTGAAGTCAGCGCAATAGACAGAGAACAGACAATGCATCTTGTGCAATACAGGCGTTCAGAACAACCTCAGCAGCACTGTGGAAACTGTGACTCCCATATGTCCCTGGTGGGTCCCGTCCTCCTCATTGTTCAGGTTAAACAAAACATAATATCCTAGGGTGAGACCCACTGCATATCATAACAGAAACACTTTACATGAAATTGGCACCCTGTATGTATTTAATTTGCCGCATATTCCATTTTCTTAGTAGTTCTAACTATAATACTATCTATATATATATACTGTACACTGTAATTCACTAAGGCAAGACAACCATGAAAAGCACGCCGACAAGTGAGACACCTATGGCGCAGAAGGAAGGAGCCACGCCCACCAACTCCATTGGATACGACGACAACTCGCAGGGCCACGCCCACCAAGTCGGACGCGAGGACACAGAAAAAGTGGCGTCATTTATATTCGTCTGTCGTGGAGGCCACATGCGGTGCAGGGCAGGTTAATGTCATGTTCATGTCATGCACCTCCGAGCTACGTTGACTGTTCATAGAGGCATGTTTCTCGCGGAGGTGAATCGCCATATGCAGCATGTGAGGGGTATCTTATGAGATCTTTAAAACAATCCTTTACAACTGAGGTTAAAACACAATGAAGTAAGCAGTCTTTAAAAACCGAGTTTTCGGTTACAACGCATGACCGCTTGCACCATAGCAAACTGTTTTACACACTACATACAGCAATTCGCATCCGCGACAAACATGCGTCTTCTTAGATGCTCCTGCAGGAACACGGAAGACGTTTTCCTACCCACCAACACTTCTTTTTCACCGGCCCGCGTCTACCCTCGCTCTCTAGGCATTCATACTGCCTGCCCATGTGCCCGGACGCAAAAACTCACGGACCACCCAGTTAGCCCCTTTCGTCTGTGCTAGGAGTCCACAAGCACGTCTAAGCCACGTTGACTTTTCATTATTCTTTTTGGTTTCGACACCATGAAAAACCATGCGAAAGGAACAACGAAGCCCCGCCCAGAAACTCTACCCCTCCTCCCACGTGCTCAGGAACGCACCTCAGACCACTGCCCGCCAAATCAACCAGCTCATCAAACACATACTCACTCGCTTTGGTCTGTGCTGCGGTCCAAACCCAGCTGTGAGCCAGGTTGACTATTCTTTTGCCCTCCATGGCTGCCGCTTCAAATGTATTTCATGGAAACAACACTTCTTTCAATGTTATGGAAATTCCTGCTTCAGGTAACTGTTTGTTTCTGTCAGTCGGGTTTTTTTGGAGAAATGTCATTGACGAAACTGTTGCTCTCAAACTTCGTGACATGGCTCTTAGCTTTGTTTGCCAACATTGGGATAACTTCGGTGACGTGGTGTCCGTTGTTCTTAGTCACAGAGGCATTGTCATATAGTCTGCTCAACAATACGCTGATTACATGAATACGTCCGGACTCTATGGTGCAGCTTGTCAAACGGTTTGCGAGGGGTATCCCATGGGATCCTTAAAACAATCCTTTACAACTGAGGTTAAAACACAATGAAGTGAGCAGTCTTTAAAACTGAGTTTTCGGTTACGACGCTCCACCATGTGCTCCATGGCAAACTGTTTTACACGCTACATACAGCAATTCGCATCCGCGACAAACATGCCTCTTCTTAGATGCTCCTGCACTTTGTTCACACCGTCCTCCCACCTCGCTACTACCGTGGTCAGGTGTCTTGGTGGATTATATATAGAAAGGCAGCCGAAACCGCACAGAGCAATGAAAAGTCTACAGTTCCATCTTTTCATTCACTTTCTGTTGTATCCTCAAACCCTCCCTTTTTAGACAACTGTGTCTTTCCAGAAGTGTTTAGCATTCAATAAATAATTATGCATGTCATTGACCGTGTGTCTACCCGGCGTGGGTAAGCCGTTGAGCCCCATTCGGGCTGCAAACCATGGAATTCCCACTAAGTGCGACTCATACGCACCCCAGGGCCGATCCTGGCGACGGGCAAAAACGTGCCCCGCACGTGGGCGGCCAAACTCAAAGGCGGCCGTTGAGGAGACGCAGCAGCCGGCGACGCTGCGACCGGCGGCTGTCCGCCTTTGAATTTTAAAGTCTGAGGGCGGCCGACGACTATAGCAGCGGCGGCGTTTGCAGTGAGCAAAGTTTGACAAAGTTGCATGTGGCGTGTATTGTAGTCGATGCGTTGATGCCTATTAGGGACTCCACATACATAGCGATTTGCTCGCGCGGCGCAAAAGCCTTTGATGGTCGCCGGCTCATCGCACGCTCTGTCTGAACGGTTCCATTGCTTACAATGTGTTTACGACACGCTCTCTAAATGTGTGTAGTCCCTTGGTCAACGTTCAACTTGCATGCTTCATAGTTGCGTCGCGAAGGCGATAGATTTCATGTAAGACGCGTACGTTCCTCAACGGGATTGCGAGTCAAGAGAAGCGGCAAAAGACAGCGGGCTGCGGCGATCTCTGAATTGACTGTCACTGTGTGCAGAGCTGCCTGTCGCTTAGAACGATTAAATAAACCGGCTTTCTAATCTAGGCTGGTTTGGTTTGAAATTAATCATTTGAAATTAAATTTTATTTATACATCCCGACTCTAACCCTAACACCGTCTTAATCCTGTTTGAAGTAGTACATGTAATAGTAATAACCGTCATATCATAATAGAAAATAGTTACGTAGGGCGGCGAAACCACATTCGCACAAAGGCGGCCGTCTACCCAGGATCGGCCCTGACGCTCCCACTGTTTGCGTCGCGACAAACATGCGTCGTCTTAGATGCTCCTGCACTTTGTACGCACCCCCCTCCCACCTCGCTACTACCGTGGTCCGGTGTCTTGGTGGATTATATATAGAAAAGCGGCCAAAACCGCACAGAGCAATGAAAAGTCCACGTTAGTCACATGTACATCTGGACTGTGTAAAGACGACGACTCAAGTGACAAGTTGGAGGTGGGCACATGACCGGGCAGTACATACTGAACGAGAAATCAGCAGATTAGCATGACGGACGGAGCTGAATGGACGTCCTTCTCTCCTCCCGTTCCACTCTCCGCGCCGTGAACCCCCATCCCTCCGTCTGGCAGCAGAAGGCGCGAGGACGATCCGCCGGTTTTCATTCACGGACGATTGTGTGTTGGTTCGTTCCGTGCATTGTTACAATGTTGCTTTTCTTGCCGATTTATTACATTCCGATTTTTCAAATGTAAATTTTCTCCCTGTGCTTAAAATTCATTAAAAAACCGGCCTGATTATGCGGCGTATGGTACGCCGCGGGTTGGCTAGTATATCTTACTTAGTGTGCAAACTGACCAGCACATGTTAATGTCTGTGATTTGAACATGCAAGCCATGCTCATCAATTAACCCTAGGCATTGTTATTCATTATTGATAAATAGGCCACCATTAACGTTTTTCAGTTCTCTGTTATTAATATTGTTTCTATATACCTTGATCCTCAACTTGTTATGTACTGTTACTCATATCCTTATCACAACTTCACTCTAAGATCAGTTTTGTATATAAGATACAGAATGTCAGTACCTTTTGGAATTGATGATTTCTTCTGTGGCATAATTCAGGACACCCCTGTTAAAAATAAAGCAGAATTCTGTTACAGTGTAATAGTAAGATCCAAGACTGCCTGCAGATCCAGGGGGCATGCCAGGCAAGATACAGTGAATCAGGTCAACCACAATTCCTTTTAGTATGCTATACTATTTGGGGATCCTACACCTGAAAATGACTATATTTTATTTCATATTTCCCCAGAAATGTTTGTAGTGATGGCTGAGAAAAAATCTACTCTCATGTTTTAATGGAAAACTGAGATAACTCAAGTTTTCCATACAATAAAATTGAAGATAGGACTCTTGATGAATGAAGGGGAAGGCAGGTGTTCAATTCAAAAACACAATCCCTTTTGAATGTGCTCTACTTTCATACATTACTCTGATTTAACTATAGCATATATTTAGCAATATTTTAAGAGCATATACATGTGTTTTGGATATTGTGAGCATGTTATTGGATATTGTGAAGCATATCTGGGGTCTGTAGTGGATCAGAATGGGTGAAGGATATTTTTAAAAACTAGGGGGCTCTGCCCCCTGCTTACTTCGCTCACTAACCCCCAGGTTTAAAGAGATTGTTATTTTCATTTAATTAATTTTTTATTTCTTGATATTTGTCAGTAATAAAGCTGTGGTGAATGAGTTATCCCTGGTTGCTAGTGCTGTAGTGCATGATCTGTATGTCGCGCTGTGCATCGATCATTTAAAAGCCTGTACAGCAGCTGCTGCTGCTTGTTCCATGCTACGTAATCTGCATGTTGTGCTGCGCGATGATCATTTAAAAGCCTGTACAGCAGCTGTCCTTTAAGCAAGCTGCTGCTTGTGTCGTGCTGTGTGATCTGCATGTCATGCTGCTTGTTGATCATTTTAAAGCCTGTACAGCAGCTGCTGCTGCTTGTGATGTGTTGCGTGATCTGCATGTTGTGCTGCGCGACGATCATTTAAAAGCTTGTACAACAGCTGTCCTTTTGTCTCACTTCTTTGTCTCGCGGGACGTTAAAGTGTCTCTGAGAAATTGTTTGTAAGTAGGGCGTGACATTCAAGTAGTCTCGTGGGACTTCAAAGTGTTTTCCGTGCAAGTAGTCTTGCGGGATTTCAAAGTGTCTTTCGAGTAGACTTGTTGTGCATGTGTACCATGGCAACATTTTTGAATTCTTTTACGACGTTCTGTTTGTTATCTACTCTTTGCCCTTTATTTCCGGCCCCAGGCATAGTTAAATGTCTTTCTCGTGGGACATAAAATGCTGCTCGTGTTGTGAAGTGGGGGGCTGAACGCACGGTATGGAGTTGTGGTCAGATCAGCAACTGTCTTACTGCTGCTGCTGTTGAGCTGCATGTTCTGCTTGTCGCACTGCGTGTCAGTCATTTAAAAGCTTGTACAGCCACTGTCCTTTTGCCACTTCGCATCTGTGCCACACATGTTGTTGGGGGGGGGAATCTGAACTCACGCTAAGGCAGGGTTATTCAATTGGCGGCCCGCATGCAGCCCAGAATCAACCTCCGAGTGGCCCAGCCCGTGGTTCCGCCCATAGATAATAAATTAATATTTATTATTCATAAATTGTTATTTAATATAATTTAATATAAATATATATATTATATTAATATAAATATATAGTATATTAATATAAATATAAAGTATTTATTATGTCTATGGTCCCGTCAAAAACGCGAATTCCTACGTAAATTACGTAGCCTGCAACACGCAAACAATGCAGAGCGTGCCGGTAGTAGCTTAGATTACTATCAATATGTCTTTCAACACTGAAACGTAAAATTGCCAATGAAAACCGTAAGTTTAACCCTGCCTGGACTGACAAATACTTGTTTATTTTACCGCCACATCCAAACGCCAAACCGATGTGTTTAATTTGTAATGAGTGCGTTGGAGTATTTAAAGATTACAATGTGCGGAGGCATCATGTTGAGAAACACCACACTTTTCGCACCAATTTTCCAGAGGGATCTCAAGAGAGGGCTGCAAAAGTGCAGAGTTTGATTGCATCTTACAACCAGAGCAGTACTACCATGGTGCGGTCATTCACAGCCCAAGAGAGAGCTACGGCAGCATCCCTTCGTGTTTCCTGGATACTGGCAAAAAATAAAAGGCCATTCACAGACTCTGAAACCATGAAGGACTGTATGCTGGCTGTCGTGGATGAGGTGATAAATGATGATAAAATTAAAATGAGCGTGGTATCTGCTATAAAAAACGTACCCCTGTCAGATACTTCAAACATTCGTAGGGTTGAAATTCTTGCTGCAGATGTGTATGAAACGCTGTTAGGAGACCTGATGAAAGCTGATACTATGTCTATAGCAGTAGATGAGTTCACAGACAAAACTGATACTGCTCAGTTGTGCATATATGTCCATTTTTTTGATGGCAAATGCTTCCGAGAGGAGCTGCTCAGCCTACTGCCGTTAGGACATACAACTGGCGATATAGTCTTTGGGAAAATTTCCAACTTTTTTAAAGACAATGGTCTGGATATGAAGCGTGTGTGCATGCTTGTGACAGATGGGGCTCCGTCCATGACAGGGAAAGTGAATGGTTTGGCAGCACGTTGGTCCGCTGTTGCACCTCAGTTGATCTCCTTACACTGCATTGTGCATCAGGCGGTGTTGTGCGCAAAACTAAGCGGGTTGCTCAAAACGGCAATGGACAGCGTTATGGCTATAATTAATTTTATTCACTCCACATCAAGCCTCCAACACCTCTTATTCCGCATGCTGCTGTCAGAAATGTCTGCTGGGCACCACGACCTTCTTTTGCATAATGACGTGAGGTGGCTGTCCAAAGGCAAAGCACTGGAGCGTTTCTGCGGTCTCAGAAGAGATCATAACTTTCCTCCGCAGCAGCAAGCAAAAAAAGGCAGAAACGCACTTGAGTCGCATACTGGATGACAACTTCATGGCCGATGCCAGCTTTCTGAGCGACATATTCAAACACCTGAATGATCTCAATTTGGGACTACAAGGCAGAGACAAAACTGTCATTGACCTTGTGGAACAGATGCGCGCATTCCAAGTTAAACTGGACCTTTTCGCAAATGATTTGAGTACAGGCCGAATGCTGCATTTTCCGACACTCCGCAAATGCATCTCATCCCCCGCACAAATCACGGATGTGATGACGGATTTCATTGCGATGTTGAAAAATAACTTTGCTGATCGATTGGATGGACTTGATCTGCCCACAGAGTTGGCCGTTTTTGTCAGAGACCCGTTCACTGTTGCAATAGAAGGGGACTTATCTGCCAGAGCTAAGAAACTGGTCCCTTCCATTGACGAGGGGAAATTCACACTCGAACTTGTTGACATGCAGTCATCTGTAACCATGGCACAGGAGCTTTCCATTAACGGGCCTGCAATGTTTTGGACTGATGTCAACGCACATCAGTTCCCTAACATTAAGAAAGTAGCGATCGTCATGCTCAGTATGTTTGGATCAACATATACATGTGAGTCAAGTTTTTCACACATGAATTCCACAAAAAGCAACTCTCGTTGCTCCCTGACTGACCATACTCTCCACCAATGCCTTCGAATTGCATTGACAACTTACAAGCCTAAAGTCACTGCTCTCGTTCAAAACAAAAAATGTCACTTCTCCCACTAAGTCAGCAGGGTAACTGTAGCCTACAATACATCAATATAATGTGGGATGCGTAACAGAGGCATGCCTAATCACGCATGGTGATTTAAAATATGTTCCCTCAGTGTTGTTATAGTTGTGAATACTGTGCACTTTTTATTTTATGCACTTTGAGATGTTCCTGGGTCAAATGTGTGCAAATTGTTTATTTTGTTTCAAAAGGAAACAATGTTATTTCTAATAGCCTACTACTGTGCACTATTTTGTTTTATGCACTTTGTGATCAGATAGGTCAGATATGTAGCCTAGGTCAGTTTTTTTTCTTTTGTAAGTGGAAAAAATAGGGGCTATCTCAGATTCTGTTAATTCAGCTCTTTTTGTATGCACCCTTTGCTCTGCAACCTGACCAAAGTTAAAAGAGAAACAACGAATAAACCTTATGTTTTTCAATAAATTTTTTTGTGTTGGTTTTAAAATTTGTCATTACGAGCTGCTTTGCCGCTAAAATGACTGGCCCAGCTAACCTTCTTGGTTTGACAATCTGGCCCAACTGAATTTGTAATTGAATAGCCCTGCGCTAAGGACATACTGTTGGATCATCTGCTGGCTGGCTGCTGCTGGCGAGCTGCATGTTCTGTTTTTCGTGCTGCATGTCAATCATTTGAAAGCCTGTACAGCAGCTGTACTTTTGTCTCACTGCCTTGTCTCGCGAGACGTCAAAGTGTCTTCCGAGAAGATCATGTCTCGTCTCCCTCCCAAGATTTTTTTTTTATAATAGATGTGTGTGTGTCTATCTATCCATCCTGCTGGTAACTTTGTACAGGATGAAGTAGGTTAGCTGGTTTTTCATAAGAGATCTTAAAGCTAAGTATTCAAGAAAGAATTTACCAGCAGGAATTATGCAAGAGAAAGAAACGGATTTAGAATGTGTCCCTTTTTCTCCCTTTCCTGTAGACCATTCACTGGAGATCCCACCTGGCCCTCTTGACGTGACTTCCGGGACCGACCTTATTGAAGAAGACCTTTACAGCTCCGGCCCCTGTGATGTCACGTCCTGGCTCAAACCAATGGCTGAGGCCCATGAGCCCGATCCCTATGATCTCACTTCCTGTCTTCCCCTTTAAAAAACTGCACCTTTTCCCTATTCCCTCAGTTCTGTCTTGGACTCGGTTGTGTACACATCAGTGCAGTATTCACTTAAAAAAAACGACTTTTGCAGCCAGGAAACCAATTACACGGGTGGCTGCCCCAAACCTTTCCATGACTCTGTGTCGAGTTTGTTACAAATGACAGAGAGAAAGGATACCTACCATCCTGCATAGGCATATAATCCTGCATAAAAAGCCAAAGGCAACTTCGCCAGTCTCAAGGAACTGGTGTCAAAAGCATTGTGGAAATTTTCAGTTTGTCCTGCATAGATAAAAATGCAGACGTGGTCAAACATTCTAGCAGTAGACTCGAAGGTGAAGAGATCAGTGAAAATTACGGCATCAATTTAATATATTTCATCCTTTGGAAATGGGGGCTGAACCACTACTTGTACATGGTTACTTAAAGCACACATTTCTCTAAAGTAGAAAAAATCTCTCAGGAATGCTGAAAGTGGTAACTGATGAAAAAGTTCTCAACCTAAAAGGGAAATTTGTCCAAAAAGTGTCCAAAAATTATCTTATTTTAACTAATATATGTAACTTGCAAGTTCATCGTTTTTGTGATGTAGTATAATGTGTGATTTGTTTCAAAACCAAGTCAATATGGATACTGAGAGTGTAAAATGTAAGCATCATGCTGTCATTGAATTTCTAAGCCTAGAGAACAATACATATATATTTTGGGAGTACTTCTCACCTGTTGGATGTGGAGTGAAATCCATAACAACTTGAAATGGTAGTTCAGGTTTCACCAGTAAACAATCACATTACAAATGATCTCATAAGCATAAAGGGATTGGGAAATGTTTTGGATTCTTACAATAGAGGCCATATGGCCATTTGAGCCAGAACTCAAGGCTTCCTTCAAAAGAATCTACTAAACGGCAGCACAGTGAAACACATAGCTTTCAACTGTGGCATCCATTTTTATAAATATTGAAGAAGGCAATTTGTTAAAGTGAAATTTCTATTAATGGAAAGAAAATGACACTTCATATAAAAGTTGATTAAAGTATTGGAGAAAAGTTCCAATTATAGGTTGTTTTTTTTTTTGAATCACTTATGGAATCTATGCATTTTAATTGAATTAAATTAACTATTTTATGGGCACCTCACAATTTTATTTTTAGTCACATATTACAAACAAAATCTTAGTACAAGAAAAAAAAATATTTTTTACTTTTTAGTGCATGTTTGAATAAAATCATGTCACTTAAAAATCTTTTTTTAGTCACCCTAATGCCACACAGTCCTCCGCACGTTACAAAAACCTTGACTTGGTTGGGAAGGTGATTTGACAGAAATGACATTAGTGACAGAGTGGAATCAAACCTACAATCTTAAAGAGAAATGTAACATTCAATAATGTTCATTTTTCATTTCAGAAAATCTTAACCACGATAAAACCTTATACATGTGAAGTACTAGAAATGTGCATTTGTCTATTACAGAAATGAACCTTCAATCTTTCTTAGAAAAGCCCAACACTTTATCCACTGAGCCTGTATCCACAAATCACTGAAAGGAGTGTTTCACCAAATTTGTTTATAAATGATAAAAAAATTGGTAAAATTAAAAAAAAAAATTAGTTTGTGTGCATTGGTCTGAAACCTTCGGCCATTTGATTGAGCATGCTAACCACTTGACCAATGCTGCTTAACGGTCATATTGAAGCAATTTGACAAAACTTCAATATAAATGAATCAAAATTAATTTTTTTAAATTAACTTGTGTACATCGGTCTTGAACCTTCAATTGTTTGATTGAAAGTCCAACACGCTAACCATTTCACCAAAAACACTAATTTTTCATATATAAGTTTGTGTAATTGCTAAAATTAAAATATAAGGAAATGAGAAATTTAAATTTGACGTAATTTACATACAGATCCCAGGTTAAAAATATTACAGTGTCATCGGAGATCAGCATGCATGCAAAGTTTGAAGGAAATCAGTTTGGAAAAAGTGGGTAAAAAATGATTTGCAAAATTTGACCCAGACAAACAGAGCTGAGGCAAGCTGAGTAAAATTGTGTAATAACAATAATAATAATAAAAACACAAACATATTTAAGAAGCCTGGTGTACCATAAAAAAGAAAATAGAGGAGTTTTGTTTTTTCAAATTGTAGAGAACATGTAGCAGCAAGATTAATATACCTTCTTCATTTGAAGCTTGTAAAAAATATAGTAATAATATGATAATCATCCAACTAGAGCAGCGTTGGATAAGGAAGCTTATTCCTGCCACTCAAAAAAAGTTATTTCTCAGAATACTGTGTTATTTCCCAATAACTACTACGTTTTTTCTCAAAAGATATTGCCTGATGTGGTGGGTATCATTGTGCATACGCGTGCTCCAGATGTTCTGTAATGGCTAGTGAGGGACTGGATAAGGATGTGCATAGTAAGCAATTAATTGACAAGAACTTTACAGACGTTATAGGATGTCCAGGGCATGTGCGTGCACAAAGATACTGTCCACAGTAAGTAATATCCTTTGCGTAATAACACAATTTTGTTTATAATTTGAATGGTCAGATTAAGCTTCATTAGTAAGACACACAGAGAAAGCAAGATAGAATTAAACAATCAATATAACAACATGACTGTAACTTCAATCTTTGACCGCATTGGTTTGATTAAATTCAAAGTATGCTGGACATTAAGCAGGTATAACAGGTATTTGTTCAAAGATGGCTGTTATATTTTGATGCCAAGTTGAACTGGTCCTTAAGTCATTTATAAAAGAATGAGTTGAGCCTCCTTTTGCCAGGCCCTTCCTGCTCACTTTGGAATTTCACCAATGTTACAAATTTCACAATTAAGAATTGTTTAGAGCATTTATTAGAAGGGTTTACCTATTCTTCTTTGATTTGAATTTGAGGGAAATGAGGAATATATGATACAGAGGACATTGGACTCCCAACTTCATGGATTATAAATTGGGCATTTGGTGTATTGGTGGGGCTACTGTCCCGAGGACCATTCTTGCGTTTGCAGAGATCATGTTCATGCTCCCACTTTAATACATTTCACAAAAGAAATTCCAGCATGTTATGATCTGGCCTACAATTTACATTTTCGTTTAACTATTCTTTAGCCTCTAAAATTATTTTGAGTAAGCCAAGACATCTAATGGTAATATTAAATTTTGTTTCTAGTTGTTTATGACTCCATTACCTTCCCCCACAGCAATTTCTTATTTTCTTTGTAGTTGGCCCCATTTTTGTTGATGGTTGCTATGCCATTACTGGGTTGGACAACTGGGAGTATGTGACACGTTACATCACTACCTCTAAAATGTGAAGGGTGGCATTGTCTAAGCTTGGATTTCAAAGAAAGAGACTTATTCTGATATTTAGTTCTGAGCATTCTGGTTACAGCCCTTTTTTCTCACCTTAAACTACTATTTATATCTTACATTTTGGCTTTGGTTACATGTAGCATTTTTGCATCTGACTACTTCGCTCTGTTTTTTTACTATGATTCTTGGACTTTATTTACTAAAATGTTCTGTTCTTGGTGATGACTTTGGCTTGATATTTGATACATCCATAAATCTTCTGATTCAATTTTCTCTCTAAGTTCCTTTTACCCTCAGCAAGCCATAAAAAAAGTCTATGGCCAAGATTGAACCGAATGTCTAGATGTCCTGACTCTTTGCAAAATAGCCCAATAAAAATGTATTTGCTGCAGCTAGCTACTCCTATTCCCTCTTTTTTAGTACAGGGCAACACTCGAAGTGAGTTGAGCTCTTAGTCAAAGCTTCTGTCAACTACATGCTCCTGGAAACTTCAGGGGTGAGCAGACATTTAAGAATCCTGGAAAGATGGATCAAGGCATGCTAGTTGTACAAAAACTGTTGATCACACGATCAAAAACAGCAAACAATAATTTATTTTACCTGAAGCAAGCTTGATCATGCCTGGCACAATAATTAAAGCCAAGGCACTCATCTTGATTGTGGTTGATGCTATCTGCAATTTTGTGAACCAGTTGACACTCCAGCAGTTCACAGCCACACCAAATGCTAGGCAAAGTAAGAAAAAATGACAAAAGGGGTTAAATAAACGTGAACAATAAAATGTCAGGGGCAAAGATAACACTATATCACAGTTAATGAATTTGGTCCAAAATTTTACTATGTTTTGTCTTCTAGCAATCTGTCACCATCAAAATAGGACAGAAGTAAACCAAGCATTGACATGAGAGCATGTCGGAACACTGTGAGTTATTATGTATTATGTTTATTTCCATTTAGAAGATCATTGTTTTTTGGATTTTTTTTTTTTGTAATTTGGGTGATGTCAATGAATTGCCTTTTTGAATTTAATTTTGCCTCACATGTAATGCTATTTTCTCTATTATTTTTGTGGGCAACAAATATTGTTGTCACCTTGATTTGATATGTGCGATAATGGATGTGTGCCATATGATGTCACAATGTAGCCACTATAAGCTGTTGAGGTTGCTGGGCACCACAAAACTAAACAACTTTAAAAATGTATGCATTGTATAAAATTATGGTGAGTAAGTTACCTGATATGAAAGTTGGAGCATTTAAAATCTGTTTACTTCAACCAAGAATCAGTTAACAATATTTTTGAAACAATGAGTCTTACTCAAAAATAATAGTAATAATATAATGCAATTCTAAATGTTAGTACAGTACAATAAATATGTACATTTTAATAGTACTTTAGAGTGTCATGTAGTTAAAACACACAGCCTCAATACACTTGTGGTGGCTCAATTTAAGTTATGCAGCAAAATGCATTGATTGATGTGTGTTAGTTGTGGACTGTCTGTGGCAATCTCTTCTTCAATTTTCTTAAACATTTTAAAGCTTACCCAACAGAGAAGTACCCAATAACTACCAAAAAAAATGTTTAAACAAAATGACGAATACTAACACAAGATCACTATCCATATTATCCTCTGAAAGGGGAAAAGAAACTGAAATAAATTCCCCATGTACAGTAGCTATTAATAACAGGTAAAACAAGTAATTCATTAAAATAATCTAGATAACTAGAAATTTGAAAAGGAACTGGTTATTGTATAACAGGAATACTGAAGGTGACAATTATCTTAAAGATTTTAATACTAATCTGAAAATATACAGAAACGACTCTCCAGGTGAGAAAGAATTGTAAAACACATTCAGTCTGTTGTACGCTTTTGTGCTACATTAATTCTTTCAGCGTGGTGCAAACTGTAATCCTGCTCTGTCCTGTGTATTTGCAGCACAATCAGACTGTTCGTGCACTGTAGAAACTGTATTCTACATTGCAGTCCTCTTTGTATGCCCAGCAGAAGATCAACTGCACTTCTCATTCTAAATCCATTCTATTGTTTAAATTAATGTAGTTGAGCTGTACCTTTCCTGTGTAATTAATTAGCTCAAACACTGCTTAGCTGCAGGTTGATAGCATTGACAGATAATATTACTTCAGTCAGTTCAGTCTTATGCTTACATAATTGCTTTCATCTTCCATCCATTTCAGTGAGTGAGTTATTTGTGTATGTGTGTGTACTTTTGTGCTTAACTTACCTAATACAGCAAAGAGAAGGGCACTGCTATAAGAGGGCCAATGTTCTTTTGAACTTTTATAAATTATCTACACAAAATTGAATCTTAATGAAATGGTTAATTTGCCAGGGAAGCTAAACTATGTGAAATGTTGATTACCCTTGAATCAATAAAATCTTCACAGAAGGATCTGGACAAACTTTACGATTGGTCAGATATGTTCAAATGAGATTTAATTTAAGTATGTCATAAGCAAAAATGTTGGATTAGATTTATGAGTTGATGTGGACTTGTCATTGTCCACATCTATGTGGTGTGCAGAAGCCATTAGGATGGCCAGTAAGGTGTTAGGTTAACAGCATGATGAGTCGAGCACAAACCAGGAGAGGTTATTCTTAAGCTATATGATGCACTAATAAGTTGTCATCTGAGACCTACTGTGGATGAAGACAGAACTTCAGCTTTGAAGTGTTACTTTTTCAGTATAAACAACTATTTAGAGCAACTATGACTGCTGTAATCATTTTCTTTATTTGTTCTTCAGGTCATGACAACAAATGGGGTTTCCAGAGAGAGCACCAACTCATTTTCTTTTGTGCTTTATGTTTATACAAACACATATAGTCACACATGTGTTCATTGGAAGCAGCTAGACGGCCTGAACGAGAGTAATTCCATGCCAGATCAGAGGGTGGCGGAGTGTACTGATGCTTTTTCTCACTTTTCTGCAGACCGTTCACGGGAAATTCCACTTGGCCATGATGATGTCATATCCAGTTCCGACCCCTGTGACATTACTTCTGTTTCCAGCCCCTTTAATGACATCACTTCTGCCTTTAAAGCTGCCATCTTTCCTGTATCCCCTCAGTTCTGTTTTGGACTCTGATCAGTACACATCTGTACAACATTTAATCCTATTTTGAGGCTAATATATAATATATGGGTGGCTGCCCCAAACCTTTTTTGGACTCTTTGTCATTTATTGTAACAATATATAGATATTATATATTTTGCAGTATTCAGTTTTCATAGAGATACATGATCAGTGTATACAGTATATAATTTATATTTAGATTAAAACAGGCATGAAGAAAAGATCATAGGAAAATCTAATTATGACTTACAGACTCCAATTATGCTGACCATTTTAACAAGTAGTTTGGGTGCTGGGCAGGGGCTGAAGAAAGGTTCAACGATGTACCGGCCAAATGCTAAAGCCACCACAGATGAGGCAGCAGGCCTAGATTGTTCAAAAGACAACAAATCATTTCATGGTAATGAGGGAGGCAGTGTAACTTTTCTTAAAAATGTTTTCTTAATTTGTCTTATTTGCACAGTAACCGTCTACAAAATACTTAAGCATGTAATAAAAAACAAAGCTAAGAAACAAAAATGCTGCATTTCTACCCAAAGTGGGCGTATTTCCCCTTAGCCTTACAATGCAATGCATTTATTTACAGCAGTGAAATCCAAGCCTGCCACAGATTTTATAAAAGGACCTTTAGGTAACAATTATATCATCAGAAGTATAGTATGTGGTTGACACTTCATACTAAATAGTTTAGCACTGTTTTAATGCTGGATAGAGTTCATCTTATTCAAGCATACAGAGACCAAGTGATTTGTGGGAAAAGGACAAGAGGGATCAGATCATCTACTGCATGTGAATGAGCAAAAGTGTACAATGGGGTAAACTTACAGTTTGTAATTCAGACATTGAAATTCTGGCTCTCTGAATTTGTCCACATTATTTACCCAAGGAGATGAGTTATATCATCCTTATTAATGTTTATATTCCTCCCTCCACAAATGGAGACATAGCAACAGAAATGATTCATTCTGTCACCAACACTTTAATGACAACATGTTGAATTCAATCATGTGACTGTCGGAAAAACTATGACAAATTTCCATCAGTTTGTGTTCCACTTGAGGAAATAAATGTTAACGATGCCTTTAAGTGTAAACTACTGCCATTTTTGAGCTGATCTGTTACTATTTGAACAATGAGGAAGTACAGCCTGCAGACTGAAATGGTTCAGAATGAGAAATGATGTGGAAGTTTGATGGGGATTATATTGGGGAACTCAGTCACTGTATCACAGATTATATTAACTTTTGTGTTGACACTGTGATATACTCATGGGCAGTGTGTGGCATTGCAAACAACAAGCCCTATGTTATTAAGGAGATAAAAAGTCTACTGATGGACACACAGTAAGTGCTGAAGAAAATGCTGAGTGAAGGAAAGGAAGCTTACAAAGCTAAAATAGAAAACAAATTCACTTATAATAAAATGAAAGATGTCTGGAAAAGACTGAATATAAATTCTGGGCTTAAGCTTAAGATCTATCTATCAATTATTTAATCTATTCCACACTCTATTCCCCATTCTATTCCTACTACATCAACAACTCCTACTACCTCATCTGGTATAGCCAGTAACGAGTCCACCAGTATGGACCATCAGTATGGGTTGTTCATAATGGAAGACCAAATAAGGAGACAATTGAGGAAGCTACACACAGGAAAAGCCACAAGACTAGACAAAGTCAGTCTTTGAGTTCTTATGGCCTGTGCTGACCAGCTTTGTGGAATCCTCTGTCACGTGTTCAGTCTGTCAGTAAGGCTCCAAAATGTGCAGCTGCTGTAAAAAAACAATCTGTATTGCTCAAGTTCCAAAGAAGGCTAATGATTAGAGATTAGTGGCCCTTCGGTCCCACATCATGAAGCCATTTGAGAGGATGGTCCTGGACTATACGAGTCCCCTTGGGAATGACCTCTTGTACCCACTGTATTTTGCTTATTGGACAAAGATTAAAGTGGAAGATGCAATTATAAATATTTGCATCTTCCATTTATTTCTGTTTCCCATTTAGTGTTTGGTCACTGCAGATCATCTGCCTCCATGTATCCCTGTATTTTCCATCATTTTCATTTTACATCATTATCTGCCACACCGACTGTCTTCATGTCCTCCCTCACAACATCCATAAACCTCCTCTTTAGCCTTCCTCTTGCCTCATGGTTCCATCCTCAACATTCTTTTCCTGATGAGCCCCTCATCTCGCCTCTGCATGTGCCTGAACCATCTCAATCTAGTCTCTCTCACTTTATCACCAAAATGTTGTTTTCCCTCTAATATACTCAATCCTAATCCTACCCTCGCTACTCTGAGGTGAAAATGGTAGCATCCTTAACTCTGCCACTTTCAGCTCTGCCTCCATCTCCAAACAATACAACATAGCTGATCTCACTATCGTTTTATAGACCTTCTCTTTCACTCCTGCCACTCTTCTCTACCCAGTCCACCCTGCCGTGGTCTCTGTTGCTTTGGACTGTTTAAACCAAGTATTTAAATTTGTCTGCATTCACCACCTTTGCTCCATGCAGTCACACCCTTCCACCACCTTCCCTGTCATTCACGCACATGTACTCTTATCTTACTCCTGCTGATTCTCATTCTCCTTCTATCCAATGCATACCTCCAACTCTCCTAGTTCATCTCAAGCTGTCTGTTACCACTGCAAACAGGAAAGGGCTCAGAGCCGATCCTTGATGTAATCCTATTCTAACCTTGAACCGGCTGTTCATTTCTACCATACTCCTCACCTCAGTCACACTGTCCTTATACATATCCTGCACCAGCCAACACATACTCATTTGCTACTCCTGACTTTCTCATACAGTACCATAACTCCCCTCTTGGCACCCAGTCATATACTGTACTTTCTCTGAGCTCACAGGCTTGCAGTGCAATTCCTTCTGACCTTTCCTGTATTTCTCCATCAGCACTCTTAAGACAAACATTACATCTGTAGTTTTCTTTCCTGGCAGGAAACCATTTTGATGCTTACAGATCGCCAACTCTACTCTCATCACTCTTTCACATACTGTATCTTCAAGGTGTAGCTGATCCTGTAGTTACTGCAGCTCCACAAATCTCCCTGAAAATTGGTACCAATATACTTTTTCTCTATTCCTCAGGCATCTTCCCGCTTAGTTAGAAAATCTACTGTTGGCTTCTAGTTTGAAATATCTGCTGCCATCTTACCTAAACATCTCCATGCCTCCATTAGTACATCATTTGGGCCAACTGATTTTCCACTTTTCATCCTCTTTATAGCCTCCCTCACTTCAGCCTTTCTGTACTTTGTGATTTACTATCTCCACTTCCTTAAACCTACACTCTCTTCTCATTTTCTATATTCATAAGTTTTTCAAAATACTCCTTCCACCTTTTGAACACACTCTCCCAGCTTGTCAGTAAATTTTCATTGACATCCTTTATCACCCTGAGCTGAACTTTATAAATTATGACTTACAGACTCCAATTATGCTGACCATTTTAACAAGTAGTTTGGGTGCTGGGCAGGGGCTGAAGAAAGGTTCAATGATGTACCGGCCAAATGCCAAAGCCACCACAGATGAGGCAGCAGGCCTAGATTGTTCAAAATACAACAAATCATTTAATGGTAATGAGGGAGGCTTGTCCTTCCCTGCTCAGTACCTCTGCCTGCACAAATCTATCTATCTATCTATCTATCTATCTATCTATCTATCTATCTATCTATCTATCTATCCATCCATCCATCCATCCATCCCAGGGCAAATTTTGTACCGTTATTAAGGTTTTATATTTTTGCTTGCTGTTTTTGTTTTTTTTTTATTTTTTAATTTTAGCTGTTAATGTTCCTTCCAGCTGTTCTGCATTTACTGAGTATTTCAAAGGCAATTCTGAAAGATGGCTGAGAGTTTAATATGTGTTACTGTGGTCTAGCTAATTTTTTTACAGTTGAGATTCTAAAGGAGAAAAATTCTTATGCTTGAACAAAAGTCATAGAACAGATTAAAAGTGTTCCGTTTTGCTTTGTGCGATATCTAAGTATATATCCAGATAACAAGTTTCAGTAATACTCACAAGCACTTTATTACAGAAATAATGCAAGGTGTTACTACATCTAATTACAAATTGTATTTTACGAATGCCTGTGCCAGTGTCTGATTCACAGTAAAAAACACAACATAAACAATTTCATCTTCTTCTAAATTTTCATGAGAGTGTGGACAGAGTATTCTTTTTTATTTTGCACTGCAGAAATAAACCAGGTGGGAGACACTGACCATTTGCTCTCCAAAGACCACAATCAAATACCAGCACTTTTACTCCATGGATATGACCTAAACCTTTATGTTGCAGGTGATGTCAGTCCATCAGTTCTTCTAGAATTTAGAACTTCCCAAAACTTAATCATTATGACTAGACCATACAGGATATATTATCTGCGTGCTTGTCTCACAGAAACTTACCGAATAAGAACAAATTGTGTCCAGAGACGAAGAAATGCTGGCATGGGTCCCAAGGTTTCCAAAAGATAAATGTATTGCCCACCAGACTTCTTAATGCTTGTGCCTAACTCAGCATAGCAGAGCGCTCCTAGAAATCAAGAAAGAAATAAAGGACATCACTGTAAATAAGTGGGACAAATATTCACAAATCTTAAACAAACTAAAAGGTCATATCGTTGAAGCCCTGACCCTAATATTTTGAAAAAAAAAAAACACATTGGTACATAATTTTGGGGCAACTACTAACTGAGCAAATGTGCTTGATTGACTGCATAGTTTCCTCTCATTTTCTCTGTCTCTAATGTTCAGCACATTTTTAACGTTGTAATGTGACAGCTTTTACAAAAAAATAAAGACAAAAGCCCCCAGTACACAAAATGGGGGATAAGCAGGTTAGTAAAATAGAAGGATTAATAATTGCCAATCTCTGTCTTCATAGATTCTGTAAGCAAAAAAAAAAATTAATAAGTTAATTGCAAAAATCTCATAATTTTATATGAATATATGATTTCATTTGAATGATCTATGGCAATTTTTACAATTTTTTTAAAAGTAAACAAAAGATTATCAATTGTTTGCAATCAAGAGATGATAAATGAAATACCAGGTAGCAAAGCTCATGTAAACTGTCAAATACCATGTGAAAATAACAGACTCAAACTAACTTTTATGAGAACACAGAAACACTTTGCACCAGTGCAGCTTCTGTCTTGGGAATTATTTTAATGTTATTTATGAGACATTTCCATAGTACTTGTATTAAGTCAATTTTATCTAATGCTTGGTTTGTAAATCTTAAAGTTGCTAATACAATGAAAAATTATGAAACAGAGAAATGATAAAAATCCAAATCTTTCACTACTCTAAAGAACAAGCAGCAAAATGCAGAATGAATGTTTTCAGAAGACATACTTTGGCAGTGTGGCTTAGTGGTTAATGGTTTTGCACTTCAAACCCTGAGGTTGTGGGTTCAGATCCTACTAGTGACACTGTGTGGCCATGAGCAAGTCACTTGACCTGCCTGTGCTCCACTTGGAAAACCAAAAGAAATGTAACCAATTGTATCATAAATGTTGTAAGTCACCTTGGATAAAGCTGTCAGCCAAATAAGTAAATGTAAATCCACCACACTCAGAATACCAGCCTTAGCCATCTGATCAGAAACACAGATTATAAAAATTAAACACTTTAAATATTCCTTCACTTCTGAATTTGGATAATATACCTTCTTAAAAGATTTATTTTAATTGACAGTCTTAGCTTGTCATTTTTTATATCATAGATAATCATTCCTGACAATGGTCTTGAGAGTGTTTACACTTGATTTATTTAAATTGTATTCAGAGCAGCTTGATATGATACCATACAAGTCACTAAAAACAACAACTTATGATGTCAGTACTTTCTTTCCTATTGCAATCACTCTGATCTTTTAGAAATTTCATTCACTTCTGTCTTCCACTGCTCTCCAGCTACCTCCATTTGGCCTAAATTTGATTTACTTATAAAAATGTATACAGCACGGGGTATAAGTACATCTGTAAATGCTGTCATATTCCATTATGTGCTTATAGCAAGTCTGCTAAAGTTAAAACATTAAATTGTGTGATTAATTTTAACAGTATAGTGCATTATAAATATATAAATAGATCGAGCATGACTCTATCAAGGTTGACATTATTCAAAAAAACAAAATTCCAGTTTTAAATTGCCTTTAAGTTGCCTTGTTTTTAAATAAACATATAAGTAACTGAAATCTTCTTCAATTGTTACATAAAAGCTATCATATATCAATGTAGCTCTACACAAGAGCAGCAGTCCTCAACCTAGGCAGTACACAAACAGCTGTTAGCGAGGAAACAAACAAACAAACAAGCACAGACACACAGAGACAGGCAGCTGTTCAATGGTCCTTAATTTGCTGTGCCACTTGTGCTTCTGTCTTCCCCACCTCTATTCTCCTCTTACACTGCTCACATTTCCTCCAATGAAGCCTTCTCCTTCTCACTTACACTCCTCTTAGAGCAGATCCATGCTAGGACAGAGAGTGCTCGGGACCCACACACCAAGACAGATGGATTTCTTTAAAAGAGAGCGTCTGAGGTGTTTGCTGTCCTAAGCATTCTACCCAGCATGTCTCCTGCCCTCCCTGAGGTTCAGTTCTCCAATGTTACAAAATTTTCAGTTGTGGTGAACTTGTCCTATGTAATATCATTTTTAGAACAGCTCACTGGCTGACTACTTGGTGGTTCTGTTAACAAGCTGCATGTCTGCAGAGTGCAGATTAGAATAGACATTGACCAACTAGCCACTTAATAAATTGCACTTGGGCCACATCCGGGCTGATTTTTCCATGTCATATCTTAACTGCTTAAGGCTGTATCATATCTATTGCCCTAGGTTAGGGGTTCCCAAACTTTTTTTTAAGTCAAGCCCTCTCCCCAGTATTTTGTACCATCTGGTCAAGATTTAGCCTTTTTTCTTGGCTTATCAACTCCAGGGACTGAAATATTAATTTATAAGTACCAATATTTTTTTATTTTAAGTTGTGAAGTGCTGAACTCTTACTCTGGACAACTAAATATGATATTTATATAATCCCTTCTCCCTAATATTGCATATGGAAATTTTAATATGGAATTTTTGACATTTTTTTGCGTGGGTCTACGTTTTTTCATTTTTCCCTGTTCCAAATTATTTTTTAACCAGTAACGACGCACTGCCCGATAACGTGCAGTGAATATACTTGACTTAAGCATTCATAGTTTTCATACTCTTTACCAGAACTTTTAGCGTTTGTTTGCTCAGAGGTTGAAGCACTTGCTGCTTCCTGAGCAGCTCTTCTTTTCTTTACCCTAGCGGCCCACTTCTTCACTTCTTTCATCAGCATCTTTTCGCATTAAAACTGATCAAGTCAGTTGCAATTACTTAGTACGTTTTCCTTAATTTTTCACTTAAGCTAGCACTTAAGTCTTCAATCTGCCTCAAGAATGATTTAAGATATGAAGAGGTAGGGGAAGTGACAGTGAAGGTGGTAGGGAATAAGAACAGCTTCCGTATGCATGCAAAGCATGGGCGCCCTCCTAGCCGCTCCCGAGAGTTGGTTCTACAATAAAATAAAATAAAAAGAGGAATAACCTTGGAGGTCAATCACCACACCGAAAGCGGATAATAGACGTCTTGTAGTATATGTGTACCAAATTTCAGGGCAATAGGTCAAACGGTTTGCGAGCTACAGGTGATTTAAAATCCTGGACAGACAAACGGACAGCCACAGTAGCTGTAATTATTTTAATGTGAAAACAAGACCGTAATTTTAATATAGAATAAAAAAAGCCTTTCAATATTTTACATTTGCAAAATGTATACAGTTACATATGAATAAATAACTCACAGCTTACATATAACCTATTGTCAAAAAATAACATAAATCATGAGCCTGCCCCATCATTATGCAGTTTTGTTTCTTTGTTTAACCTATTCCCATATTTATTTTTTAAAGAAAGATGAAGGTTTCCAAACATTAGCATCTTTGAAAAAAAAAGCTTTCTGCATCTGATTAATATTAATAACACTTAAGTGCAATGTTAGATACATGCATTTTATTATTAACTCTTTTAGGGCGGTGGTCGACTTTTGTCAGTAGGAGGGATTGAGAGCGGTAAGCAACTGCAGATACTGACAAAACCTGTCATTACATTTTAGTTCGTTTCCTTTTTGCTAAAAGGAAAGTTAGCTTCATTGGTTTGTCCGAGATTCCAATGCACTTGCAGGAGTAGTGAAGAGGAAACAACGACAAAAATGGCATCGACATCTGGTGAGAGAGATCGAAGTGAATACACAAAGCAAACTATTTCGCAGACAATGTTTTGTATGTTATCGCTGAATTGAACTCTGACCTGTTGGACTCCGATTCTGATGCTATTGTCCTGGAGATCGAGATCAAAAACGAAAATGAGGTACCAGCATCAGGTGATTGATCTCCATCTAACTGTGGTGCTGAACATGTTTCTAGATGAAGACCGCCACTCATAATAACACAAGTTACAAACCACAATGTGTTGCAGTTTGACTGTGACTGCTGCTACCGTCCCCACCCCCATCATGTGAATACAGCCTGGCAGCCAGCCTGCGATGCATTCCTGCCAGCCGTCATGCACGTCTCAAGCCACAAGAGACTGTAAACTGGCAGCCACAGCACCCATAAACTGATATTTCAGGTTGATTTATGTGTGAGACACTTGCTTTGGGAGCTTTTCAGAAAATTGCGTGTTTTTAAAAAATATTCAGCCCTCAAAGAGTTAATAAATGTTAGCATTCTTCATCCTCATTGTATTTCTCTACTGCACTAGTCTGCCCATTTCTAAAGCTGTTCTGAAAATGATGATACAGAAAACAAATTCACCCAAACTAAAATATTACAGCGACTCAACAGGTAGGTGGGACCAGTGGCAGACCTACATTTTTTTAGGCCTTGAAGCTTCAATCGTTAGGGGACCTTTTGCAACAAGTAACAAGGTCTGTGTAACCGCTGCAATCTTCTTCAAGGGAGTTATTCTACAACAGGTTACACCAAATTGTTAAAAATGTAACCATTACATCTCAGATTTTCATTTCTGGACTGGATTATCTCACATGTCAAAGTCACTGGTGTGAATACAAATTTCCTATGCCTTATAGTTTTCAAATTGTTGTGACAATTAAAGTTGCGTTCAGGGACCCTGAAGCTTAAGCTTTATTAGTTTCATAGTAGATCTGTCCCTGCGTGGGACTCCACAGGGTCAGGTGGAACTCAGCAGGGGGTGGGCACAACCATGCACACTAAAAGAGGTGCAAAGAACAGGTCAGATAGCGAGGGAGAATGGCATCTCCCAGAGGGCAAATGTTGGGAGTTTATAGGGTCCTTTCTTATAGAGCCAATACTCAGTCCTATTAAGGACCACTAAACAGCTGCTTGTGTCTGTATGTCAGTTCATCCCTTGAAGATCACACTAACATCAATCATATCATTAATAGGAAGAACTAACAAATAAACAAACAATAAGAAATACAAGTTTTTTTTTTTACTTTTAAAGTTATATTTGCATTCAATCCAACACTGTCTTATAAAGTGTCACAGAGTGATTTCTGTGGACCGCTTTCTCTAGTAATAGTCAATTGCATCATGATAACCAAACTGCAAAATAGTAGTACCTAAAATAATAAAATGATGACACAGTAGACACAACACATGAAAATAAACCACTGCAATAAGAAAAGGTGCAGCCCTAATCTGGAATGACAACAAGCAAGTTTGTTCTCTTCCTCACATCCAGATATAAAAGGAATCCTGGCCACCATCCTGCTTTCAATCACCAGTGTATCTTTAAAATAAGTCTTTCAAAGAACAACATTTCCTGATATTTTCAAAAGAAGGAAGCAGTGTCTACTTATATAAGGGAGAGAAAAAAAGACCTAAGAGCAGCATTTAACTGGACTGCCACCACTGCTGCCATTAGTGCAAGCTCACAACTAACCTGTTTTGTTGATGTTCATTAGAATAAGAGATACATGAGGTAATCTGGTTGGTGCTCCAAACCTTTACTGTTGTTTGTCTGTTATCATCCTTCCACAAAAGTACATATTCATTTCAGACATTTCAAATAACTCACCCTGGTAACAGTTAAAGTCAAAATTCCAAGGAATATATAGCGTTTTCTTCTGTGTCAACTGAGATGTAAAATTCTTAGGTCAAGCATGCAAAACATTAAGAGGGAGCCTAAAGTAAGACTTGTGAATCAATCAAAAGCGTCTCAGGTCATTGAATATAAAATTTTTAGACTTGGGAATTTTCCTTTAAAATATAAGTTAAACGTGTTTGTTCCGTAAGACTAGCTAATGAAAAAAAGTTAAAAAATTATTTTTATTCTAAAATTAATCTAAAATAAAAGCTACATTCTCCATTCCAGCCAAGAACATTTTTAAGAGACCCTTGGCAACTATATATATATCTACTCTCTATATTTAAAATCCTAAGCCTAAAAGAGCAAAAATTTTGTGCAAAGATTTTATGTCACGTTATTTGCCACTCTTTCATTTTAAAACCTACATTTATATGTTTGGTATCATTCTTTTCACAATTTATTAAACTTTAATGTGATGTTGTTAGATTTTCAGATTCTTGTTCCATTTTTAAATTGTAAACTAAAAAATATCAAGAACTCACGCCCCACAAGACGAGACATAACTAAGAATGCCAATAGATTTAACCACAGGGCCGGAAATAAAAGACAAAGTGTAGGACAGCTGCTGTACAGGCTTTTAAATGTTTAAAGGGCCGTGCGAGACACATTAGCTCATCGAGCAAAGAGGAGGTAAAAAAAACCTATTTGTTTCCCATTGTATCACCCTTTAAGAGGGGGTTTTGGAGGAGAGACTGTGTCTCCTTGGGGTGCGTTCAACCCCCCTCTTCACACAACGTGAGCGGCAGATTGGCCGCAACTTTTTTTTAACTTTATTTAGTATAAGACCATATTAAAAAAATCCTAAAATTATGCGGTGAAATGAAGCTTAAATTTTCCAAAATTGGGATTAGTATGCATGAGTGGTATCATTCTGGAAAATAAATTGGTCATCTCTGTGAATGAGCCATGGTTCGTTGGCTTTTTAATGTCCTAGGCATATCTTGGATCATGTGATATGTTGTGTACTAGAAGTTTCTAACTTTTCTTGGAAACCTTTCACAGTTTATAGATTTATTTAATATTTGTTTGTTGTCTTTCTTATTTATATCTTTATTACCGTAGGCATAAGGGCTGGGGCCCAGCCCATTCCTGGCAGTGCTGAGAACATATATTATTTTTTTTATTAACAGCCATGATATTATTTCCTCATGGAAAACCAATAACAATAGTCATCAATTACACTGAGGTCAACGTGCCAAAGAAAACAAAAAATAAAACACAAAAGTAAGCTAAAATCCATCAACAAAAAGCCAAGTCAAAAAGTTCTAGATTTATCCATTATTCTTTCCCTCTCTACTGTTATAAAAATATTGTTTTTAGTTCAGTCTATCCAAGGTTTAGATGCTAGTCTGAGTGTGCTTTTACCTTTCATAATAGCAACTCATGATGTCCTGTGTCCCTTCACCAGCAATTCACTTGACCATCTACTTAAATTGTTGACAACATAAAGATGACTGTGCCTAAAGTAGTAATACAGAAAATGGTGGCGCTTACAAGGGCATTTTGTAAGCCAAGAAAAATCTGAACTGGTTTCTTCCATTCAAGTTGCAATTTTACAAAATTTAAAAAAAAGAAGATTTCTGAATTAGGATGTTGCTTTACTTACCAAGAGTAGAGACAATTCCTGTTGCCAGCCAGATGATAAGAGACATGCCTATATTGCCTGAGTTTTTCAGGATGCCTTTTGGAGCAATGAAAATCCCACTTCCTACCACGGAGCCTATAATAAGGCACACTGACCCCAGAAGACTGACAGTTTTCCTTAAATACACAGCTTCTGTACTTGCCATTTCTGCAGTGAAGCTATGAAGGTACTTACTGTCTGTGTTAACAGTGTTTTTGGCCACTTTCCTACCACTCTCTCTGATCTCTCTCTCTCTCTCTCTCTCTCTGTGTTTAATGATCTGCCTGGAGTTACATTAAATCTCCCCATATTTACATATGCTTTCCAAAGTAAATGAGAAAATGGCAGGGAAAATGAAATTAATAAAGTTGTAAAACTGGGTGCCTCTGTAAAAGCAGTCACTCACTAACTGGGACTAATCAGTCCTTTGAAAACAGTTCAGTTTCTTTCAGCGAAAAGAACTACAATTCAATGATTACATCAACAAATTAACAATGACAAAGAAAATGTGAAATTAACAGAACTGAACTGAATTAGACAGGGCATCTTCACTCAGATATGTGACCAATTGAAAGTCACACATCATGATCAATTCATCCATCCATTTTTTAAGCCTACTTTGTCTTTCACAGGATGACAAAGAACCACAGACTATCCAGACAGCAGCAGGCACAACTTGTACTTAAACATACTCAAACCAGACCTATTTAGACTTACAAAGAAAAATTATATTTGAAATGAGGAAGGATTAACAGAACTCCTCTTAAAAATCCACGTGTAGGTAAAATGTGCCAAACTCCTAAACCTTAAAGGTAAAAGAGATCAGCACTGTACCACCAAATTAGGTATATTAGACCCTTCTGATTCACATATTAAAACTGCTTTATTAGCATGGCAATATGTTTTTTTTTTACTGCTGAACTGTTTAAAGAATTAAGATTACAATTCACAGACCAGAAAAATGAGTGATAAGGCCACTCTTGGAAAAACTTTTTCTCTGGGGACTTAAGTACATTTGACTTCTTTTGAGTGTTAGAAGGCTCTCTGTTTATTGCAGGCAGACACATAATAGACAGGTACCTTAACAACCTGAATTTTATCCAGAAATCATCATTTCAATCTGTCCATATTATCACAATTACCACACAACATGACAATGACCTGAAGCACACAGCCAAGGTAATGTGGTAGTGGCCTAAAGACAAATGTGTGAATGTCCTTCAGTGGGCCAGCCTGGACATTTCTCCACCTCTGTAGAGAAGTAAAAACAGAGGTGCATAAATGCTTCCCATCCAACTTCAGTTCGTATCTCCAGTAGCTATGAAGTTCTTTGGAGATGATCACCAAACCCAGTTCTGCCAAGCTTGTGGCCTCTTTCTCGATTGCTTACACAGTATTACCATACTTATTTTCTAAAAATCCCAAACCATACTGCTATTTACCAAAATACAAACTCATTTCCCAAAACTATAAACACTATTTGCCATTTTTGAAACATGATTCAAAGTTGTTTCACTTTTTGTGCAAAACTCTATACACAAATTCCTTCATGTATTATTGCCATCACCCTGCTCATTTAGAAAGCACTGGCCTCAATATCATTAACTCAAGTCAGCACAGCTGAAACAGATTTACCACACAATTCCCCAGATGCAAACACAATAAATTGTTCACACACCAGACATAGCTTTAGAAAGATATAGAAAAGGGCCAGGGGTTACTTCACTTGTCTTGGAAGAATGGATCAACCACCACACGAAGAAAGAGGAAAAGGAAGAGGACACAGGAGGGGAGGTGGAAGAGGGCAAGGAAGAATAACAGCAAGAGCAAGGAGACAAATTGGTCTCAAATGAGATTCATGCTACTCTTGTTGACCATGTCCTTATGCATGGGATGTCGATGGGAGAAGCTGGTCAAAGAGTGCAACCAAACCTGAGCCACAGTAGCATCTATAATATGAACCTTCATAGAGGAAATAGTCATTTACATACTTCTCTCGACTGTAACTTTGGAGTACTGTACACTGTTACGTAAAACACCTACATGTACTGTAGCTGTTGGCTCTGTTGGATGGTACAGTAATATGCAAAAGTTTTAGGCAGGAGTGAAAAAATGCTATAAAGTAAGAATGTTTATACAAATAGAAGTGTTAATAGTTTATTTTTTTCAATTAACCATGCAAAGTGAATGAACAAAAGAGAAATCTAAATCAAATCAACATTTGGTGTGACCATCCTTTGCCTTCAAAACAGCATCAATTCTTCTAGGTACACTTGCACACAGTTTTTGAAGGAACTCGGCATGTATGTCACTCCAAACATCTTGGAGAACTAACTACAGATCTTCTGTGTATGTAGGCTGCCTGAGATCCTTCTGTCTGTTCATGTAATCCCAGACACACTCGATGATGTTGAAATCAAGGCTCTGTACAGGCCATACCATTACTTCCAGGACTCCTTGTTGTTCTTTATGCTGAAGATAGTCCTTAATGACATTGTCTGTATGTGTGGGGTCATTGTCCTGCTGCAGAATAAATTTGGAGCCAATCAGACGTCTCCCTGATGGTATTACATGATGGATAAGTGCTTGTATTTCTCAGCATTGAGTACACCATTAATACTGACCAAATCCCCCAACTCCATTTGCAGAAATGCAGGCTCAAACTTGCAAGGAACCTCCACCATGCTTCAGTGTTGCTTGCAGGCACTCATTATTGTACCGCTCTCAAGCCCTTTGGCAAACTAACTGCTTTCTGCTACAGCCAAATATTTCAATTTTTGACTCATCAATCCAGAGCACCTGCTGCTGTTTTTCTGCACACAAGTACTTATGTTTTTGTGCATAGTTGACTAGCTTGGCCTGGTTTCCACATCAGAGGTATGGCTTTTTGGCTGCAATTCGTCCGTGAAAACCTCTTCTGGCCAGACTTCTCCGGACAGTTAATGGGTGTACCTGGGTCCCACAGGTTTTTGAGTGTTCTGAGCTGAACTATGTTGGGCATCTTCCGATTTTGAAGGGAAGTAAGCACGGTGTGTCTTTCACTAAGTTTCCTTGGCCGACCACTGCGTCTACAGTCCTCAACGTTGCCCGTTTCATATGCTTTTTCATAAGAGCCTGAACAGCACATCTTTTCCTGGGAGAGACCTTGCTGATGTATTATAACTACCTTGTGTCTTGTGTTGTTGTGCTCCTATGACCTGTGGCATTAAATTGTCTTCCACAACCTAACCTTGGCAAATGAGTTTAGGCTGTTCCTCGTCCCGTTTTAAGCTTCATACACAGCTATTTCTGTTTCAGTGAATGACTATGTTTTAACATATGAAAATGATGATCATTAGCACCTGTTTGGTATAATTGGTTAATCATACACCTGACTATAATCGTACAAATACCCTAACTTTGTGCAGGTGCACCTATAAGAATTGATGCTGGTTTGAAGGCAAAGGGTAGTCACACCAAATATTGATTGGATTTCGATTTTTCTTCTGTAAGGTCACTTTGCATTTTGTAAATTGGTTAAAATAAACAATTAGAATTTATACCTGTGAAAGCAGTCTTACTTTATAGCATTTTTTTCACACGTGCCTAAATCCTTTGCACAGTACTGGTACTCAGCCTGAAATGCATTGAATTACTGTGCCATTTCATCATAGTTACTGTATGATCCCATTGTAAAATGTATGATTTTATTGTTAGTACTTGCAGTGTTTTATTTTCTAGAACTGAGAGACAACCACATGGTGGAGGTAGAAGAATTCTATTTTTCAAAGTGCAAGATAGAGTGATATCAAAATAGTTATAGCCAACAACACAATTCACTTGTGGGAAATATAATAGAAGGTTATTGAAATCAAAGAAATCTTCTGAGGGACTGATTCAGGGAGGATTTCCACAACTGACCGCATTCTTCAAAAGAACAGGTTGACGATAAAACAGGCCTATCGTGTTCCTTTCTGAAAAGAAATGCCTGGAATAGTACAGGAATAATTTTTTTCATACTATGTGAAGTATTCGAGTGTAATTACAGTATGTTTTACAGTACTGTACAGCACGACATAGTGTAGAACAAACTGTATTTATGGCTTCTCTTTTGTGTACTCTAGCAAAGTGTTTAAGAATAGTCATTCACTGTAGTGTGTGTCATCTTTTGTAGACAATCTTTGAAACAGAAGCAAGACATACTCCTCATGAGCTCATGTTTGTTGATGAGGCAGGCTTCAACCTCACTAAAAGGAGAAGGAGGGTAAAGAACATAATTTGCCAACGGGCCATTGTTAATGTCCCTGGCCAGCAAGGGGGGGAATGTAACAATGTGTGCCACTATAATCCTCCGAGGGTTCCTTCACCACCAACATGCCATGCCATCCTTGATTTGTACAACATCATGGTCACCAAGATCATGTATACTACCTCACCCAGAGAGAGCCAGAACAACCAGAGCAGCCATGCTACATTGTAATCTGGGACAATGTCAGTTTACAGTGGGCTGGTCTGGTTCGTGAGTGGTTTACCAACAACCTCAGATTCATCAACATCTTTCTGTCTGCATATTCCCCTTTCCTAAACCCTATAGAGGAGTTTTTTTTCAGCAAGGTGGTGGGAGATCTACTACCAATACCCCTACATTCCTGTTAACCCCTTTTGGGCCATAGTGGAAGTTTGTTTGGACATCAGAGTTAGGGCTTGCCAGGAATGAATAAAGCATGGAAGGGTTTTGTTCCTCCGCTGCCTGACCAGGTCTCATATTGCATGTGATGTCAATGAGATTCTTCAGCCTGCCTCTGGCCAGACAAGGGATGCTGTAGCTGAACAGACTTTTCTATTTCTTCCCAATTCCTTATGTATCGTGTTGTACATTAGATATCATTTACTAGAAAATTTCAACATATCTTGTTTATATAGTGTTCATTATGTAAAGAGGTAGTGGGGGTGGGAGGGGGTCACCATAAGTAACATTACTCATTGCAGTAACAGGTTTTTACAGTAGTGTTTTGAATTGATCTCAGCATGATGTAAGACTGTGTTGCAGTGTAGGTGTTTTGTGGGCTTTTGTGTGATGTCTGAAGGCAAAGTTTTTGTTTTGATATAAGATTACTTGGTTTTGACCTGGAAGTTTGAAGTTTGGGGAGCTGATTATGTAGTTATGAAACTGTGTTTAGAGTTTTGGGAAATGCAGCTTATTTCCAAGAAATGTGTCTAAGCAATCGAGAAAAATTGTGATATACAGTATGTACAAAAATATGTAAAAACTATTTTTGTTTTTTTGATTATGATGAATTGTCTGCAGATTTATGATTAAAAAAGAATTGGTTACATTTTAAAGTAAGATTATTATACAGTATGACAAAATGTAGAGAAATTGTAGTGGTTTGAACATTTTCTGAACGCACTGTATGCTGTTATTCTCATAACACTGTGCCCATATGTGGTCCTGCAACATCTGCTGTTTCTGTATTCTTTGCCACGATAGTGTAGTTGAGATACAGCATTCTCAGCAGTTGTGCAATAGCTGCATAACTCTTGACATCATTTTTTTCCACTGTTATCTACTTTGCAATTTATTTAAAAGATGATAATGATAATGGAAATTTTGGAATTGGCTTCACGGAAAGAATGAGAAGGCATTCAAATTTCTGTCAGCCACTGCGTGATAGATTCAGAGGCAAATACGCAACATGAAAATTAAAAAAATGAGTTCAGACACACAAAGTTTAGCATCGACCAAAAGCCAAAACAAAGAAGACACTGCAAGCTAAAAGTCTGAAAAATCAGTTCAAGGACGCTCAGAAACCTAACACATTCTCCATCTAATCGTCTGTGTATTTTACTCTTTTCTCATTTATTTTGCCAGGTAGCAAATAAATTGTAATTTTTGTCTTGGCAGTTTTGTGCAAAACAGACCCAAATTATGAGAGTCAACTTCTTCCATGCCCTTTTTTTTATTTAATTAGTAACAGACAGTCAGATAGTGGCAATTATTGTTAAGGCAGCAGAGGCAGGCAATAGTCAGAAAATGAAAGGAGACACTGTGCTCAGAAATCGTTCCAGCTTGTTGCATTTCTACTTGTAAAGTAAAGGGAAAAAGAAAAATAGCAGGGTGTGTGTGTTGTAGCCATATACAGCCCAATCAATCATTTCTCACATTAACAATACTTCGATACTCATAGAAAAATGTGGAACTCCGTTACACTGATTATGCTTAGCTGACTCGGTTGTATTAGGAGATTCTGTGTGAAGAAAGTGAAGAGTTCTGTCAGACTTTACAATGACAAGAGTCATAATTGCAACCATTGCAGCTAAATTGCTTTTAGCCTCTCGCTGGATATCTCCTGCCCTTGACTCTCCTGCTATCTGCTATTATTTTACAGTCTTGTCCTTCCTGAACTTTCTTCATCATGGATCAACAACTCTTCTGGCTCTACTATCTGGAACTGGCTTCACACTGTTCAATCGGTAAAGAGCAGCATGCTGGTGTGAGAGAAGCGGTGTTAGAATAGGTAAGGCCAAAAAAGCCTATAAAGATTACAAATGTACAAAACCACTTTCAGACCCTGATGAAGTTTTAAGGAAAAATGTTCTTTTGATAATAACAAAATACAAAAGAGACAATTTCTTTTAAGAATAAAATGCTGCTGGTATGTGTGTGTGATGTTGAGTATACCATGATGCTTTTGAAAAGTGCAGAATGTGTATTTAGCATAGAAGAATGCTAGTGTTGTGTGTGTGTGTGTGAACTGACTTATTAAATAGGTTCCAAATGTGAAGGTTCATATATATTATGTATATTGGTTTAAATGCTTTACTGGAGTTGTTAGGTAATTTAAGTAAGGGCGGTATGGTGGCACAGTGATTAGCACTGCTGCCCAGCAATGGGAAATAAGAGGCAAAGAGTGTGTAAATACTTTAAATAGTGAATTCAGCAAAAATAAAACTTGGATAAGTTTAAATGTGTTAAAGATAGTTTTTAAGTGACTCTGAGTATGTTTCACAGTATATTATAAGTGCATTATAAAGAAGTTCACGTGAGTCTGAGAATATGTTTTGTTAAAGATAATGCATTAAAATGTGGTATTCTTTGAAAGAATAAAGTAAATGATAAAAGTGGGCATAAATGTATATATTTTGAATTCAAACTGAAAATATGATAAGGTCCAAAAAGAAATCTCCAGATTATGTATAAATATGTCCACTACCTTCCTTTTTAGTACTGGTCATGCTCTGATTAACTGATGTTCTATAAGTAATTTTAAATTACATTTGAAGTAAAAAGGAGATATATTCTGTAAGACAACAAGGAAGCGGACAATAAGCACTATCTTCCAGGCCAGGTAGTGTTTTCCAAAAATATGATGCACTAAAGGGGGGTGTTGTGATGTGAGATTTTACATATAACTTGATAAATGTTTTGTATGTCTTTATTTATAATTTAGGCAAACCAAGTGGTGAGAGGTATTCGTGTTTGCACAACCCCCAACCCTTTTTACGACTGTCTCTTTGTAATTTTATGACAGGATTTGGGGGGATGTGTCTTAAACCAGTTTGATCCCCCACACAAAGCCAGGTTAGCTTAACATATGGCCTTGGGGGGGTTGCAGGTGTTAAATGTACTATTGCTCCCATTGGTCTGAGATATGGCTGTTTGGAATTGGCTTGTCTCAGAGGCCTCTAAGTACCATGATGTCCTATTGGTTCTAGGAATTGGAGAGAACATCTATAAATGTACTTGCTCAACCACATTCTCTCTCTGTGACCCACATATGATGGAAGAAGCATCTCTCTCTCTAACCAACATATGATGGAAGAAGCATCTCTCTTGCTAACCTGTGATGATGAAGACAACACAATGAAGAGCACAGCTCAGCAGCCATATTGAACAGACATGTGGCTGAAAGCTGAGCACCAACGATGCCTTAACTAGAGACATTTTAAGTAACTGCAAGTCTGTGTGCCACCTGAATTACACATCACCATTTTATCAGGTTGTATGGTTGCCAATATTCAAATGTACTTTGCATTTTGTTATTATTTATGAATATTATCAGTAATACATTATTTTATGTGTAACTTAACTCCTGCTTGTCTTTTTACTATATCTAATTGCCTGAGGTTATAGATATAGAAGGGAAGGTGGGGATAAGTTATATACAGTGGTAAGTCTGTGAGATTAGGCATTCTAAGGCTACATATTAATAATACAATAGGGGAAAGTAGAGCAATATATATTACTCTACCAAGATAAAACAGGGGGTTAAGTAACAAAAGGTAGACTGGGCTTTTTCTACAGAATCACTCTGGAAATGATGCAAGGAACATCTCCAAAGATCCAAACGAAAGAGTGTGCAAGAACATCTAGCTTTAGCAAGAAGTGATGGGTAAAAGAAATCAATTATTAAGCTTACATAAAATTTTATCCTACTTTAAAGTATTGTCTCTGTATGCAATTGTGTGATGCACTAGCTAACCTGAAGGCATAAAATACAAATGCATTTTGAATTACATATATATAATATTGTCACACTTGGGTCACAGATTTGCACAGAGACACTCGGGATCGTGAAAAAAAAGAAGGAGTTTTATTCAAGCACTGCAAACAAACATTTGCCACTTCAAACTTGCTCCTTGACAAAGATGGCTGTTTCGTCTTTCAATTAAAGGTTACATGAGTTTCTTCTTCTTCGAATGTAAACGCGTCAGGAGCAGAGGCAGTCTGAGAGAGAGAGAGAAAGCAAAAGAAATCAATACCAAAACCGACAGGTGCTGCGCACGGCTTTTTAAGTCGGCGGAGTACCTCGCGCGTTATAGTGCAAGGTTAATGAGCAATGCGAGGGTAGTCCGTGTTTCGGGCTCTGTGGTTTTCCCAGGGGCGTCCGTATCTTCTTGGGGTGCGATCAGCCCTCCAGCTCACACCCTCCCCCTCAGCTTTATTCACATTCATGTGAATCAAGCGACTCTCTGTACCAAGTTCATGTTCATGTAGTCGTGATAATACGTCTGCGTTGACGTGTTCAGAACCTGGTCGATGCTTAACTGTGAAACTATAAGGTTGTAAACCCAGAAACCATCTCATTAGACGAGAGTTTGTATCTTTTTGTCGGTACAACCACTGGAGTGGAGCATGATCAGTTACCAAAGTGAAGTTTCGTCCCCACAAGTAATATCGAAGTGCCTTGTGGTGTTAAGGGTCCACAGCTCACTGAGCACAGGCCATTTTTAAACAAATAATCGATGTGCTCGCGGCTTAGCGAGGGGACGTTGGGCCATAGTGGGTCTCGGGACGATCCGTAGGGTGTGGGCGTTTCTCACCTAGTGCACAGGTGAGGAACTGCCTACATTCATGATTGTCCCGTGGCTAATGCTGCAGCTGCTGTGGCCCTCGTCATTTTAAAAAGAAGCGCGAGTCGGTTTTAGGAAGGTGTAAAAACGATCGGAGAGAAAAAGGAAAGGAAAGAGAGGACGGAGGTTACAGGGAGCGAGTGTGGAAGCAGGCGGTGCCGGAGAGAGACAGACACGCGGTGCGTGCATGTGGTGGCGCCGCGATCGAAGCCGTGGGCAGCTGTATGGAAGCTGAGTGTTAGGCCAACACCTAGATGTTTGAGTTGAGGTTGCTCCCGCTGAGTGAGCAGGTAGCGGGAGTGCCTAGAGGAAAGCGACTGGCCGCATGAAGGCCATGGAAAGGCAGCGGAAGTCGGGAGACTTGGTGGTGGGAATCCCCACCGTGAGCGACCTGGCCGTTGTGGGAAACCAAGTTCTCCGGGACTGGGATGAGTGCCATACCGGAGCCAGGGTTCGGGAGGTCTCCAGTCTCGTGCGTGTGTTTCAGGAGGGCAGCTGCAGAGAGCATCTTGCCTGCTGCTTGGCCCAAACGGGATTAGCAGGTGAGACGCTAACAGAAGAGCAGCGGATTTGTTTGTTGGTTTTTAAGACTGCTTCCTGATGATTTTAAGGATTGTTTTTTCTATTTATTGATTTTTAACCTCCACGTGTTCTTTTTATGGATTATTTATTTAATGAACATTCAAACTGCACTATTTATTTGAACACTGTTTTTGTTTTGATGGACAGTTTTAAATAAAAGCACTATTGCACTTTTTGCACCACCCCTTGCTCAATTGTTTATTTGCCTTCACTGACTAACTCGCTCGGTTTCATTATCGACGGTGTGGGGTTCGAGTGCTTCCAATAGCAAAGGGAGTGTGGAGCCAGAACCCACATCGTCACATGCCTCCACAGCCCACCTGATTGCCAAGCATTCTTTCTCAATTGTAGAATAATTACGCTCTCTAGGTAATAATGTCCTACTTAAATATGTGATTGGATGTTTCTCTCCATCAAAAATCTGAGACAACACTGCGCCCACACCAAATGCTACTGCGTCTGTTTGCAAGATAAAATCTTTTGTGAAATCCGGGTAAGAAGACAATGCTTTTTTTAAATCGCTGAAGGAGCGTTCGCAATTTTCTGTCCATACGATAGGACGGTTTTTCTTGGCTCTAGTAAGTTCTGTAAGGGGAGCGGCTCTATGTGCAAAATTTGGGATGAATCTTCTGTAGTAACCAGCAAGCCCGAGAAAGGCGCGTACCTGTTTCTGTGTCCCAGGTCTTGGATAAGCAAGCATTTCTTCTATTTTCCTTAATTGTGGTCTACGTAGACCCTTGCCCATTGAATAACCTAAGTAATGAGTTTCGGACATGCCCAGTTTACATTTTTTTGGGTTAGCAGTAAGGCCAGCCTGTTTCAAGCTCCCAAGAACGGCTTGAAGCCGCTCTAAGTGTGTTTGCCAATCATTGCTGAAAATCACGACATCGTCAAGATATGCCCCAGCATATTCAGAGTGAGGACGCAGAATCTGGTCCATCATCGCTGAAAAGTCAGAGGTGCCCGTGAAGACCAAATGGAGTCTTGTAAATTCATAGAGTCCGTCAGGAGTCGCAAATGCCGTTTTCTTACAACTGCTAGCCTCTAAAGGCACTTGCCAATAGCCTTTCGTCAGATCTAGCGTGAAGATATAGCTCGCCTGACCCAGTTTTTCAAACAGTTCATCGACACGGGGCATGGGATAAGCATCAAATTTAGAGACCTTATTCAAGTGTCTGAAATCGATACAGAACCGAACCGAACCGTCTTGTTTTGGGACTAACACAACTGGGCTGCACCAGTCACTTCTACTTTCACGAATTACACCCAGTGCCAGCATCTTTTTTACCTCTTCGTGCACAATATTCCGCCGCCTTCCGGTATCCGAACGGCCGCATCTGTACGCGAACATCAGGTTCAGTGGTAATTTTATGTTTTGTAATGTTAGTCTTGCCTGGTAAATCTGAAAAGACATCAGTGTTCCGTTCTATCAAAGATAACAGTTCTGTCTTTTGCGTGTCAGTAAGATCGTTACCAATGGTAACATCGGTCTGAGAAACAGCAGCCAAGGAAGTGTTAACCTCTTGTCGGTCGTGCCATTCCTTCAAGAGGTTAATGTGTAAAATCTGGAATGGTTTACGCCGGCCCGGTATTCTAACCTTGTAATTTACCAGACTCACACACTCCTCAATAATGGCGGGGCCCTGCCATTTAGCTAAGAATTTGTGTGGATCCGAGGGAACCAGTACCAAAACACGATCGCCAGGTTTGAACTCACGGAGCTTGCTGCGCTATCGTAAAGACGCTTCTGAGTTTCCTGTTCTCGTTGTTGGTGTTCCACAGCAATAGAGGAAAGCATAGAAATTCTGTCTTGCAACGAAATTAGTCGATCTGCAAAGCTTGGACCTTTAGCTGCTCTCTCGTTCCCTATCCATTCCTCCGCATCACATCCAGGATGCCTCGCGCCTGCCGAATAACAACTCGAAGGGACTCAAGCCAGTGGACGCCTGTGGTGATTCTCGCACAGCAAAACAAAAGGTAGGACAGTGTTCCATGTTGTGGGATCATTATGAGCAACTCGCCTGATCATCTGTTTCAATGTTTTGTTAAATCGCTCGGTTAAACCATTCGTTTGAGGATGGTAAACAGTAGTACTCAATTTCTTAATAGCAAAGCTGTCACACAATTGTTTCATCACGCGAGAAGTGAAAGGTGTGCCTGATCAGTTAAGATTTCTCTAGGGATACCAATACGAGTAAAAGTTTCACATAGTGCTTTGGCTACAGCCGAAGAGTTGGCCTTTTTCAGCGCAATCATTTCTGGATATCGTGTTGCATAATCAACCAACACCAGCAAATATTGGTACCCATCCTTGTCTTAGGTAATGGTCCCACAATATCTAGTCCCACACGCTGAAAGGGAACTTCCAATATGGGCATAGGACACAGGGAGCCCGAGGAGGCTTATAAGCAGAGACGATCTGGCAGTCTGGACATGAAGTACAAAACCGTTCAACATCTTTTCCCATATTAAGCCAATAAAATCGTTTTGATAACCGGTCTCTAGTTTTGTTGGCACCGAGGTGCCCCCCCAAGATGTGTGAATGTGCCAGATGCAAAACAGTTTCCTATGTGCTTCAGGTACCACCAGTTGTTCAATAAATTCCCCTCCAAATGATCTGAGATCACCCTGAAAAGGCACCCGTCCTTTTCTATAAAGTGTGGGGTTTTCACACCCCCGGAATTACGCTCTTGGTAATAAGAGTCATTAGCAGGGTGAGCCTGTTTAAATGCATATTCTAATGAGCTATCAGTATGCTGCAAACGCACAAAATCTGATTGTTCGTTAACACTCGATTTGTGTTCGGAGGCGTTTGCAATCTGGGAAGATGTAGAAGGAGCAGCCCATTCTGGAAGATTGTCGGGGGTGACCTCCTCCGTCTCGCTGGAGAGATCGGGTTCAATTTTAGGTCGGGACTTAAATTTTCACCGGCCGCTACCAGTTCTTCGTCTTGGTTTCTTCTTCTCCCCCACTAAGTTGCATATTGGATTGTTCTACTGGTCCCTGACATTTATTAATCAGTTTAGGAAAAAGGGCATTTCTCCGTCCTATGAGTAATGGCCATGGGCAGGAATCTGACACTGCAGTCCAGACCTTAAAGTGGCGACCCTGTAAGTTAAAGGAAGAAGTAATGTCTGATAAACTTTAACATCACCATGTACACATCTTATTTTTACAGTCTCACAGTCTCTAAGGAATCTTTCTTCAAGACAGTCTCGTCTCACAATACACAGTTCACTCCCCGAATCTAACAATGCTGAGATTTCTCTGCCCCCCAATTTAACTGGAACAAATAATCCATCCTTTCCTTCCGGCGAACATGTAATATTCGAACAACAAACCTCGGCCAGTCCAACTTCCATCGACTGAGCTGGAGATAGACGACATTCTCTTGCCAAATGACCGAGTTGATTACACCAGAAACATCGACGGTCGGCGCCGCTGCCAAAATATCCTCTGCGACGTCCTCGTACAGCTGGTGCACCTTCACCAGAAACTGGCATCTCTGTTACGACCGGGTTCCCCGGGGGCCTACCTGACCCCATTTGATTTTCCTTTCCACCAGGTTGTCGAAGTTGCTGTCGCCGATCGAAGTAAGGAGGATGTCCAGAGCACTCGTTCCCTGTTTGCGAAGAATTGGCAAATCCACCATAACCGCTTTTCCTCCAAGTTGCTTGTGAACCTTCCAGTCGTCTTGACATAATCGTTAACGACTCAATATCATGACGTAGAAATTCATCTCGAATAACTGTTGGTATACCGTTCAACAGTATATTCATTACCACTTTCTCTACGACTCGATCCATCTCACTTCCCTCAAACCAGCAGTTCACTTTATATATCAAATCTTGAATTTGTGCACGGATCGGGCCATCCATATTCAGCTTCCAGTTGTTTAATTCGAACCGTTTTGCCAAAAAAGTCTTAGTTTTACGTAAAACCACTTGGTCTTTCAGGAACTCATAATCGCCAAGCTTGTCTCTGGGTACATTATGTAAAAAGTAAAGAGCATCTCCAGATAAAAAGGGCGTGATTATAACGGCTCACTGTCGTCTGTCCCATCCCAGCATGGTTGCGACTTGTTCAAAGGCCATCAAGAACATCTCCGGGTCATCGTTAGGGCCCATTTTCGTTAGTATATTCTTCGCATTTTCAGGTAGAGGTGGTAAAGGGATGTAGGGTTGACGGTTAACAATTGGAACATTCGGATCACGAATATGTCGTTGATTTCCCACAACAGGAATCTCAGGGATGTCATCTTCCGAATCAGCTGGGAGTGGAATACTTTGAGCCAATTGGTATAAATAATCTTCAGCATCCATCTGTGCAACCACTCCTGGTACCACTTGTCACACTTGGGTCACAGATTTGCACAGAGACACTCGGGATCGTGGAAATAAAGAAGGAATTTTATTCAAGCACTGCAAACAAACATTTGCCACTTCAAACTTGCTCCTTGACAAAGATGGCTGTTTCGTCTTTCAATTAAAGGTTTCATGAGTTTCTTCTTCTTCGAATGTAAACGCGTCAGGAGCAGAGGCAGTCTGAGAGAGAGAGAGAAAGCAAAAGAAATCAATACCAAAACCGACAGGTGCTGCTTTTTAAGTCACCTCGCGCGTTATAGTGCAAGGTTAATGAGCAATGCGAGGGTAGTCCGTGTTTCGGGCTCTGTGGTTTTCCCAGGGGCGTCCGTATCTTCTTGGGGTGCGATCAGCCCTCCAGCTCACAATATATATTGTAAAGACCCACCCAGGTTCAAGGCCTGTTGGAGTGATTATTGTGTCCAGTTGAAGTAGGGTAGAGTACAGCGCAACAGACTAAGAGCGGCGGCATAAATGATGCGGAAAAGGGGGTCGGTACCCAAGACGGGAGGAGGGTTGAGAGGTTCGTTGGAGAAGGAGCTAGAATCACTTTGAAATAGCTTATGCAAATGAGATGTTTACTTTAGAGAATAATTAAGACCCATTTTTTTCTCTTGGCTTGCTTTTTCGGTCTTCTTTCGACTACGTTTTGAACCAGACAATCACAGATCACTTTAAAAGGCATATACAAATGAGATGTTTCCTTTAGTGAATAATTAACTCCCATTTCTTTCTCTGTTGAATTTCTATTTTTGTCTTCTTTGGACTACTTTTTCAACCATCCAATCACGGATCACCTTGAATAGTTTTTTTGCAAATGAGATGTTTCCTTAAGTGAACAATTAAGACCAATTACTTTCTCTTGTCTTTCTCTTTTTCTTCTTTTGTCTGCTTTTTCTAGGCTTCCAGCCCACTTGCTGTTTTTTTCCGCAATGAGTGCCACCAACCTAGAAAATACCCTTTTGTGAGAATTACCCCACCTCCACCCTTCAGTCCGGCCACAACTAATCAATTTTGCATTTTGGTGTTTACTGGGTTGAGTTTTTGGATGTGGCTTTTTTCCTGTCAGTTTCATATCTGATGGACTTCATCGTCTGCTCAATATTAAGCAGATGTGTCCTGGTATGTGGGGTTGGCTTCACTGGACCAAGGCCTGTACCTGGTATCATAGAGTTTCCATGAGTGGTACCTAATAAAGATGGTACCATTCTCCATTAAGTAAGGAGAAGGTAGCTATCTCGGATGTCAGATAGGGAAAGCAATGACAGTACTGGCTAGTTACAGATCCCTTCAGATGATGAATCAAAGAGCGCTTTGAAAAGTAACCAGCCAATCACAGATCACTTTGAATAGCTTATGCAAATGAGGTGTTGCCTTTGGTGAATATTTATGACCCATTTCTTTCTCTTGTCTTTCTTTTTTTATCTTCTTTCAACTACTTTTTGAACCAGCCAATCATGCATCAAATTGAATAGCCTTAAGCAAATGTGATGTTTCCTTTATTAATAATTAACTCCAATTTCTTTCTCTTGTGTTTCTTTTTTTGCCTTCTTTTGACTACTTTTTGAACCAGCCAATCAGAGATCACTTTGAATAGCTTATGCAAATGAGGTGTTGCCTTAGGTGAATATTTAAGACCCATTTCTTTCTCTTGTTTTTCTTTTTTCTTCTTCTTTCGAATTATTTTCTGGCTTTCCAGGCCACCTGCTGTTTTCTTCCCCAATGATTGCCACCATCCTGGAAAATACCCATTCGTGAGAAGCCAGTTTGTACGAGTTACCGCCTACAGTTCGGCCAAATTTATTTAATATTACATCTCAGTTTTTGCTTGGTTGTGATTTTAAATAAGACTGTATTCCTGTCAGTTTGATATCTGATGGACTTTCTCGTCTGAGGTTGTCTTTTCAATATTAAGCAAATGTTTGGGAATGTTGGTTATTTTGTGTATTGTTTTATTTTACTCTTCATCAAGAATGAAAAAGGTAATTAGGGAAAGGCAGATAGGAACATCAATGACAGTACTGGCCAGTTACAGATCATGTTAGATTACCAATCATATAACTCTTTAAAAAATAACCAGCCAATCAAGAATCAGTTTGAAAGAGCTTATGCAAATGAGATGCATCTTTTAGTGAATATTTAAGATCCTTTCTTTTCTCTTGTCTTTCTTTTTTTGTCTTCTTTCTACTACTTTTTGAACCAGCCAATCACATTAAATAGATTTATGCAAATGATATGTTTCATTTCTGGAATAATTAACTGCCATTTCTTTCTGTTGTTTTTCTTGTTTTGTCTTCTTTCGATTACTTTTTAAACCAGCCAATCACAGATCACTTTCAATAGCTTATGCAAATGAGGTGTTGCCTTTGGTGAATATTTAAGACCCATTTCTTTCTCTTGTTTTTCTTTTTTCTTGTCCTTTCCAATTCTTTTCTGGCTTTCCAGGCCACTTGCTGTTTTCATCCCCTATGAATGCCACCAACCTGGAAAAGACCCATTCGTGAGAGGCGAGTTTGTACGAGTTACCCCCTACTGTCCGGTGAAATTTATTTAATTTTACATCTCGGTTTTTTCTGGGTTGTGATTTTAAATAAGGCTGTATTCCTGTCAGTTTGATATCTGATGGACTTTTTCATCTGATGTTGTTTTTTACAATATTAAGCAGATGTTTGGGAATGTTGGTCCTTTTGTGTGGTGATAACCACAGTGGACTAAAGCCTGTTCCTGGTATTGCAGTGTTTCCAGGAGTTGTAATAAATTGAGACATCCTTACTCTTCATCAAAAATGCAAAAGGTAATTAGGGAAAGGCAGATAGGAACATCAATGATAGTACTGGCCAGTTAAAGATCATGTTAGATGACGAATTATATAACTCTTTAAAAAATAACCAGCCAATCAAGAATCAGTTTAAAATAGCTTATGCAAAAGAGATGCATCTTTTAGTTAATATTTAAGATCCTTTCTTTTCTCTTCTCTTTCTTTTTTAGTCTTCCTTCAACTACTTTTTGAACCAGCCAATCACGGATCACATTAAATAGATTCATGCAAATGAGATGTTTCCTTTATTTAATAATTGACTCCCATTTCTTTCTGTTGTTTTTCTTGTTTTGTCTTCTTTCGATTACTTTTTGAATCCACCAATCACAGATCAATATGAATAGCTTATGCAAATGAGGTGTTGCCTTTGGTGAATATTTAAGACCCATTTCTTTCTCTTGTTTTTCTTTTTTCTTCTTCTTTTGAATTCTTTTCTAGCTTTCCAGGCCACTTGCTGTTTTCTTCCCCTATGAATGCCACCAACCTGGAAAAGACCCATTCGTGAGAGGCGAGTTTGTATGAGTTACCCCCTACAGTCCGGCAAAATTTATTTAATATTACATTTCGGTTTTTGCTGGGTTGTGATTTAAAATAAGGCTGTGTTCCTGTCAGTTTGATATCTGATGGACTTTCTCATCTGAGGTTGTCTTTTCAATATTAAGCAGATGTTTGGGAATGGTGCTCCTTTTGTGTGGTGCTTATCACACTGGACTAAAGCCTGTTCCTGGTATTGCTGTGTTTCCAGGAATTGTAATAAATTGAGACATCCTTACTCTTCATCAAAAATGCAAAAGGTAATTAGGGAAAGGCAGATAGGAACATCAATGATAGTACTGGCCAGTTACAGATCATGTTAGATGACCAATTATATAACTCTTTAAAAAATAACCAGCCAATCAAGAATCAGTTTGAAATAGCTTATGCAAATGAGATGCTTCTTTTAGTGAATATTTAAGATCTTTTCTTTTGTCTTGTCTTTCTTTTTTTGTCTTCTTTCAACTACTTTTTGAACCAGCCAATCACGGATCACATTAAATAGATTTATGCAAATGAGATGTTTCCTTCATTGAATAATTAAGGTGTTAATTATTCAATAAAGGAAACATCTCAATTGCTAACGTCTATTTAATGTGATCCGTGATTGGCTGCTTCAAAAAGTAGTTGACAGAAGACAAAAAAAAGAAAGAAGTGAAAAGAAAGGATCTTAAATATTCACTAAAAGAAGCATCTCATTTGCATAAGCTATTTCAAACTGATTCTTGATTGGCTGGTTATTTTTTAAAGAGTTATATAATTGGTCATCTAACATGATCTGTAACTGGCCAGTACTATCATTGATGTTCCTATCTGCCTTTCCCTAATTACCTTTTGCATTTTGATGAAGAGTAAGGATGTCTCAATTTATTACAACTCCTGGAAACACTGCAATACCAGGAACAGGCTTTAGTCCAGTGTGATAAGCACCACACAAAAAGCGACCAACATTCCCAAACATCTGCTTAATATTGAAGAGACAACCTCAGATGAGAAAGTCCATCAGATATCAAACTGACAGAACACAGCCTTATTTTAAATCACAACCCAGCAAAAACCGAGATGTAATATTAAATAAATTTTGCCGGACTGTAGGGGGTAACTCATACAAACTCGCCTCTCACGAATGGGTCTTTTCCAGGTTGGTGGCATTCATAGGGGAGAAACAGCAAGTGGCCTGGAAAGCCAGAAAAGAATTCAAAAGAAGAAGAAAAAAGAAAAACAAGAGAAAGAAATGGGTCTTAAATATTCACCAAAGGCAACACCTCATTTGCATAAGCTATTCAAAGTGATCTGTGATTGGTGGATTCAAAAAGTAGTCAAAAGAAGACAAAAAAAAGAAAGACAAGACAAAAGAAAAGATCTTAAATATTCACTAAAAGAAGCATCTCATTTGCATAAGCTATTTCAAACTGATTCTTGATTGGCTGGTTATTTTTTAAAGAGTTATATAATTGGTCATCTAACATGATCTGTAACTGGCCAGTACTATCATTGATGTTCCTATCTGCCTTTCCCTAATTACCTTTTGCATTTTTGATGAAGAGTAAGGATGTCTCAATTTATTACAACTCCTGGAAACACTGCAACACCAGGAACAGGCTTTAGTCCAGTGTGATAAGCACCACACAAAAAGACCAACATTCCCAAACATCTGCTTAATATTGAAGAGACAACCTCAGATGAGAAAGTCCATCAGATATCAAACTGACAGAACACAGCCTTATTTTAAATCACAACCCAGCAAAAACCGATATGTAATATTAAATAAATTTTGCCGGACTGTAGGGGGTAACTCATACAAACTCGCCTCTCACGAATGGGTCTTTTCCAGGTTGGTGGCATTCATAGGGAAGAAACAGCAAGTGGCCTGGAAAGCCAGAAAAGAATTCAAAAGAAGAAGAAAAAAGAAAAACAAGAGAAAGAAATGGGTCTTAAATATTCACCAAAGGAAACATATCATTTGTGTAAGCCATTCAAAGTGATCTGTGATTGGCTGGTTCAAAAAGTAGTCAAAAGAAGAGAAAAAAAGAAAGATAAGAGAAAGGAATGGGAGTTAATTATTCAATAAAGGAAACATTCATTTGAATAAATCTATTTAATGTTATCCGTGATTGGCTGGTTCAAAAAGTAGTTGAAAGAAGACAAAAAAAGAAAGACAAGACAAAAGAAAAGATCTTAAATATTCACTAAAAGAAGCATCTCATTTGCATAAGCTATTTCAAACTGATTCTTGATTGGCTGGTTATTTTTTAAAGAGTTATATAATTGGTCATCTAACATGATCTGTAACTGGCCAGTACTATCATTGATGTTCCTATCTGCCTTTCCCTAATTACCTTTTGCATTTTTGATGAAGAGTAAGGATGTCTCAATTTATTACAACTCCTGGAAACACTGCAATACCAGGAACAGGCTTTAGTCCAGTGTGATAAGCACCACACAAAAGGACCAACATTCCCAAACATCTGCTTAATATTGAAAAGACAACCTCAGATGAAAAAGTCCATCAGATATCAAACTGACAGGAAACACAGCCTTATTTTAAATCACAACCCAGCAAAACCGAGATGTAATATTAAATAAATTTTGCCGGACTGTAGGGGGTAACTCATACAAACTCGCCTCTCACGAATGGGTCTTTTCCAGGTTGGTGGCATTCATAGGGGAAGAAAACAGCAAGTGGCCTGGAAAGCCAGAAAAGAATTCAAAAGAAGAAGAAAAAGAAAAACAAGAGAAAGAAATGGGTCTTAAATATTCACCAAAGGCAACACCTCATTTGCATAAGCTATTCAAAGTGATCTGTGATTGGTGGATTCAAAAAGTAGTCAAAAGAAGAGAAAAAAAGAAAGATAAGAGAAAGGAATGGGAGTTAATTATTCAATAAAGGAACCATTCATTTGCTTACGTCTATTCAATGTGATCCGTGATTGGCTGGTTCAAAAAGTAGTTGAAAGAAGACGAAAAAGAAAGACAAGACAAGACAAAAGATCTTAAATATTCACTAAAAGAAGCATCTCATTTGCATAAGCTATTTCAAACTGATTCTTGATTGGCTGGTTATTTTTTAAAGAGTTATATAATTGGTCATCTAACATGATCTGTAACTGGCCAGTACTATCATTGATGTTCCTATCTGCCTTTCCCTAATTACCTTTTGCATTTTGATGAAGAGTAAGGATGTCTCAATTTATTACAACTCCTGGAAACACTGCAATACCAGGAACAGGCTTTAGTCCAGTGTGATAAGCACCACACAAAAACACCAACATTCCCAAACATCTGCTTAATATTGAAGAGACAACCTCAGATGAGAAAGTCCATCAGATATCAAACTGACAGGAACACAGCCTTATTTTAAATCACAACCCAGCAAAAACCGAGATGTAATATTAAATAAATTTTGCCGGACTGTAGGGGGTAACTCATACAAACTCGCCTCTCACGAATGGGTCTTTTCCAGGTTGGTGGCATTCATAGGGGAAGAAAACAGCAAGTGGCCTGGAAAGCCAGAAAAGAATTCAAAAGAAGAAGAAAAAGAAAAACAAGAGAAAGAAATGGGTCTTAAATATTCACCAAAGGCAACACCTCATTTGCATAAGCTATTCAAAGTGATCTGTGATTGGTGGATTCAAAAAGTAATCGAAAGAAGACAAAACAAGAAAGATAAGAGAAAGGAATGGGAGTTAATTATTCAATAAAGGAACCATTCATTTGCTTACGTCTATTCAATGTGATCCGTGATTGGCTGGTTCAAAAGTAGTTGAAAGAAGACAAAAAAGAAAGACAAGACAAAAGAAAAGATCTTAAATATTCACTAAAAGAAGCATCTCATTTGCATAAGCTATTTCAAACTGATTCTTGATTGGCTGGTTATTTTTTAAAGAGTTATATAATTGGTCATCTAACATGATCTGTAACTGGCCAGTACTATCATTGATGTTCCTATCTGCCTTTCCCTAATTACCTTTTGCATTTTTGATGAAGAGTAAGGATGTCTCAATTTATTACAACTCCTGGAAACACTGCAATACCAGGAACAGGTTTAGTCCAGTGTGATAAGCACCACACAAAGGACCAACATTCCCAAACATCTGCTTAATATTGAAGAGACAACCTCAGATGAGAAAGTCCATCAGATATCAAACTGACAGAAACACAGCCTTATTTTAAATCACAACCCAGCAAAACCAAGATGTAATATTAAATAAATTTTGCCGGACTGTAGGGGGTAACTCATACAAACTCGCCTCTCACGAATGGGTCTTTTCCAGGTTGGTGGCATTCATAGGGGAAGAAAACAGCAAGTGGCCTGGAAAGCCAGAAAAGAATTCAAAAGAAGAAGAAAAAAGAAAAACAAGAGAAAGAAATGGGTCTTAAATATTCACCAAAGGAAACATATCATTTGTGTAAGCCATTTAATGTGATCCGTGATTGGCTGGTTCAAAAAGTAGTTGAAAGAAGACAAAAAGAAAGACAAGACAAAAGAAAAGATCTTAAATATTCACTAAAAGAAGCATCTCATTTGCATAAGCTATTTTCAAACTGATTCTTGATTGGCTGGTTATTTTTTAAAGAGTTATATAATTGGTCATCTAACATGATCTGTAACTGGCCAGTACTATCATTGATGTTCCTATCTGCCTTTCCCTAATTACCTTTTGCATTTTTGATGAAGAGTAAGGATGTCTCAATTTATTACAACTCCTGGAAACACTGCAATACCAGGAACAGGCTTGAGTCCAGTGTGATAAACACCACACAAAAGGACCAACATTCCCAAACATCTGCTTAATATTGAAAAGACAACCTCAGATGAAAAAGTCCATCAGATATCAAACTGACAGAAACACAGCCTTATTTTAAATCACAACCCAGCAAAAACCAAGATGTAATATTAAACAAATTTTTCCGGACTGTAGGGGGTAACTCATACAAACTCGCCTCTCACGAATGGGTCTTTTCCAGGTTGGTGGCATTCATAGGGAAGAAAACAGCAAGTGGCCTGGAAAGCCAGAAAAGAATTCAAAAGAAGAAGAAAAAAGAAAAACAAGAGAAAGAAATGGGTCTTAAATATTCACCAAAGGCAACACCTCATTTGCATAAGCTATTCAAAGTGATCTGTGATTGGTGGATTCAAAAGTAATCGAAAGAAGACAAAACAAGAAAAACAACAGAAAGAAATGGGATTTAACTATTCCAGAAAGGAAACATATCATTTGTGTAAGCCATTCAAAGTGATCTGTGATTGGCTGGTTCAAAAAGTAAAAAGAAGAGTAGTGGGAGTTAATTATTCAAAAAGAAGATTCATTTGCAAAATCTATTTAATGAAAGATAAGAGAAAGGAATCTTAAATATTCACTAAAAGGAGTTAATTATTCAATAAAGGAAACATTCATTTGATGTTCCTATCTGCCTTTCCCTAATTACCTCTTTTGATTAAGGATGTCTCAATGTGATCCGTGATTGGCTGGTTCAAAAGTAGTTGAAAGACTGTAGGGAGTAACTCAGCTAAAAAATGAAAGACAAGACAAAAGAAAAGATCTTAAATATTCACTAAAAGAAGCATCTCATTTGCATAAGCACTAAAAGCATTTCAAACTGATTCTTGATTGGCTGGTTATTTTTAAAGAGTTATATAATTGGTCATCTAACATGATCTGTAACTGGCCAGTACTATCATTGATGTTCCTATCTGCCTTTCCCTAATTACCTTTTGCATTTTTGATGAAGAGTAAGGATGTCTCAATTTATTACAACTCCTGGAAACACTGCAATACCAGGAACAGGCTTTAGTCCAGTGTGATAAGCACCACACAAAAGGACCAACATTCCCAAACATCTGCTTAATATTGAAAAGACAACCTCAGATGAAAAAGTCCATCAGATATCAAACTGACAGAAACACAGCCTTATTTTAAATCACAACCCAGCAAAACCGAGATGTAATATTAAATAAATTTTGCCGGACTGTAGGGGGTAACTCATACAAACTCGCCTCTCACGAATGGGTCTTTTCCAGGTTGGTGGCATTCATAGGGGAAGAAAACAGCAAGTGGCCTGGAAAGCCAGAAAAGAATTCAAAAGAAGAAGAAAAAGAAAAACAAGAGAAAGAAATGGGTCTTAAATATTCACCAAAGGCAACACCTCATTTGCATAAGCTATTCAAAGTGATCTGTGATTGGTGGATTCAAAAAGTAGTCAAAAGAAGAGAAAAAAAGAAAGATAAGAGAAAGGAATGGGAGTTAATTATTCAATAAAGGAACCATTCATTTGCATAAATCTATTTAATGTGATCCGTGATTGGCTGGTTCAAAAAGGAAACATCACATTTGTAGTTGAAAAAAGAAGAAGACAAAAAAAGAAAGACAAGACAAAAGAAAAGATCTTAAATATTCACTAAAAGAAGCATCTCATTTGCATAAGCTATTTCAAACTGATTCTTGATTGGCTGGTTATTTTTTAAAGAGTTATATAATTGGTCATCTAACATGATCTGTAACTGGCCAGTACTATCATTGATGTTCCTATCTGCCTTTCCCTAATTACCTTTTGCATTTTTGATGAAGAGTAAGGATGTCTCCATTTATTACAACTCCTGGAAACACTGCAATACCAGGAACAGGCTTTAGTCCAGTGTGATAAGCACCACACAAAAGGACCAACATTCCCAAACATCTGCTTAATATTGAAAAGACAACCTCAGATGAGAAAGTCCATCAGATATCAAACTGACAGGAACACAGCCTTATTTTAAATCACAACCCAGCAAAACCGAGATGTAATATATAAATAAATTTTGCCGGACTGTAGGGGGTAACTCATACAAACTCGCCTCTCACGAATGGGTCTTTTCCAGGTTGGTGGCATTCATAGGGGAAGAAAACAGCAAGTGGCCTGGAAAGCCAGAAAAGAATTCAAAAGAAGAAGAAAAAAGAAAAACAAGAGAAAGAAATGGGTCTTAAATATTCACCAAAGGAAACATATCATTTGTGTAAGCCATTCAAAGTGATCTGTGATTGGCTGGTTCAAAAGTAGTCAAAAGAGAAAAAGAAAGATAAGAGAAGGAAAGGGAGTTAAATATTCACTAAAAGAAGCATCTCATTTGCATAAGCTATTTCAAACTGATTCTTGATTGGCTGATTATTTTAAAAGAGTTATATAATTGGTCATCTAACATGATCTGTAACTGGCCAGTACTATCATTGATGTTCCTATCTGCCTTTCCCTAATTACCTTTTGCATTTTTGATGAAGAGTAAGGATGTCTCAATTTATTACAACTCCTGGAAACACTGCAATACCAGGAACAGGCTTTAGTCCAGTGTGATAAGCACCACACAAAAAGGACCAACATTCCCAAACATCTGCTTAATATTGAAGAGACAACCTCAGATGAGAAAGTCCATCAGATATCAAACTGACAGAACACAGCCTTATTTTAAATCACAACCCAGCAAAAACCGATATGTAATATTAGATAAATTTTGCCGGACTGTAGGGGGTAACTCATACAAACTCGCCTCTCACGAATGGGTCTTTTCCAGGTTGGTGGCATTCATAGGGGTAGAAAACAGCAAGTGGCCTGGAAAGCCAGAAAAGAATTCAAAAGAAGAAGAAAAAGAGAAAACAAGAGAAAGAAATGGGTCTTAAATATTCACCAAAGGCAACACCTCATTTGCATAAGCTATTCAAAGTGATCTGTGATTGGTGGATTCAAAAAGTAGTCAAAAGAAGAGACAAAAAGAAAGACAAGACAAATGAAAAGATCTTAAATATTCACTAAAAAGAAGCATCTCATTTGCATAAGCTATTTCAAACTGATTCTTGATTGGCTGGTTATTTTTTAAAGAGTTATATAATTGGTCATCTAACATGATCTGTAACTGGCCAGTACTATCATTGATGTTCCTATCTGCCTTTCCCTAATTACCTTTTGCATTTTTGATGAAGAGTAAGGATGTCTCAATTTATTACAACTCCTGGAAACACTGCAATACCAGGAACAGGCTTTAGTCCAGTGTGATAAACACCACACAAAAGGACCAACATTCCCAAACATCTGCTTAATATTGAAAAGACAACCTCAGATGAGAAAGTCCATCAGATATCAAACTGACAGGAACACAGCCTTATTTTAAATCACAACCCAGCAAAAACCGAGATGTAATATTAAACAAATTTTGCCGGACTGTAGGGGGTAACTCATACAAACTCGCCTCTCACGAATGGGTCTTTTCCAGGTTGGTGGCATTCATAGGGAAGAAAACAGCAAGTGGCCTGGAAAGCCAGAAAAGAATTCAAAAGAAGAAGAAAAAAGAAAAACAAGAGAAAGAAATGGGTCTTAAATATTCACCAAAGGAAACATATCATTTGTGTAAGCCATTCAAAGTGATCTGTGATTGGCTGGTTCAAAAAGTAAAGTCAAAAGAACAAAAAAAGAAAGACAAGAAAAAGGAAAGGGAGTTAAATATTCACTAAAAGAAGCATCTCATTTGCATAAGCTATTTCAAACTGATTCTTGATTGGCTGGTTATTTTTTAAAGAGTTATATAATTGGTCATCTAACATGATCTGTAACTGGCCAGTACTATCATTGATGTTCCTATCTGCCTTTCCCTACTTACCTTTTGCATTTTGATGAAGAGTAAGGATGTCTCCATTTATTACAACTCCTGGAAACACTGCAATACCAGGAACAGGCTTTAGTCCAGTGTGATAAGCACCACACAAAAGGACCAACATTCCCAAACATCTGCTTAATATTGAAGAGACAACCTCAGATGAGAAAGTCCATCAGATATCAAACTGACAGGAATACAGCCTTATTTTAAATCACAACCCAGCAAAAACCAAGATGTAATATTAAATAAATTTTCGGACTGTAGGGGGTAACTCATACAAACTCGCCTCTCACGAATGGGTCTTTTCCAGGTTGGTGGCATTCATAGGGGAAGAAAACAGCAAGTGGCCTGGAAAGCCAGAAAAGAATTCAAAAGAAGAAGAAAAAAGAAAAACAAGAGAAAGAAATGGGTCTTAAATATTCACCAAAGGCAACACCTCATTTGCATAAGCTATTCAAAGTGATCTGTGATTGGTGGATTCAAAAAGTAATCAAAAGAAGACAAAACAAGAAAGACAAGACAAAAGAAAAGATCTTAAATATTCACTAAAAGAAGCATCTCATTTGCATAAGCTATTTCAAACTGATTCTTGATTGGCTGGTTATTTTTTAAAGAGTTATATAATTGGTCATCTAACATGATCTGTAACTGGCCAGTACTATCATTGATGTTCCTATCTGCCTTTCCCTAATTACCTTTTGCATTTTTGATGAAGAGTAAGGATGTCTCAATTTATTACAACTCCTGGAAACACTGCAATACCAGGAATAGTCTTTAGTCCAGTATGATAAGCACCACACAAAAGGACCAACATTCCCAAACATCTGCTTAATATTGAAGAGACAATCTCAGATGAGAATGTCCATCAGATATCAAACTGACAGGAATACAACATAATTTTAAATCACAACCCAACAAAAACAGAGATGTAATATTAAATAAATTTTGCCGGACTGTAGGGGGTAACTCATACAAACTCGCCTCTCACGAATGGGTCTTTTCCAGGTTGGTGGCATTCATAGGGGAAGAAAACAGCAAGTGGCCTGGAAAGCCAGAAAAGAATTCAAAAGAAGAAGAAAAAAGAAAAACAACAGAAAGAAATGGGATTTAACTATTCCAGAAAGGAAACATATCATTTGTGTAAGCCATTCAAAGTGATCTGTGATTGGCTGGTTCAAAAGTAGTCAAAAGAAGAGAAAAAGAAAGACAAGACAAAAGAAAAGATCTTAAATATTCACTAAAAGAAGCATCTCATTTGCATAAGCTATTTCAAACTGATTCTTGATTGGCTGGTTATTTTTTAAAGAGTTATGTAATTGGTCATCTAACATGATCTGTAACTGGCCAGTACTATCATTGATGTTCCTATCTGCCTTTCCCTAATTACCTTTTGCATTTTTGATGAAGAGTAAGGATGTCTCAATTTATTACAACTCCTGGAAACACTGCAATACCAGGAACAGGCGTTTAGTCCAGTGTGATAAGACAGCAAAAGACAAATCAAACATACAAATAAAAAAACTATAAGAAAAACTGATTGCAATTCAAAGACAGCTATTTTTGAAATAAACCAGAAATACGAAATGTAATGCAAGATATCATAAGATGAATCTAATTGCTTTATCTAAATAAGATATCAATGGGGGAATATGAAAAAACGAAGCATGCTGAAAGCAGAAATGAATTCAAAAGAAAAAAAACAGATCAAGAAAAATGAAGTGAGATTAATATCCAAAGGACATTCATTTGTAAGCATTCAAAGTGATGTAATTGTGTAATTAAAAAAGAAAAGAAAGAAGAAAAACAAAGAAAAATGGTTACATTCGAAATGGAAAATCAATTGATAAATAAAGAAATATCGTGAATATGATTCAAAAGATCATTAAAAGAGAAAAGATTAAAAAGATAAGAATAGAGTTAATGGTATCATAAAAGTAAGCATATATTTGTTATGAATTCATTGGATTAAGTGATTGAGGTAAAAAGATCAAAAGAGAAAAAGAAATTAAGAAAGGAAAGTGAAAATTTAATAAAGGAACTTCATATGTTAAAAAGCTATTAAAAGCATCGATAGATTGATTCAAAATTAAAAACAAAATAAGAATGCTTAAAAATAAAGAAAAAAAGTACTAATGGTTAATATCATAAATCACATTTGCATAAGCTATTCAAAATGACATGCTATAGTGTTAAAATATTAAAGAAAGTAAATGAAAAAAAAATAATTAAATGCAACTATAGATCAAGTTCAATTATTCAAATTTAAAAAAAAATGAAATTCTAAATGAATTAATCTCAAATCATTGAAATGTCAAAGTATTAGCGTAAAATCGATAAAAAATGATTCAAAAGGGTTATTTGAGAAGACAATTTAAAGTATAATAAATTAAAAAAGAAAAATGCTTATAATATCGTACAAAGACATATATTGAAAAAGATTTAAAGACGATAAATGAAACATTTAAAAACATTCAAAACAAATGAAAAAGGTTTATTTTAAGGAAGCATAAATTGTGAACTATCAATGATCCTGATGGCCAAAAAGATTAAAAATAGAAATAAAAAATAGTAAAGGTCTTAAATGTCACAAAGAACATCTTTGCATAACATTCAAAGGATTTATTGGGATTCAAAAATCTCAAAAAGAAAAACAGAAAAGCTAAATGTTTATGTATAAATCCAAAAAATAAGATAATTTGAAAACCTAATAACGTATATTGAAGGTTTTAAAGAATCAAGAAAAAAGAGAGAACATAAAATTAAAAGAAAAAAAAATAACAGAAAAATATTAGTGGCATTTTAACTATCAAGTGTATTAAAGTATAGATAAAATAAAAAAAAAGGACTTATGACTAAACATGACTTAATCAATGTGTATAAGTGTAAAAAGATTTAAAGTAAATGAATTTAAAGCAATAAGGATTCAATATTGAAAAAAAAAAGAAAAACAAGAAAGATGGGTTTAAAAGTTTAAAATCAAAACTATATTAGATCACGATTCAAATAATACTAAGGATAGAAAATAATAAAATGGTTAATAAGGAAATATTATTGACAGATTAATTATGAAAAGGAAAGAAAAAAAAAAAAAAATTAAATTAGAAATCATTATAAACTTATGATAGTGATGTGTTAAATGATAAAAAAAAGAAAATCAAAAGAAGTTTAATATTCAAAAACTAAGGATTTCTTAATTATATAAAAAAAATATTATCAAAGACATATTCAAATATTTATTGTATCAAAATAATATTTAAAGAAATAATAATGAAAACAAACAGATCAAAGAATGATTGTAAAATTACCAAAAAATAGGAAAATTTCTGAAACTATTATTACAGAAGTTTGATGCTATTTAAATTATTAGTACAAAATGTCATAAAATGAGAAAGAAATGCTTAGAAAGTACATATAAGATAAGATGCTAAATTAATTAAAAAAAACGACAATTTCGATGTGAAATTCATAAAATTCATATCGAATTTGAGAATAATGGAAGCAAAAACAAAAGATAAGAGATTATGAATATAGAAGATTAATGTTTTCATATAGTAATAAACTTGATTGCGAATAAAAAGAAGATAAAGAATAAAAGAAAATGGTTAAAATATTCAAAAGAACTATTAAAGCTATTAAATGAGTTGGTTAAAGAATAAAAGAAAAAGAAAAAAGAAATGATTAACTATAAGAAATTGATTAAGTATCATTTGTCAATAAATAGAATTTAAAGATCATAGGATGGTTGAATTTTAAAGAATAATAATCTGATTAATATCATTGAAAGTAAAAGAAAAATGATTAAAATGAATAATAAAATAAATTTGTATGAACATTAAACGTATGATTGGTGTTCAATTAAAAAGCTAAAAATAAAATCAAAAGAAGTAAATTAAAGAATCGAGTGTTATTTAAAAAACTCTAATTTTTACAGTATGTCATATGAAGGTATCTGAAAGCAAAAAGATAATCAAAAAAGAAAAATTAATCAGAAAAGTCATCGATTATTACAAATTATTGTAAATCATAAAAAAAGTATGATTATATTAATGTAAAAATTCTAATCAAGCTTTCATGTCATTTGAAAAGAAAATAATTGGAACCGAAGAATAAGGAAAGTATTTAAAATAAAGTCTAGGTTAAGGATTAATAGAAAATAAAGAATTAATTAAAAAAGAAAAATAAGCATGAAATGGTTTAATGATTCAAAGAGAATAATGATCAAGCATCTTTATTATCTGTCAATTGTGTTCAAAAGCAAAATCAAGAGAAATAATAAAAAAAAAAAAAGTAAGTGTATTAAATAAAAATCAACATTAAAGGATACATTGACATTATTAGTCTATCAAAATGAAAGAACAAGTTATAAATGAAAAGTGGAAATTAAAAAAAGAAGAATAAAAGATCTAATTTTAAAAGAGTTATTGCAAATTAAAGATTATGGAAATATTAATTAAATGAAAATAATTCTTAAATTCATTACTGATCTAATTTTATTGGTGGATTCAAATAAATAAATTGAAACTGAAATGTTTATATTTAAAGATTATTTCAAAAAGAGAATCAGCAATTTAATAAAAAAAAGAGATAAAGAATATCTATATATAAACAACTAATAAAATCAAATATTGTAATGCCTATTTAAATCAAAAACAATAAAATGTCGGTTCAAATATGAATAAACACTTTCAATATTTACTTTAAAGAAAATGTAATAATGAAAAGAAAGATGACTAAAATAGACAAAACTTATTTTAGATAGTATTAAAAAATTGATTGTAAAGTAAAAGAAGAAAAAAAATAAAAAAAAATAAAAAATGGTAATTTAACCAATATATGCAAAACATTCAAAGACAAAAAAAAGAAATGAAGATTAATTATAAACAATTATGTTAAAACTGTGCAGTAAAAAAATAGGAAAAAGAAAAGAAAAAAAAAAAGAAAACAGATGGTAGTTAAATTTCAAAAAAGAAAATAATATAATTATTATTACAGAAAGGACATATTATAAATAAGCACTATTTATAAATAAAAAATATGGATTTAATATTATAAAAAAACATATGAAGCAATGTTTAAATTAATCAATATTTTTAAAAGTTAATATCAAAGAAACAGAAAGACAAGTAATATAAAATAGTTCATTTTTAAAACATCATGCTATAATTTAAGGAGGGAAATTACAAAAATGAATGACTATAAATAAAAAAAAAGTATTAAATATTAATAAGGTATTTATATAAATGAGAAAAGTCTATTGAAGCAAAAATATTGTCTAATAAATGTTTAAGAAAGAATTTCATTATAAAATTTCATTATTTAAGAAGATTATTAGAAAAAATCAATATCAAAATGATCTTAAAAAAAATTTAATAAGAGAAAATTTTCAGATAGCAAACATTGTATATAAAAAAAATGTATTAATTCTATAGGATAAAATTCAAAAAGATAGTTATATAAAAAAAAAAGAAGAATTAAAAAATTAAGGGTAATAAAAATTCAGGTTTAATGAATTAAATGTATAAGCATATGTCTAATTAAATAATATAGTGAATAAAGATTAATATTAAAAAATTATAGCTATAATAGTTTGAAATGTATAAAAAAATAAAAAAATGGATTAATAAGAATTATTAAAGCAATTAATAATTTCTAATATGATGATGGTTAAAATAAAAAGATAAAAAAAAAATTGCAAGGGTTATAAAAGCATATTTTATTAGTATTCATAAAGGAAAAAAGTAAAAAAAATTCAAAGAATATGAGGTGTTAAGAATGTGAATAAAGATAATAGAAGATTAAGAAAAATAAAAATCATTAAAAAAAGACTATTCAATATAATTAAATGTTCATTGTTAATTTTAAAGTATTCAAATTGGTATTAAAAATATTATCAATCAATTGATATTGATTTTCAAAAATATATTTGAATAAAATTAAGAAATGCTATTAAAAAAAGGAAATATCAGTGAAACATCAATTTAAATTTATATAAGGCAAAAATCAAGAAAATCAGAAATAATTAAAAATAAAAAACTAGAGTCTATATATAATTTCGACTAGGAAACTATAAAAACCTGAATATGTTAAGGATTCACGTAAACAAGCATTAAGGAAGATCAAATCAATAAATATTAAAAAAATATGGTTTATAATAAAGAAGTCATCAACTATACTCTACTTGAATTTTTTTAAAGTGAAATTATGATAAAATGTAAAAACAAAAAAAATAAGTTATTGATTAAGATTAAGTATGAAAAGATAAGAATATAAAAAAAATTGTAAAAAGAAATTTAAAAAGTAAGATTGGGTATTTAAATCAAAAAGATAATTTCAAAATTTAAACTAAAGTTTATTTAAAATAAAGTTTAAGATATGGTTAAATATTTGAATAAAATAAAGAGAAAAAGAGAAGGTAAATGGGATTTAATATTCAAACAGCAAACTTAAAATTTAATTTAAAAAAAAGTCTAAAATTGAATATAAAAAGAACTGAATTTTAATATTAAAGAATATTAGTATATGGATAATATTCAAAAAGGAACATATATTTTAAATATTTCAATTATTAATTGTTCTGTAAAGATAAGTTTAACGAATGAAAAAATTGAAAAGAAAGACATAAAAGAATAAATTCAAAAGAAAATCAATAACATTATCATTAAAGATCGTGATTGTGATTCAAAAGTAAACAGATAAAATAAGAAGAATTTGTAAAAGGGAAAATCTAAATTCCTAAAGGATTTATTGTAGCTTTGAAAAATCTGATTGCAGAAATATTAAAAGAGTTAAAAATAAAATAATGAAAATGGTATTAACATAATATTATATTACTATGCTTAAATATGATAAAATAAAGAAAAAACATTAAATAAAATGATTTTTACAAATGGAAATACAAGTATTAAAAGAAACAAGATATGTAAGTTTGAAAAGCACAAAAGATCAAATTCCAAAATCTTAATATTAAAAGTAACAATGAAATAATAGAGAATGATTCAAATTCAATAAAGAAAACAACCTTATTTAAATCGTCAAATGCAAAAAGAAAATACAATATAAACATTAAAATTTTGCAACTAAGATAAAACTTTAAAATTACTTCATGAAAAGGTTATTAGTAGTGATTCAAAAGGAATTAAATATACCAAAATGAAAATTGTAACTAGAAACATAAATAGTATTTTAAATTAATAATAATTTTAGTGAAAGAAAATTAATAATAATACAAAAGAAACCAATTTCTAAGCTACATTGAAAAAAAGATTAATTGGTGATTCAAAAAAAAAGAAAAAAGAAATAGAAAATAAATTTATTACAATCATATGAAGTAAAACATGTAAAAGTATTAAAGATTGATGATTCAAAAGAAGAAATAGAAGAATAAGTTATAATAAGAAAGATTAATATTCAAAAAGAATATGCATAAAATTATTAATGTACAAAGATAGAGTAAAAGTATCTAAATTTAAAATAAAATTTCAAAAGATAAGGAAATTGTTAATAAGATAAAAGGAATAAATATTTTAGTCTATTAATGATCCATTGGCGTTAAAAATGTAATTAGATTCAAAAAGAAAATAGACAAAAGAAAATTAAATTCACAAGGAAGAAGATTCATTTTAAATATTTCAAAGATCTATTGGTTATTTTTAAAAGAGTAATAAGTCATCAAAATTAAGTATAATGCAGAAATCATACATTTCCAATTCCAATGCATTTTTATATAGATTTAATTTATAAAATGTGAAACAAAACAGAAACGATTATCAGTGATAAACAAAAAGCAAATTCCAAAGCTTAATAAAGACAACCTAATGAAAGACAATATAATAAGATAAATTTTAATCAAACAAATAACAAAAGATATAAGTAAATTTATGGCTATAAGAATCAAAAATACTACAGAATGGGTCTTTTCAGGTTGAGATAAGAAAAATTATTAAAAATGAATAAAAAGAAAAAAAAAAAAAGACAATTAAAGGTAAATTTATGATAAATCAAAGATAAAATATTGATATAAAAAGAAGAAAAAAAAAAAAAGAAAGAATGGGTTAATATTCAAAATTAAACTTTGTAAGCATTCAAAGATTTGATTGGATTATAAAAGTATTAAAAAAAGATTAAAGAAAATATAAAATGGCTTTAATATTCAAAATGGAAACATTTAGTAATTATTAAAAAGATGTTTAAATATAAAAGAAAAAAAAAAAAAAAAAAAGAAAGGTTAACTATTCAATAAAGAACATCATTTGAATTATTAATGTATCTGATATGGTTAAAAGAGTAAAAAGAGTAAAAAAGATGAAAGAAAAGTCTAAATTCACTAAAAGACATTCATTTCACGGCTTTTAATGATTCTGATTGGCTGGTATTTTTTAAAGAGTAAAAATTGAATAAACAATGAAAAAGAGTAAATATATATTTCACTTAATTTTAACATTGTACACAAATTGTAAACTAAAAAAAAATAAAAATAAACTAAATCCAAACAATTATTATTCAATTAAAAATTTGATTTAAAGTTAAAAGAACAATTAACAGAAAAGATAGTATAAGGAATTATTGTCCAAACATTTAATATTGAAAAATAATGTAAAAATAAAGATGAATAGAAAAGAAAAGGGAAAGAATATTATTCAATATTGGATTATTGAAAATAAATGACAACAAAAGTAGAAAAAAAAAAAAATAAACAAGATTAATATCAATACATAGAAACTCATATTCAATGAAGTCTTAGTTTCAAGTGTAGAGAAATTCATTGCTGAAATTAAAAATTAAAAAAAAAATTTAAAAATGGTTTAATATAGAAAGAACCACTGATTTCAAACTTTCAAAATTGATTGATACAAAAAGTACTATAAAAAAAACAAAAAAAAAACAACGGATTATACTATTAGAAGAGCTATTATATAAACCACAAATTATCCGTGATTGGCGTTAAAAAATAGTCAAAAAATGAAGAAATAGAAGAATGGATTAATTATTAAGAAGAAAATTCATTGAAAACATTTAAATGTATCAATTGGATGGTTAAAAAAGAGGAAAGAATAAGAAAAAAAAAGAAAAAGAAAATAAAGAAATCATGAATATAATTTAAAGAAATAGGATAAATATGTTATAAAAATCATAAAGAAGCGAATTGGTATTATTCAAAAGTATAAAGAAAAAAATAAATTGAAAAGGATTAAAAGAAAAAATTTTTAAAGATTTATTCAAAGAAGCTCCATTTTATATATTCAAATGAATTATGATAAAAAGTATTTTAAAAATATAAAATGAATATAATATTTATCATAACACATTAAATTTTTAAAATGTTATTTCAACCTATTTTATAATTCATAATATATTTAAAGGATCATTTTTCACCTGAAACATCAAACAGACAGTTAGTCAAGTGTATTAAAGTTTACAAAGATAAACATTCCCAAAATCTTTATTGAAAAAGCCTAGAAGAAAGTCACAGATAACTAAACAATTATTTAAAATAACAACAACAACAATGTAAATAACAAATTTCAATGAGGTAATCATACATAACTTCTAAAGGGTTTCCAGTTAGGGAATCATAAGGGAATAAAAAATGGGTGTAAATCAGAAAAAAAAGGTAAAAAGCTAAGATTAAAGAAAAAGTAAAAAAAGAAAGGATAAAAAAAGTAGAAAGACTTATTTAATCAAAAATTAATAAATTAAAAAAAAAAAAAAAGAGAAAGATTAGAAAATTATTTAAAGAGAAATATTTGGCAATAATTATAGATGATAAGGATTAAAATGTAAAAAAGAAAAAGAAAAAAAAAAGAAATAAAAAAGGGACTTAATTTCATAAATTAAAACTCATTTGTAAAATTCAAAGTATCTAATGGGTAAAAAGAATATTATATCAAAAAATATATAAGAATAAGGAGTCTTATTCAATCAAGACATATTTGAAAGATTAAATGTATCGATTGAATGTCAAAAATTTAAGAACTTAAATAGCAATAAAAAGATCTTAAATTTCATTAAAAGTACTCAATGATAAGCTATTTAAATGATTTAAGTATTATTTTAATATAAATGTATTAAATGACTTAATGGCTTAACATATTCATGCCTAACCAATAATATAATTTTATGAAGAAGGATTAATAATAAACTTAAAATCAAACCAGGAACAAGGTTTATTAGTTAATACCAACAAGCAAATTCCAAAATCTGCTTAATTGATAAACTCAGAAGAATCATGATAAAACGAAAGAAAGCTATTTAAACAACCAAAAAACGAATGATTTAAATAAATTTTCGAACAAGGGGAAACTCACAATAAGTTGTATATAGGAATTAGTAGTGAATCATAGAAAGAAAAGAAGGGCATAAAGCAAAAAATAAAAAATAAAAAGAATATAAATGTAAAATTCAAAAGAAAGAAATTCATAGTAAATATTAAATATAGGTGGAATTCAAAAATGGGAAAGAAAAAAGAAAGAAAAAAAAAAAGAAAGTTAATATTAAAAGAATATTTGTAAATTTAAAAGTGATCTTGATTGTGGTTATTAAACATATATGATTATAAAAAGTAAGGTAGAATTGGATTAATTTAATAAAGAACCATTTTACTGTCCTATTATGATCGTGATTGGTTTAAAAAGTAGAAATGAAACAGGAAGAATCAAAAAGAAAAGGATAATTTCATAATGGAAACATAACTACTTATTTAAATTCAAAATAACATTGTTAAAAAGTTTAGATTTAAAGTAAAAAGCTATAAACCATAAAAGTTATATTAAATAAGTTTAAGTAAAAGATAAGAAGATTTTCAGTTGTATTTCAAAAGAATTCATTAAGGTAATTTTTAAAGTGAAATGGAAAAATTCAAGAATAATGCAAAGAACTATTTAATGTATCAATCTAATTAAAAAACAAAGTATCTAGATATTAAGAATGTTTTATTATAAAGAAAATGTCATATTGTTATTAAATCCGAAAACTAAACAAGAAAAAAAGTATGTGTGATTAAACACACAGAACAATTAAATTGAAAAACGATTAAATATTAAAAAAGAAATAATATAATATTCATGAATTTGAAAATAATGACAGCTGATTAAAAATTAAAAAAAAAAAAAAAGAATTATTATAAAAGTTCATGTATATTATTTATAAATGTTATAAGAAGCTTACAAGGTGTAAGCAAATAAAATATTAAAAAAACATTACATAGTGCTGAAATTTCAAAGAAATATTATTATAAGATAAAGAATGAAGATATTATTGAAATGTAAACGATTCGTTAAATTTCAAAGACATTATTTATAAACTGTAAAGAATCTATTGGTTGAAGAAATCAAAAGAAAAACAAAAAATGAAAGAATTATAAACATCAGAAAGAAAAATTTGTAAGCCTATAAAAAATGATTAAAGCAAAATGGTGTCAAAAATATAAAAGATATAAGAAAGATAAATATCAAGGGTATTTCAATAGGAATTCAAGAAAAATTGTGAATCGTAGAAAAATAGAAAAAGAAAAATAAAAAGGTACATTAAAAGAAACGTCTAATTTTAATATAAACATTTAAAGTATTAAAAAATTATAGTGTAATTCAAAAAATATATTGTTCTTAAAGATTGAATGGCATATATAATAGTTCATCTGCTTCAAATAAAAGATTTAAAAAAAGATAAGGATCTTAATTTATTAAACTTAACAAAACATAAAGGTTATCAAGTATAAGGCACAAAAAAGCAATTCCAAAATTCATTGTTAAATAAGTATATAAAAAGCATAATATAATGACAGACAACCTGTTGAAATCAACAAAAATTAAGTATAAAAAAACATTTCGATCTAAAGATTCAAAAATGCTCCTAGTAAGGTCTTTCAAGGTGTGGAATTCTTTGAAAGAAAAAGAAGGGTGAAAGATTAAAAGTTCAAGAAGGAAAAGATTAAAATAAAGAATGGTCTAAATATTCATAAAGAAACTAAGTTGATAGCATCAAAAGATTATCTAGAAAAAACAAGAAAAACAATTAACAAAGGAAATGTTAATTATTCGAAAGGAAACTATCATTTGTGTAAGCATGAATACGATAGCTGTTAAATGGAAAAAAAGAAAAAGAATAAGAATGGATTAAGATTCAAAAGGAACCTATATTGCAAAAGTTAAGTATCTATTGGAAAATGGGTTCAAAAAATCGGAAAAGAAAATAAAAATAAAAGGAAAGAATAAAATTAAAAAGAAAGATACAACTTGAAAGATAATGTGATCCGTATTAAAGTTAAAAGTATGATAAACAAAAAAAAAAGAAATAAAAAAGATTTAAATTATTAAAAGAAATATTTGGTAAGATTTCAAACTGATTCATTGATTGGCTGGTTAATTATTAAAAGTATAAAAATGGTCATTAAAATGATGGATGGATATATTATTAATGATATTCTTCCTAATTACCTTTATTTGGTAGAAAGATTAAAAATATAAAACCAGAAAAAAAAGAGTAAGTTATCACATAAGACCAAAAATTACATTGGCCAAACTTTATTTGAAGAGAAACTGAAGAAAACAAGAATCAAATCAAAAAGGCTGTATTTTAAATATAACTATTAATCATATTAATTAATAATTTGGATTAAGATATCAACATGCCTCAGAATAGTTTTACAGTGTAGCATTATAGGAAAGCATTACCGAATCCAAAAATCAAAAGAAATAAATAGAAAAAAGGTTTAAAATCACAAACAAACCATTTAAAGCTATAAAAGAACTGATGTGATTCAAACATATCAATGAAGAATCAAAAAAAAAAGAAAAAATAGATTGAACTATTCAATATGGAAATAAATTTGTAGTATTAATGATCTATTGTGGTCAAAAAGTATCAAAGAGATAAAAAGAAAAGATAAAAGAGAAGAGTAATTATTCAAAAGAACATCTTTATAATCTTTATTGATCCTGATTGATTAAAAAAAAAAAAACAAAAGACAAGTTAAAAAGGAAAGTAATTATTAAAAAGAAAATCAATTTATAAATTATTTTAATGTATCCGGATAGAAGTTAAAATATAAAAAAAAAGAATATTAAGAGAAAGAAGATTAATTTATAAAAGAAGATTAATAAATAATATTTAATTACTGTGTGTTCAAAAATATTAAGAAGTTAAAGATCAAAATGAAAAATTTGAAAATATAAAAAGATTATTTATTTAAGATTTAAACGATTCTAATTGGATTATTTTTAAAAGTAGTAATTGCTATTAAAATCAATGCAAATATTGAACTCCTTCAAATACATTATTTTGATGAAAAATGTGATAATTATTAAGAGAATTAAAACTATGAAAAAACTGTATACAAATTAAAATATTTAAAAGCAAAAAGAATATTATTTAAGAGATTAATGAAATATAAAGCCTACATTCAATAATAATTATTACTTAAAATTAAAAGAAAGTAAATGTAATTTTATTATGAAATCAAGGGTCTGGTTTTCAGTGGATTGGAAAAAAAGAAAAAAGAAAAATCAAAATTATTTAAAAAAGATAACATTAAAAGAAGATAATTATATAAAAACTAATTAAAATTAATATATAAGATAAAATTATTTATGATTACATATTTTATTCAAAATTTTCAAATAAAGAGAAGAAGATATTATTATCAAAAAACTAATATAATATTATTGTATTGTTTTAAAAATATAAATACAATATTAAATTAAGTATTATATAAACTTACTTATAAATATTAAAATTTTAATGTTTGAAAATTAAAGAATAAAGATAATTATAAAATTGCATTCAAAATCTTAAGAAAAAATTTAAGTTTATTGGTGTAAGAATTAAAAGTAATGCAAATTTAAACAATTAAGAATGTGTAAAAAATGGAAAGGGTTAAAATAACAAACATTTTTGAAATGTTTAGAAGAAACATAGTGAGAAAAGATAAAATTGAAGCATTTAAAAGAAAAAGATGAAATCTAAAAAAAACTGAAGGAAAGGTTATTATAAAACATCATTGTGGTGAATTAATGAAAAACAGTTAAAAAGAAGAATAAAAAAAAAGATAAAAAGAAGAAGGTATTTTAAATAAATATTTATAGAATATATGTGATGGATATATGTAAAATGATAAAAAGACAAGTGTTATATTATTAAAGGAATTATTTGCTATTTCAAAAATTTTATTAAAAAGAGAAAAAAGTAAATAAAAGAAAGAAAAACGTTATATCAGAGCTTTTTGTTTAAAAGATCAAAAGAGAGAAAAGATCAAAAAATTTAAATTTAAAGAACTATTAAAATCATCGTTTTATTGCATTCTTAATTATAATAATAAAAAGAATAATAATAAATTATCAATGATTCTTACAACCTTGATGTTAGGGAATTTTAATGAATCAAAAGCTATGTGATGAAAAGATTAAGTATAACAAACAGAGAAATTTTTAAAATACAACAGAAAAAGTAATAATAAAGAATGTTATTAATACCAAAAGCAATTTAACTGAAAGAAGGAGGTATTAAAGTTCAAAGGAATTATTAAGAAAAAATTATGAATTGATTAAAAAAAAGAAGGGTTTAAAAGTTAAAATAAGGAGAAATAAGCAAAAAGTTAATTTGTTAATCGATGAATTAAAAATAAAAAAAAAAAAGAAAGAAAGAAAAAAAGGAAGGTAATATTAAAGAAAATAACTTTGCTGTTAATAAATATATTTGTTAAAATATGAAAAAGAAAAAAGAAAAAAGTAAATATAAATAAATATTAAGATTTTATTTAAAATTATTTAAAATATTAAAGCGAATTTGAAAGATAAAATGCAAAATATTGTAATAGTAAATTATTTAAAATCATTATGATTGTTAATGTAAGAATATTAATTGAAAAAAAAGTAATTTTAAAGTCAATTTATCATGTAATTATTTATAATAACATACTATTCTATTATTAACATTTTATATGTAAAATTCTATATCTCAATACTACTTATATGTTTATTGAATTATTACATTGATTAAATAAATTGCCATTAAAAATCTCTAAAAAACAGCTTTCCAGTAGTTTTTCAGTTGTGATCAAAGGAAAAAACCTGTTAATAAAAACAAAAAAAAAATTAAAAGTAATTAAAGTTAAATTTTCCCATGAATATTAAAAATTTGTAGTGTATGAAAAAAGAAAAAAAGAAAGGAAAATAAAAAAAAGGAATAAAAATAAGAAAAGTTTAATTTAAATATCAAAGAATCTATGGTATAAAAGAATGGGAAAAATAAAAGTTAAAGAAAAGGATAATATAAAAAAGTTTATTTAAAAAAATATTTAAAGCATTAAAAATATGTGAAAAAGATAAAGATTAAAGAAAAAATAAAAGAGAAATAAATTAAAAAAGACATTATTTTAAAAGGTTAAAATATTTAAGTCTCAAAAGAAAGCTAAAAATATAAGTAACATAGGTATAAAGAAAGCAAATCAAAGATTCAATAGCAGATTAAGATTAAAAATTGTGATTAAATTATTAAGACATTTAATTAAATAATTCTAACAAGTCTATTTGATCTAATGTCTATATTTCTGATATTATTTAAAAGTTATATTATTTAAAACTCAAAATTATGTCTAATCCATACATTCATTTTTGATAAATTATTCAACCTATAAGATAACAAGCTATTTAAAAGCCATCAAAAAGACAAATTCTATATCTAACACACAAATCACTATAATCATAAATGAGCTAGGGAAAAGGATGCAAACAAGCAGAAAAATTTAAAATTAAAAGAAAAAGAATGTAAATACAAAAGAAACTATGTAAGTATTTAAAAGATGTGATTCAAAAGCATAAGAATAAAAAAGAAAGAAAAAAATGAAAAAATCAAGAAGAAAATTCATTGAAGATCATTATCTTAATTTGGATTTATAATATAAGAAAAAAAGTTAAAATAAGAAAAAAGAATAATATAAAAAAGAAATTATTTAAAAATTAATTTGAAAAGATTAAAATTATGATTAAAAAGTAAAAAGAAAATTAAAAGATAAAAAAGAAAAATTAAAATAATGTGGGATGTGAAAAGAAGTTGAAACATAATGATTATGGGTAAAAAGAAATTAAAAAAAAAAAAAAAATGAGATAAATTTAAAATTATTTTCTAATTTTAAAGATCATTGTGGTTCAAATTACTTTAATTATTTAAAATTATAAATGCTAATTAATAAAATATTATTTAACTCTTATTCTTTTAGAAAGTTAGGTATAGAAAAACAACACCATAAGCCTTATAAAATAAAACTAGAAAATCCATTTAAAGAAATACAAATTCATAATCGAAACAGAAATACAAATTACTTTTTAAACAAGTAATAAAAACTCAATACACTGGAATTTATATCATTTTAGGTGAAAGCTAAAGAAGGCAAACATTAAAAAAATAAGAAAAAAAGAAAAAAAAGAAATTTAAATTATAAATAAGAATAGATGTCTATGGTAATGATAAAAAATAAAAAAAACAAAAAAAATAAAAGTAAGATAAATAACTTAAGACTAAATTGTTAAATAATGATAGAATAAAGAAAATAAAAATAAAGATGTATTAATTATTAAAAATGGAAATTTTCAAAAAAATTATTAATGTTAAAGATTGTAAAAGATAAAAGAAAAAAAGAAATATTAATTAAAAGTAATAGTCAATAAATAAAGAATGTTAAATTTTTAAAGATAAATATTAAAAGAAGATCTTTATAATTCAAAAATCTTATTTGTTAAATAGTTATTAAAATAATATAAATGCTATATTAATTATAAACATTATTTCTGTTTTAATTAATAATTTTTGATAACATAGATTTAAATTTTAACTCTTGAAACCAATCATAAAGAAGATCATATTAAAACAAAACATCAAATTTAGAAAGATCCAGTAAAATATAAACTAAAAATCTATATTTAATAATTCAAAATATATAATAAAAAGCAGGGAATTAAAAACCACTAAGATGGATTATTAAAGATTGGAAGAAAAAAACAATCTAAAATATTAAGAATGATATTTAAAAAAAAAGAAGTAAAACAAAGAAATTGTGAAAAAAAAGAAGAAAAAAAAAAAAAAAGAAAATATTATAAATTAAAGAACTTATTTAGTGAAATGTTTAAGGGTAAAAAGAAAAAGAGAAAAAGAAATTATATTATAAAGAAAATTATTAAGGTCAAATTATTATGAGTATTTTAATAAATGTATAATAAAAAAGAAAAAAAGTAATATTCAATTAAATTATTTTAACTTATTTGATGTTATTTGTAAAAGTATAAAAAAAGAAAAAATTGGAAAGGATACAAATAATATCTATTATTCATTTATATAAAAAATTGCATTTTAAATAATTTAATGAAAGAATTATTAATTAATAAATTTGATTTTCAATAATATAAATTAGTATTTTTGAGTTCACCATGAAATTAAATAACAAAGATAATGATTTAAATTCAAAAAAAAATAAAAAATTTTCATTAATAATTGTAATAATTAGTGAACTGATTGATAATTAAGTCTTATAGACAAAATAAAAAGTAAAAAAAATTGAAATTTAGAAAGATAATTTTATATAAAGTGATTTATGTTAAAATTAAAGGTTTGAAAAAAGAGTAAAAGAAGATAATTTGATAAAGAATTATTGAATGTTTAAGATCAATGGATTTTAAAGTATAAAGAAAAAAAAATAAAAGACAGTGAAAATTATTAAATTTCAAAGATTGTAAGTTTAAATATTTATATTTAAAGGGAAAAGAAAAAATATTAAAAAAGAGAATATATTATTAAAAATTGTTAAAAATATTTTATGTATTAATAATAGAATAGGAAATAGAAAAAGAATAATAAAAAAATTTAAATAGAAATTTGATTTTATTAAATGTAACATTTTTTTAAGAGTTAAATTACAACTAATACTAAATATATATTAAATTAAAATTTGATAAATATAAGAAGATGTTCATTTAACAAAAAAACTAAGTTTTAAAAAACAAAGAATCAAATGTACAAAATTAAGTTCTAAAATCAAAGAAATCATTATAAATAAGAATAGATTAAATAAGAAATGTAAAATTAAAAAAGAATTATTTAGCTTTTAAGGATGGTTTTAGATTGTAAGAAAAAAATCGAAAAGAGAAAAGAAAGAAAAAAAAGGTAAAATAAAAAGAAATTAAATATTCAAATATCAAATAATTAAAAATATTGAAGGATTTAAATAATCAAAAGAAAAAAAAAATTGAGTTATTTCAAAGAGAAACATATTAGGTCATTTTAATGATTATTTGTAATAAGTATAATAAAAATTAATTGCACCATAAATTTACTTATAACTTAATTATTAAGATAAATAAAATTAAAATTAAAATCAAAAGATGAATTTTAAGGAATTTATATAATTGTACTTTTTATCTACTTAATAATAATATAATCAAATTTATAAAAATAACTACTTTACAATACTAAAGGTTATTTCAAAGTCATGACGATTAAAGACAATTAAGTTAATAAAGGAAGGTATTATACTTTTCAGAACAATTTTTTATTAAAACAGAATGTTAACTGTAAAGTCTGGATAGGAACATACAAACAAAAGATAAAATTGGGGGATTAAAAAGAAGAAACAAAAAAAATTTAAGAAAAAAAAGATAAGAAAAAAATCAAAATAATTAAAGAAGAATGGTTATTGGTAAAAAGATGAAAAGATAAAGAAATGATGAAAAATTAGAAAGAAGATAAAAGATAAAAAAGTAAAAGGAAAAAGATTAATAAAGGAGTATTAAAAAGGAACAGATATGATAAAAAGGTTAGTTAAAAAGTAAAAAAGATAGAAAAATAAATGGAAAAAGTTATATAAAAGGAAAAATAATAAATGAAAGAATTGTTATTTAAAGAAATTAATGTATAAAGATCTTGAATGATATAAATTATATTGTTCAAATACTTTTATTATTGAAGAGAAGATTTATTTATTATAACTAAAACATAAATAGATTATATTTAATCCTAAAATTAAACTAAAGTTGTAATTAAAATACTAAATGTTAAAATTTTATTGATTAAATTTTTTTTAAGCACATTATAAACTGAATATCTCACTAGAAGTACCTAACATGTTTTCAAATTTTTACTTGATTATAATAAAAAGATTCAAATGGTTTAATTACAAAGAAGAAAAAAGCGAAACAATTCTAAATTAAAGAAAAACAGAAAGAGAAATAAGTGTGTAAAATAAAAAACAGATGTTTAAAAATCAAAAATCAGTAAAGCAATTAGATAAAAAGAAGAATAAAAAAAAAAGGAGAAGTATGAAATTAAAAAAATATTTGGAAGCCATTAAAAGAATTGAGGTTAAAAAAAAGGTAAAAAAAAAAAAATGAATTGTTATGATTAAAAGGAAATTATTTATATATAAGTGATCGAATGTGTAAAAGAGAAAAATGAAAAAAAGAATAATAAAAAAGAGATTGATTGTTCAATAAAGATTAATAATAGTTTAAAGATGGGTAAAAAGAGTGTAAAAAGAAAAAGAAAAATAAAAAGATCTAATTTCTAAAAAAATCGATGGTTTAAAGATTAAAATAGATTGATGTTATTATAAAGAGTAATTAATTTTTCAAATGTATTTGCTGGTATTTTATGAGTTCTATTTCCTACTAACTTTTGATATTTAAAATTATATTTAATTCAACTTTCTACTAAGACAGTTTCTCTTTCAATCTTCAAATGAAAATTGCTATTTCATAAAAACAACTACCATAAAGTTTTATCAATAGACACAAAACCCTTATTTTAAAAGGCATTCATAGGGAAGAAAACAGCAAGTGGCCTGGAAAGCCAGAAAAGAATTCAAAAGAAGAAGAAAAAAGAAAAACAAGAGAAAGAAATGGGTCTTAAATATTCACCAAAGGCAACACCTCATTTGCATAAGCTATTCAAAGTGATCTGTGATTGGTGGATTCAAAAAGTAATCGAAAGAAGACAAAACAAGAAAGACAAGACAAAGGAAAGGGAGTTAATTATTCAATAAAGGAAACATCACATTTGCTTACGTCTATTCAATGTGATCCGTGATTGGCTGGTTCAAAAAGTAGTTGAAAGAAGACAAAAAAAGAAAGACAAGACAAAAGAAAAGATCTTAAATATTCACTAAAAGAAGCATCTCATTTGCATAAGCTATTTCAAACTGATTCTTGATTGGCTGGTTATTTTTTAAAGAGTTATATAATTGGTCATCTAACATGATCTGTAACTGGCCAGTACTATCATTGATGTTCCTATCTGCCTTTCCCTAATTACCTTTTGCATTTTTGATGAAGAGTAAGGATGTCTCAATTTATTACAACTCCTGGAAACACTGCAATACCAGGAACAGGCTTTAGTCCAGTGTGATAAGCACCACACAAAAGGACCAACATTCCCAAACATCTGCTTAATATTGAAAAGACAACCTCAGATGAGAAAGTCCATCAGATATCAAACTGACAGGAACACAGCCTTATTTTAAATCACAACCCAGCAAAACCGAGATGTAATATTAAATAAATTTTGCCGGACTGTAGGGGGTAACTCATACAAACTCGCCTCTCACGAATGGGTCTTTTCCAGGTTGGTGGCATTCATAGGGGAAGAAAACAGCAAGTGGCCTGGAAAGCCAGAAAAGAATTCAAAAGAAGAAGAAAAAAAAACAAGAGAAAGAAATGGGTCTTAAATATTCACCAAAGGCAACACCTCATTTGCATAAGCTATTCAAAGTGATCTGTGATTGGTGGATTCAAAAAGTAATCGAAAGAAGACAAAACAAGAAAGACAAGAAAAAGGAAAGGGAGTTAATTATTCAATAAAGGAAACATCACATTTGCTTACGTCTATTCAATGTGATCCGTGATTGGCTGGTTCAAAAAGTAGTTGAAAGAAGACAAAAAAAGAAAGACAAGACAAAAGAAAAGATCTTAAATATTCACTAAAAGAAGCATCTCATTTGCATAAGCTATTTCAAACTGATTCTTGATTGGCTGGTTATTTTTTAAAGAGTTATATAATTGGTCATCTAACATGATCTGTAACTGGCCAGTACTATCATTGATGTTCCTATCTGCCTTTCCCTACTTACCTTTTGCATTTTGATGAAGAGTAAGGATGTCTCCATTTATTACAACTCCTGGAAACACTGCAATACCAGTAACAGGCTTTAGTCCAGTGTGATAAGCACCACACAAAAGGACCAACATTCCCAAACATCTGCTTAATATTGAAAGACAACCTCAGATGAGAAAGTCCATCAGATATCAAACTGACAGGAACACAGCCTTATTTTAAATCACAACCCAGCAAAACCGAGATGTAATATTAAATAAATTTTGCCGGACTGTAGGGGGTAACTCATACAAACTCGCCTCTCACGAATGGGTCTTTTCCAGGTTGGTGGCATTCATAGGGGAAGAAAACAGCAAGTGGCCTGGAAAGCCAGAAAAGAATTCAAAAGAAGAAGAAAAAAGAAAAACAAGAGAAAGAAATGGGTCTTAAATATTCACCAAAGGCAACACCTCATTTGCATAAGCTATTCAAAGTGATCTGTGATTGGTGGATTCAAAAAGTAGTCAAAAGAAGACAAAAAAAGAAAGACAAGAAAAAGGAAAGGGAGTTAATTATTCAATAAAGGAAACATCACATTTACTTACGCCTATTCAATGTGATCCGTGATTGGCTGGTTCAAAAGTAGTTGAAAGAAGACAAAAAAAGAAAGACAAGACAAAAGAAAAGATCTTAAATATTCACTAAAAGAAGCATCTCATTTGCATAAGCTATTTCAAACTGATTCTTGATTGGCTGGTTATTTTTTAAAGAGTTATATAATTGGTCATCTAACATGATCTGTAACTGGCCAGTACTATCATTGATGTTCCTATCTGCCTTTCCCTAATTACCTTTTGCATTTTTGATGAAGAGTAAGGATGTCTCAATTTATTACAACTCCTGGAAACACTGCAATACCAGGAACAGGCTTTAGTCCAGTGTGATAAGGACCACACAAAAAGACCAACATTCCCAAACATCTGCTTAATATTGAAGAGACAACCTCAGATGAGAAAGTCCATCAGATATCAAACTGACAGGAACACAGCCTTATTTTAAATCACAACCCAGCAAAAACCAAGATGTAATATTAAATAAATTTTGCCGGACTGTAGGGGGTAACTCATACAAACTCGCCTCTCACGAATGGGTCTTTTCCAGGTTGGTGGCATTTATAGGGGAAGAAAACAGCAAGTGGCCTGGAAAGCCAGAAAAGAATTCAAAAGAAGAAGAAAAAGAAAAACAAGAGAAAGAAATGGGTCTTAAATATTCACCAAAGGCAACACCTCATTTGCATAAGCTATTCAAAGTGATCTGTGATTGGTGGATTCAAAAAGTAGTTGAAAGAAGACAAAAAAAGAAAGACAAGATAAAAGAAAAGATCTTAAATATTCACTAAAAGAAGCATCTCATTTGCATAAGCTATTTCAAACTGATTCTTGATTGGCTGGTTATTTTTTAAAGAGTTATATAATTGGTCATCTAACATGATCTGTAACTGGCCAGTAATATCATTGATGTTCCTATCTGCCTTTCCCTAATTACCTTTTGTATTTTTGATGAAGAGTAAGGATGTCTCAATTTATTACAACTTCTGGAAACACTGCAATACCAGGAACAGACTTTAGTCCAGCGTGATAAGCACCACACAAAAGGACCAACATTTCCAAACATCTGCTTAATATTGAAAAGACAACCTCAGATGAGAAAGTCCATCAGATATCAAACTGACAGGAACACAGCCTTATTTTAAATTACAACCCAGCAAAAACCGAGATGTAATATTAAACAAATTTTGCCGGACTGTAGGGGGTAACTCATACAAACTCGCCTCTCAGGAATGGGTCTTTTCCAGGTTGGTGGCATTTATAGGGGAAGAAAACAGCAAGTGGCCTGGAAAGCCAGAAAAGAATTCAAAAGAAGAAGAAAAAAGAGAAACAAGAGAAAGAAATGGGTCTTAAATATTCACCAAAGGCAACACCTCATTTGCATAAGCTATTCAAAGTGATCTGTGATTGGTGGATTCAAAAAGTAGTCAAAAGAAGAGAAAAAAAGAAAAACAACAGAAAGAAATGGGATTTAACTATTCCAGAAAGGAAACATATCATTTGTGGAAGCCATTCAAAGTGATCTGTGATTGGCTGGTTCAAAAAGTAGTCAAAAGAAGACAAAAAAAGAAAGACAAGAGAAAAGAAAGGATCTTACATATTCACTAAAAGAAGCATCTCATTTGCATTAAACTATTTCAAACTGATTCTTGATTATGTGGTTATTTTTTAAAGAGTTATTTGATTGGTCATCTAACATGATCTGTAACTGGCCAGTACTGTCATTGATGTCCTATCTGCCTTTCCCTAATTACCTTTTGCACTTTTGATGAAGAGTAAGGATGTCTCAATTTATTACAACTCCTGGAAACACTGCAATACAAGGAACAATACCAGGTATTAAATATTCACTAAAGGCAACACCTCATTTGGATAAGCTATTCAAAGTGATCTGTGATTGGCTGGTTCAAAAAGTAATCGAAAGAAGACAAAACAAGAAAAACAACAGAAAGTAATGGGAGTTAATTATTCCAGAAATGAAACACCTCATTTACAAAAGCTGTTCAAAGTGATCTGACAGGCTAAGATCAAGTGTAGTACCTGTTATTATCAGAGTGGAGAGACTCTTGCTTTTTCCATTGGGATCGTGTTTGCGATATAATTCCTTTTGACGGTGATTGAAGTCAGTAAGGAAACACAAGAGCTGTTTTTACGGCTATCTAATTCTTGATTCTGAGTGAAAGTAGGTTGGCTGAGTCCACCACTTTTTACAAAGTTTTAAGAATTTGAAACTAAGAAAACAGATAGGAAATAATGAAGAAGAAAGAAGTTTGAGGAGAATCAATTGCATAGCTCCACCTACCAAGAAGAGCGCTGATATCTTCCGGAAAGATTCATCTCTCATCTGCAAGCGACTTCCATCTGGAAAAAATAACACCAAGAATGGATTCTGCAACCCTGGCTCCAATTTCTGCTGATGCTCCTGCTTCTGCCCCGGCTAGGAAGACCTCTTAGAAGCTGGGAAAGGAGAAGTCAACTACTCATAAGCCTAGAAGATCACCCCTCTTCTAGCCCCTCTACTTCCCAGGCCGCAGCTCACCTGATTCCAGCCCGAAAGTTCCAGGAGGGCCCCCCGGCTCTGGAACCCTGGATGAAGCAAACAGTGGTGCTAAGGGTTAAGGAGGTGGAGGGAAGGATCTCTGAAATGAGTGCAGAGACCTTTGGGAAGAAAATGGTCATGGAGCAGGGATTCTCCAGAGCAGATACATTGAGCATACAGTCATTCGTTCTGGGCCTCTTCTACGTCACGTTTGCCTCCATTGCGATCTGCAAGCGCTACTGGGAAATGGTCCAGAATGCAATGCTGGACTCCCCCTTTACTTGCTTTGTGGGGAATTGCACCATACAGAGAGAGGAAAGGAGAGTGACGATTGCCATGAGGAATCCCCATATGCCTGGCAAGGACATCTCCACGTTCCTGAAGCGCTTCTGCACCGTGGTGAGGGAACCCACCCAGATGGGAATGGCTTCCGGACGGGTAAGTGGTCGGTCATCGTCAGGTTATGGAAGGACAACGCCTCTCCAAACGGCCTCCAGCACCTACCGCAGAGCTTCTCCTTGGGAAACTCGGCGGCAATCCTGCACTAGCCTGACTAGCCAAAATTCTGCAGGAGATGCAGAGCGATGGGCCACGTGCTGAAGGACTGCAAGGAGGCTGCTTGCAGGAACTGCTGTGAGACTGGCCACGAGATGAAAGACTGTCCCAGGAAAAAGACCTGCAACCTCTGCGGACAGACCAGCCATGTGTACAAAGACTGTCCTCAGAGACAGAAGTCCTACGCCGCTGTGACCTCAAACAGTCTGCACGGAAGAGGACCGAAACCCAATCTGCCTGCAGGAAGTCAGAAACTGAAGTTCCCCCCTGCAGCACCGGGTGCGGCACAGGTAATCAGGAAAAATGACAAAGGAGGAAAGACAAAGAACTCCACCCCTCCCCCCCCGACCCTCCCTCCTTCCACCACTGAGGCAGCTCCCCCCTCCCATGCTGCTTCAGAGCCCTCAGCTCCAACTCCCCCACTCACCCTCAACCCGGAGGATTTTCCCCCTCTCGTCACTTCTACAGGGAATCGGACAAGGAAGAGGAGAAGTCCAAACAGCCCAGAGGAGGACCAGAGAAGGAAGAAGACAGCAGAGCCCCCATCTGAATGTCCACACCAAGAAGACGTGGAGACCCAGATGGAAGAGGAGCTGTTTCTCGAAGCAGCTCTAAACTTCCAGCCTGCCCACAACGACATGGACAACCTGGCACAGATCAACTGGCTGCTTCAGATCGAGGACCCCGGTGCCGGCAGACCCGAAGTCCCGCCTGACCGAGGCGACGACTAGGGGCGTCTGGCCTCAACTAACCTCTCCACTTTACTCCTTACAGATGGCTACTCTCTCATTATTTTCCATCAACGTGAGGAGCATCAAGGACAAACTGAGGAGACAGACGGTGATGACCTTCCTGTCAGCTCAGAACTGCGATGTGTACATGCTGCAGGAGTTTGCCCTCCCACCCTTCAGAAACTACTGCCACCTGGGCAAACAGTGGTTTCACGACCCCTCCTACTGGTCGGGAGGTGGCGAGGATCGCCGTCCTTGTCGGGGGAGCCGTTTCACGCTGGACTCCGTCTGGGAGCTCGTCTGCGGCCGGCTGCTGGTCGTCGATGGCTTGTGGGTGGGGGAGCCTGTCCGGCTCATCTGCGTGTACGCACACCCTGGGAAGAACGAGCGCTTGGAGCTTTTCCAGACCCTGAGGCCCCAACTCTCCACTTCCAGGGTGGTGGTGATGGCCGGAGACTTCAACTGCCCCCTTGGAGCAGGACGGGCGCAGCTCCGGCACATTCACCAGACTGGACACCACATCCAGGCTGCTCAGGGAGATGATGACGAAAGCTTCCCTGTCGGACGCAGCGGGGACTATCGGGACAGGCTCGGCCAACTACGCCTGGAGCCGGCCCGACGGCTTGACCTGCTCCCGGATCGACTTCATCTTCGTCTCCAGAGCAGCGACAACCGAGAAGTACACATTGGTTCCGTTTACCAAAATTAAACGCCGCAGTTTCTTTCAGGCCAAAGGAAAACGGCAGGCGTGCCAACGGCAAAGGGCATTCTGCAGACTGCAGAAGGAGCTGTGATCCCTGCAAGAGCTTCACCAGTGTGGCTGGGGTGTGAGACGTGAATTGGAGGAGACCAAGGAGAGCCTGAGAATTCACTTCGAGGAGGAATCCAAATGCATTGTCTTTCGATCCAAAGTGGAGAACCTGGAGAAGGGTGAGAAGTGTAACTGCTTTATCTTTAGGAAACTCCACTCCACTCCGGCCACACTCCCCTGAGAGAACTGCGAGATAAGGAAGGGGTCATCAAAACAGGCAAGGAGGCAGTGATGGGAGTGGTCCGGGACCACTACAGCTGCCTCTACTCCCCAAAGACGACGGAAGCAGACGCAACCGACCAGTTCCTAACAGGTATTAACAAAACCTTGGATCCCGCAGGTGAGTCTACTCTGAACAGACCCTTGACGCTGGGGGAGCTGCACTCTGCCGCCAGATCCTTCAGGGCCGGCAGGACCCCGGGCTGTGACGGACTACCAGCCGAACAGTACGTCGCGCTGTGGGACCTCATCGGCCCGGACCTGCTGGAGCTCTACCGGGAGATGGTGGCAGAGGGCAGGTTGCCTCCGTCGTTGAGAGAAGGAATGATCACGATCTTGTACAAACAGAAGGGAGAGAGATGTGAGCTGAGGAATTGGCGCCCCATCACTCTCCTGAACGCGGACTACAAGATCCTGGCCAAGGTGATAGCCAACCGGCTAAAAAAGGTGATCGGACAGGTCGTCCACCCAGACCAGACCTGCGCCAGCCCCGGGCGCAGGATTGCCGACAGCTTGGCCATGATCAGGGACTCGGTGCACTACGTGAAGGAACGCCGCATCACCACAGCCTTGGTCAGCCTAGATCAAGAGAAAGCCTTCGACCGGGTGTCCCACGAGTTCATTATCAGGGCTCTGCGAGGTCTCGGAATGGGCGACACGTTCTGTTCGTACGTACATCAGCCTGATGTACCGAGACATCTCCAGCACGGTGCTGGTAAACGGCTGGAAAACTGACCCCTTCCCGGATCTGTCAGGGATCAGACAAGGCTGCCCTCTCTCCCCTCTTCTCTTTGTCTGTTGTATAGAGCTCCTGGCGTAACGGATCAGAGGAAGACCGGAGATCAGAGGGATCACCGCACCGGGACCGGACAGGCGAGAGATCAGATGCTCCCTCTACATGGACGACGTCACCGTGATCTGCGCAGACCAGAGATCAATGACGGCGCTGGCGGAGATCTGCGAAGACTTCAGACGAGCTTCGGGGGCAAAGGTCAACTGCAGGAAGTCAGAGGCGATGCTCCTCGGGGAATGGCACCTGACGCCCTCCGCCCCCCTCCCTTTCACCATCAGACGGGACTCTATCAAGATCCTGGGCAGCTGGTTCGGCGGAGAGGGAGCGGCCCTGAAGACGGGACGAGACTGGCCAAAGTCAGGCAGAAGATCGGGCTGTGGAGCCTCAGGGACCTCACAGTGGAAGGCAAAGCGCTGGTGCTGCGGAATGAGATCCTCCTTGTCCTGCAGTACCCAGCCCAGGCGTGGCCACCCCTCGCCACTGTCTGCAGAGCCATCACCAGGGCAGTCTTCCACTTCATCTGGGGCTCCAAGATGGACAGAGTCAAGCGGGCAGTCATGTACAAGGAACCCCTAAAGGGTGGGAAAGGCATCCCCGACATCCCCACCCTGCTCAGGGCTTTCTTTGCCTGCAACTGCATCCGCAGGACACTGATGAAGTACAACATCGGATTGTCCGGGAACTCCATGTCCCACTTCTTCCTCCTGCCCGTCTGGAAAAGGCTCGGCTGGGACAAGTGGGACAGCTCCTACCCTTAGAACTGGGACACTCCATGGTTCTACACGGATGTCATCCGCTTTTTAAGGGAACACGGACTTCAGGGAGTCAAGCCGGATCTGTGGAAACCGAAAACCATCTACAAACTCATCAGAGCCAAAGACACGACGGAGCCTATCGGAACCCTACCATCAGCGACAGCAACGGTGGTCTGGGAGAACATAGCCTCCAAAGAACTGACAAACAGGCACAGGGACCTGGCATGGATGGCCGTGTGGGGGGGACTGCCTCTCCGCTCGTTCATGCATGCCAGAAATCTGTGCAGATACAGACACTGCCCCGGGAAGAAGACGAACTGCACCTCTTCTGGGAATGCCCAGTGGCACAGTCACTCTTTGACGCCCTGGAAGAGAAATTGGAAGAGTCGGTACCCAGAGACAATCTCTCGCACCATTCAGTGCTCTATGGACTTTTCCCGGGTACCCACTCACTGGAAGCCACAGAGGAGGCATGGCGTCTCATGTGCTGCGTGAAGGACGCTCTATGGGTCGCCAGGAACCGCCTCGTCCTCAAGAGGGAAAGGATGACAATCCAGGACTGCTGCAGATACATCCGCAGCCTCCTCAGAGACTATTCTATCCTGGACACCTTGAAGAACTGAGGATATGCAAGACCACCTTTCTCTCCAAGAGGTTCATTAATGTAACCATAGTTTTACCGCAGCCTTCGGCAAAGCCCCCTCTTTGAGGACAAGCCTCAGAGACGGAAACCAAGTTGATCGAGACTGCATTAACTTGTAAATAGTAATAGACTGTGGAACGCTGTATTGAATGTAATAGAAAATTAACAAAACACTTAATATGGCATGTAAGATTGTAAAGATTGTTTTTTTTATATACAAATTACCCTTGTATATGTAAATAAGGTGTTGTAGGTAATGTATAGTGAAAGACTGTATCAGACTATAGCTGAATACAGTTGTTTCTATTTGAATTTGAAGATTGGTATCGATTGTAAGACTACTAGACTGTGTTTATTTATATATTATCCAAACATATATGTAAATAAAGTATATTATTTAAAAAAAAAAAAAAAAAAAGGCTTTATTCCTGTCAGTTTGATATCTGATGGATTTCCTCATCTGAGGTTGTCTCTTCAATATTAAGCAGATGTTTGGGAATGTTGGTCCTTTTGTGTGGTGCTCGCCCCACTGGACTAAAGCCTGTTCCTGTTATTGCAGTGGTTCCAGGAGTTGTAATAAATGGAGACCTTTTTACTCTCCATCAAGTACGGAAAAGTTACTCAGGGAAAGGCAGATAGGAACATCAATGACAGTACTGGCCAGTTACAGATCATGTTAGATGACCAATCATATAACTCTTTAAAAAATAACCAGCCAATCAAGAGTCAGTTTGAAATAGCTTATGCAAATGAGATGCATCTTTTAGTTAATATTTAAGATCCTTTCCTTTCTTTTATCTTTCTTGTTTTGTCTTCTTTTGATTACTTTTTGAACCAGCCAATCACAGATCACTTTGAATAGCTTATGCAAATGAGGTGTTGCCTTTGGTGAATATTTAAGACCCATTTCTTTCTCTTGTTTTTCTTTTTTCTTTTTCTTTCGAATTCTTTTCTGGCTTTCCAGGCCACTTGCTGTTTTCTTCTCCTATGATTGCCACCAACCTGGAAAAGACCCATTTGTGAGAAGCGAGTTTGTACGAGTTATCCCCTACAGTCCGGCCAAGTTTATTTAATATTACATTTCAGTGTTTGCTGGGTTGTGAGTTTAAATAATCCTGTATTCCTGTCAGTTTGATATCTGATGGACTTTCTCATCTGATGTTGTCTCTTCAATATTAAGCAGATGTTTGGGAATGTTGGTCTTTTTGTGTAGTTCTCACCCCACTGGACTAAAGCCTGTTCTTGGTATTGCATTGTTTCCAGAAGTTGTAATAAATGGAGATTTCCTTACTCTCCATCAAGTATGGAAAAGATAGTTAGGAACAGGCAGATAGGAACATCAATGACAGTACTGGCCTTTTACAGATCATGTTTGATGACCAATCATATAACTCTTTAAAAAATAACCAGCCAATCAAGAATCACTTATGCAAATGAGATGCTTCTTTTAGTGAATATTTAAGATCCTTTCTTTTCTGTTGTTTTTCTTGTTTTGTCTTTTTTCGATTACTTTTTGAATCCACCAATCACAGATCACTTTGAATAGCTTATGCAAATGAGGTGTTGCCTTTGGAGAATATTTAAGACCCATTTCTTTCTCTTGTTTTTCTTTTTTTGTATTCTTTCAACTTGTTTTTGAATTTGTACGAGTTACCCCCCATACACAGTCCGGTCAAATTTTGTTAATATTGCATTTTGGTGTTCACTTTGTTGTGATTTTAAATATGGGTCTATTCCTGTCAATTTAATATCTGATGGATTTTCTCATCTGAAGTTGTCTGTTCAATATTAAGCAGATGTTTGGGATTGTTGGTCTTGATTCTGGTATTGCAGTGTTTCCAGGAGCGGTTTTAAATTAAGAATTTCTCATCATTCATTAAGTACGAAAAAGTTAGCTAGGGAAGTAGTCAGATAGGAACATCAATGACAGTACTGGTCAGTTACAGATCATGTTAGATCATAAATATTCAAATCCGTTTTCTTTCTCTTGTCTTTCTTTTTTTTTCTTCGTTCGATTACTTTATGAACCTGCCTATCATAGATCACTTTGAGTAGCTTATCAGGACCAACATTCCCAACCATCTGCTTACAGTAATATTGAACAGACAACCTTAGATGAGAATGTCCATCAAATATCCACCTGACAGGAATAGAGCCAAATATAAAATCACAAGCCATATTAAGATGCATTGTTATGGTTAAATGTGGCCAGACTGTTGAGGGGTAAATCATTGAGATTCGCTTGGGTCTTTTCCTTGTTTATTTAATGCAAATGAGGTGTTCCCTTTAATGAATTTTTAAGACACATTTCTTTCTTGTCTCTGTTTTTTTATTGTCCTAAAATATTTTTATTTTTGAGAAATGTTACCCCTTTATATTAAAATTTGAAAGTCAGATTCAGTTTTTTACTTATGAAGATACATTAGATACAGTGCTGTTAACTATTGAGATATTTTTCATGGTATTGGCAAGTCTGGTGAATGTTCACAATCATAACCACAGGCAATAATGTTTATAAAGCAAGCAATATCAATATTTAAAGGAAAGGCGGTAATGCAGACATTTCAGAGACCAAAATGGCCTATAATAACATCATTTAAATTACAAAGAGACTTTCTGACAGTTATTAAAAAAAGGACACTATTAAAAATGAAGATAGATTTGATGAAGTAAATTGAAGGCCCATGTTTTCTTTTTTCCCTTAATGTACTAAAAGCTATAAATAGCAACTATAGGCTGATGGCCTTTTTAGGAAAGGCATGCAATCATTGAATTTATCATAAAAATGCATACAATAATGGGGATGAAAAATCAAGACCACTTTCAGACCCACAAATTATTCAAGTCCTGTAATGTATTCTAAATACAACAAAACACTAAATTCTATTCATACTGTACAATAGCTATTAATTTTTTCTAATCAATGAATAAATAAATGTATTCTAATACTACATTTCAAATGTTTTACCTGAAATTGACTGGCATATGTGCATATATCCTGGTTTATATATGAGTTTGACTTCAGTTGGCATAGTAGCACAACCCTCAAATGCTGTACATTTTATTCCTTAAAATATAGTTTAGTGGCAAGTTTAATGGCTGTCTTTAATCAGATAACTCAAACCATTATTATAGAGGTAGCTAAGACCATCCTTTATGAATAAAAGACCTTCTGAGTTTTAAACATTAATTTACACTTACAGTGACTTGTTTATCAATATTTCCAACTGGAAAATGGCAAAATCTTATCATATAAGCACATCCATACCTATTTCTTAAAAAACAAAAAAAAAACAGTAAAAAATAGGAGATAAAAAAGATTGCAGGGTCACCCCCTCCCCCAAAGGGGATCATAGTATTTATTTTATTGCCTATCATAATTATTTATTGTAGTCCGTGCCTTCCAATGCTATGCACTCACAGATTGTGCAATGTAAAGCTTTTGCTCTCTTTATTTTAGTAAGTTTCAGAACATATACTCAACCATACATTTTTTCAGAAATTATGACTTTTTTAATAAATTAATTCATTATGAACCAATACATGTCATCTTGTGATTAAAATGGGTAATGGGAGCTATAGCATTCTTACATGATTTAGACATCTTGGATCTTACTCCAGCGTAAGCTAGTATGCGAGTAGCACATGGGAAAAATATTAAGAAAAAGAAATGTAAAGACTTTAAGAAAAAAACTTAAATTAAATGTATGTAATATGATATCCTGTGTAGTGGGAAAATGGTCCCAACCCACACTCTGGACATCTGATAGTTCATGAGCCAAACAGAATAAGCAGAGAGAAGAGACTCAGCCCAAAATTGAAGGGTGAAAGGTGCAAGTTTATTTAGAAGAGTGCTGTACAACAAAAAAACAGTAGTATCAGGCGGGCTTTGTTTCACAGTCCCAGAGCACTGACGTTTCTTCAAAAACTAAATAAAAACAAGAAAGTGAAAAAAAGAAAAGAATGGTGTATTTACAACAAAAACAGTGCATTCCTCTAAAAACAACACACATGCACACTCCAAAAAGTAATGCAGTCTTCCTTCTTTATACTTGGCTCAGGAAGCTCCTCCAATGGGAAAATAAACACCATTTTATTAAATTATCTAAGTATATAAAAGGAGGAGTAGTGCTGCTGCCTCGCAGTAAGGAGACCTGGGTTCACTTCCCGGGTCCTCCCTGCATAGAGTTTGCATGTTCTCCCCATGTTTGTGTGGGTTTCTTCCGGATGCCCCTGTTTCAAAGACATGCAGGTTAGGTGTATTGGTGATCCTAAATTGTCCCTAGTGTGTACTTGCTGTGTGGGTGTGTGTGCCCTGCGGTGGGCTGGCATCCTGCCTGGGGTTTGTTTCCTGCCTTGCTCCCTGTGTTGGCTGGGATTGGCTCCAGCAGACCCCTGTGACCCTGTAGTTAGGATATAGCTGGTTGGATAATGGATGGATGGAAAAACAATTGCACAAAAAAAGGAAGTAGAAAAAATAGAAAAAACTATCCCAACACTAAATAAGTACATATACCTCCACCAAAATTATTCTTCATAGACACATATGTACAAAAAAATTTACAAAGATGTTAAGTAAAACAACTACTCCTACAATAGCTCAGCAGTGCTTAACTCTACCTCGCCTTTAGGTTCACTGACGACCCCTGATGGCCAACAACTCCTTAAATATAACTGTCAAGATTATCCAGCCCAGGGGCCTCATGTATAACACCGTGCGTAGAATTTGCACTATAACATAGCGTAAGCACAAAAGCTGAAATGTGCTTACGCACAGAAAAATCTAGATACTGGAATCTGTGCATACTCCAACTTCCACGTTCTTCCGCTACTTAAATCCTGATCAGCGTGAAAAGTAACACTCGTGCACGCGCTTTATGTAACGCCCCACCTCCTCCCAGAATTACGCCTTTTTGAATATGCAAATCAATATAAATTGCCCTTAAGCTCAGCCTTCTGTGAAAAGACAATGGGAAAAGCATGGGGGAAAATATAAGAATCTCAGCGAATACGACATAGCGTTGGCGGCACGGTGGCACAGTGGTAGCGCTGCTGCCTCGCAGTTAGGAGACCCGGGTTCGCTTCCCGGGTCCTTCCTGCGTGGAGTTTGCATGTTCTCCCGTGTCTGCGTGGGTTTCCTCCGGGCGCTCCGGTTTCCTCCCACAATCCAAAGACATGCAGGTTAGGTGGATTGGCGATTCTAAATTAGCCCTAGTGTGTGCTTGGTGGGTGGGTGTGTTTGTGTGTGTCCTGCAGTGGGTTGGCACCCTGCCCAGGATTGGTTCCTGCCTTGTGCCCTGTGTTGGCTGGGATTGGCTCCAGCAGACCCCCGTGACCCTGTATTCGGATTCAGCGGGTTGGAAAATGGATGGATGGATGGACGACATAGCGTGTTGGAGAAACTTGAACTTAATTAACCAGTTTCTCAAATCACATCGTAATTAAAGTATAGCACGTTAAATGCTTTGTTTTGTATTTGATCTTCTATGTGCTCTATGTGTGTGAATCACTACTTGCTTCTTAAACCGGCTCTCTTCCTCCGACAGGACACAGAATCCATTACATTCATGATATTACAGTTCTCTGAATAACTAAAATACCGAGATGTATACGTGATATCATTTTCATGATGATAGGAATTAAAGCACGTTATTAAACATGAGTTTCACGGCGCAGTGATTGTGTGTGACCTTCGATGAAATTATTTATTGCAGCAGTACTCATGGGCGGCTCTATGTTCAATAGAGAAAGTCCAATATCAATAAATTATCTTATGCCCAGTGGATGGCCACATCCGTTGCGAACACTGCATAGCCGCCTTGTGCTCAAGACACAAGCGTTTAACTTTTGTCGAAATTTGCTGCTGCGTTTTTAGCTGTGTCGTTATTTTCTCTTTCTTTTTTATATTCAATATATATTGGCGTGGCCGCCCCTGCAGTCCTTGCTTCTCATTCTCTAAGTAACCGATCACCACACAATCAGCTCTGTAATAGACGTTAAGCCATCTGTAAGCTTAGAGCGCCGATTCTTCAAAACGTTTAAGGAACATTGAAATATCTTCGTAGTACATGTTTAATTATTCTATCCTTCACGCAAGTCCCAGTGAAGAATATAGATTATTTAAATGAAGTTAAAGTTTTATCTGTATAATATAATAAACATATTTTGCTGCATTTCATCTTAAAAATGATGTCATCATATGTAAATACGCGCTTTATAAAGTGGCGCAGGTTGTGTAATATTATAACTGTAGTGTAAGTTTACAGTAAGGTAATTGTAATTATAAGTACAAACAGTTCTACAAGGAGCAATTGATTGAGTGCGTTTAAAGTTCTTGGGATGAAACTGTTTCTGAACCACAAGGTCCGTACAGGAAAGGCTTTGAAACGTTTTGCCGTGGCTGAGACAGCGCATTCTTGAAGCTGTATACCGATAATTCTCTTTCCGATCGGCTGCTGCTATGATTCCCCACTCAGATACGGTGATATAAATATTCCAAATGGTGCAGTGATATGTAATATGGAAAAAGATGATCCGCTGTTGCAACTCCTAACGGGAGCAGCTGAAAGAAGAAGAAGGTGCAGTTAGAGTAACAACGCTAAAGCAGTTATGGTTTTTGGAATACTATGGCTATTCCCTGGACCATTATATTGTTACAAGTTAATTACAATCAGATGCATTACACTAATAAACAATATGCGGTTAGTTTCAGTGTATTTGTAAAGCCGCATCAGGAAAATAAGGAGTAACCACACAGGAACAGTAGCACTGCTTTGACGCTGGGTGCTGCCAGTCTGCAAAACCGAGCGGAGAACTTGCGTACGACAAGGTATGAGGTACCGTGGAAAAGTGCGTGGCTTTACGCCAAGTGTAGGTTTTATACATCGTGATTTAAACGTGGAAATGTGCGTACGCACCGTTTATACATGACGCCAATTCCGGTCCTGGAGGACCACCGTGGCTGCAGGTTTTCATTCTAACCCTTTTTTTTAATGAGTGCCCTGTTTGTGCTGCTCATTAACTTCTTGTGAATTCATTTTAATTGAATTGCTTGTTTAAGATTTGTTCCCCTGAATTTCTTCATTGCTCCTAGGAATTGCTTCATTTCTTTCCTTAAATGGCACCCAAACAGAAATGAAATGTGAAGTGTGGGAGTCAACAGAAGACCAACTAAGTGAGGGTGTCAAACTCCAAGCAATTTCACTTCAACCAGTAGCTTAATGAGGTGGCGTGTCTTGTCATATTTTAAACCCATTCTTTAATTCCATGGCTTTGTTGCTGCTCTCATGGTGCATTAGCAGACATTTCTGAAATTGATCATTTTCTCTTTCTTTATTTTCAGATATTGTATGATGGACACCAGTTGTTTTGGCTCGTTTTGTATCTCATTATTGTTTGGCTGCTAATTAAGGAAAAATAAACACTTAAGGAGTCTGAGTCTTCAAGAGCAGGTCAATTAAAATTAAAATTGAAAATGAAAACCTGCCCCTGAGATTCCAGCCAATCTGCCATCCCCGTCTACGTCACACACCTAACCAGACAGACGCTGGCATGTTCACACCACGTGCCATGACACGCCCTGAGCAGCTTTCTATTTAAGGTCCAACTCCCACTGGTCCCCCGGGCAGCCAATGGGTATGCTGAGCTTAAGCACTCCAGTTACCGCCTCACCAGTAAGTAAACCTCATTTATTTAACATTTGGCATCCCCATCTGTGACTCAATCTCATTTACAAAGGCAAATGGCGGCTTTTTCTTACAGATGTGCCGCACCTTAAATCGCCTGCGATGGGCAGACTGTGAGGACACCTATGAAGGAGCCTGTACTGACCATTATGCCTGTGTGCCCAGACCCGCTGTGCCTCAGAACGCGCAACCACTGAGACAGCTCCGCGTTCCCGCGGCAGCACCTTTAAGCGCTCATTCCGTCTTCATGCTCAGAACGCGTAAGCGCACTCATCATGGCTGCCACGCATTCCAAGTATTCATTTGATGCGTCCTCTGAGCAGGTCCTCAGAAATTAACGCAACACTTGCTTGACGCAGTACCAGCAAAAAGTTGGGGGGCGCAATGTGATAAAAGTTGAAATATGACGTCAGTGTCTCTGTTTACTATCTACAAGTGACAGAAAGCCAATTTGAAGATCCTACAGGATCGATGTGCACACTTCGATGTTTAATGAATGGTTCGATGCGGTGAAGCAAAGTGCCAACATACAGATGCATTTGTGGTGCTTTTATATTCAAGCATCGCATATTCCCAATCGTAATGACATGATACATTTTAAAAGTCTCACATACCATCTTTTGTGCCGTCTTTTTTTTCTGGGGCTTCTTCCTGACCTGACAGCAGTGGCAAACAGCAATAGATCACCATGTTAAATGTATGATATTCCAACTCTCTGCACATTTAATCCTTAGATTTATACTTGATATCACTTTCATGATGAAATGCATTAAAGTATGTATGTTACATTTTACAGATAAACCATTAATTTCGTTTAAATAATGAATACTGTTAATTACACACATGGGGGTGACACAGTGGCGGAGTGGTAACACTGCTGTCTTGCAGGGAGTCACATCGCTGGTATTTCCTGCCTGGAGTTTACATGTTTTCCTGTTGGGTTTCCTCAGTGTGCTCCGGTTTCCTTCCAAAGATATGTAGATTTGGTGACACTAAAATGACGCTAGTGTATTTGTGTGCTTGTATTCACCTTGCGATGAGCTGATGCCCCATTTAGGGATTGTTTCTGCCTCATGCCCAATGCCTGCTGGAATGGACACATCCCTGGATTGATGGATTTAATCATTAAACATCCTTTTTAAAGATATTGCAGTAGGGTATCATTGGAATTTAATGGGTGTTCCAGGCAATTCACAACACACTGAAGCCGAACCTGTTCTCACCGTGATGATATCTCGCACTGCCACCTGGTGGATTCTTCTAGATTTACGTAACATACGCACGGAAGTACGCAGGAGCGTCCGCTGCAGCATGCGTCATGTCACATGAAATATAAACCCGGCCTAACACACAAACAGTTAGCACACTTCTTTTACATGGGTGTGCTTTAACACTTGTAAACAATGTTCAGTTTAGTGTTACTTTAAATTTAAATTAGTAATGCACGGAGTCGCGCATTAACTCAAGGTATACATAATTGATCACAGAGTTTCTTTGAAATAAGTTTTTGTATGTCAAGTATTTATTTTTTGTGTAACCCTATAAATACATTATTTCATAGACATGAACAGGCCACTTAAAATTAAAACACTGGGTATATTTATTTCATTAATTTTTTTATTTCATTGGCCATTTATTACAAAGTCATTTAAAATGAATGCTGCATTTATTTTTTATTGAATGGGCCCTTAAAGAAAAATGAATGTTTTACTCTTCTATATGCTATTTTCATTCATTTGTGTGATAAGATTAATAGCAGAAAGCATACATTGAATTGTATTTTATCAGGTCGATTTATTATTTTTTACATTTTATATTCTATGATTTGCAGTTTATAAAAATTGTATTGTAACTTCACACAAATAAATAAAAAATCTTTGTTAATGTTAATATTTACATCTAAATATCGCAATCAAAACTGGCAAATAGTTTTCCTGTATGCCTATAATTTATTAAGACAAATTATACAATGACATTAGATACATTTTCAATTGCTAGATTTCTTTTTGGCTAACTCCTTGATGAGATTTCTTAGGTTAATATTTTTGCCTCTTTATTTTTCAACTACAAGAATTGGTCATACTGGTGCAAGCCACATGACCAATGACAGCTCCTGTTTCAAGTTCTAACTCCGGTGTTCTTAAACTTTTTAGTTTGAAGACCCAAAATTGAAAATAAATAGACAAGCAACAATGACAATATATTAATAACAATAATAACCAGTAAACATTGTTCTTTCATTTCAAGCATATTCTTTATTAGTTTGAAAAGAAAAGTAGAAAGTAGATACACCGTTAATGAAACAAGAATTATCATTCAAAAACAGAATAGATTCCTAAGATATATCAATGCCAGCGTAAATGCTCAGTCTAAGCTTTTGTAAACAGAGAAGGAGATTGTTGCTAAACTTAGTCACTTGATTAATGATGGCAGATAGGGAATAAAATAGGCAAAAAATAATTAATCAACTTTGTTTACAATTTTGTTTACCTTAACTCGTATATTTTTTCAAAAACGAATTTTTCAAAATGTTAACAATACATACATTATTTCTAAATGAGTTCGCAAATAATTCAGAAAATCCTGGTTTTCATTTAACAGTTCAATAAACTCAGTAAAAATTGAGTTAAACTATTCCTAAAAACCTATGTACGATCCATATTTAATGTGGGAAACAGGCTAAATCTTGAAGAGTAATTCGGTAACCGGTCCCCTTTTAAGTGTTTATTGCTGCTGACTGACATCATGCTGAATCTTCTAAAGTATTCGAGATTTTGACCAGCCTGAACAGAATTGTGACAAGAAATATAACTTTACTCCTTGAAAAGTTAGATAGAAATTTCAGGTGTTTTTGCTGTTAATCGTTGACATTCCCCAGATTTTGTAATTTTTTGTAATTTTGTAACAAACAAGCTTGGAAATTTTTGTTAGCTGGTAAAAACTGAGGTGAGGTAAATTATGAATTCTGGGAGTTGTAGAAATTCTTCAGATTGTTTAAATAATGATACACATTTACATTCTTGTTACCAGTTTAGTAAGAGGATATGAAATTGAAGCTGCTGATGAAAGGTAACCTTCTGACTTGTCTTGCGTTCAGAAGTTTTGCAGTCTCTGTATGGGGGCGTGCCAGCCACCCAACCCAACACAGACAGACACAAGAGGCACACTTAGAAAAGCTCATACTTTTTATTTTTCTCACAGTCCTTTGCACAACACACAGTGCCCAAAGCAGGAACAATGCTCACTTTTCATTTCTTCTTTTCTCTCAGCCCTCTGTCTTTCCTGCCACTTTCACTCCTCTCCCGCAAGCTCTGCCCTTTGCCTCCCAACTCCTCGAATGGAGTAAGGTGGCCCCTTTTATGTTGTACCTGGGTGTGCTCCAGGTGCTTGTTGGTCATCCTGCAGCACTTCCTGGTGTGGCGGAAGTGCTGCATAAGCACCCGGAAGCACTCTGGGTGTGCCTGGTTCCTGTTCCAGCAGAACTTCCTGGTGTGAAGTAAGTGCTGCAGTCCAGGGCTTAGCAAATGTCCAGGTGCCCCCTAGTGGTGGCCATGGGTCCCAACAGGGTTGAGCTTCCAAGCTGTGTTCCCGTGGCCCCAATACCCACCAGGGTGTCTGCCCTCTCGTGTTCCAGGGGAGATACTGCTCCTCGCCTGATCCTTCCGCTCTCTGGGCATTCCGGCTGAGCATGAGCCCCAGCTATCCACCACAAACTACATTACGTTTTTATGGTCTTTATACATTTCATACAGATGCTTTACTTCGTCAAGCTAATGTTGCCACTCTTACTATCTCAGAGATAGTATAGTTCCCACAAATAAAAACATTTGGTAACATATTGGAGCATGTATGGAATGGGTTCTGTAGACAATAATACTTTAGTTTTTAGTTTTTGAAAGATTTCTTGAACTTCTTATAGCTAATGAAATTTCTATGGGTATTTTTTTAGTGAGAGCAGTTATTAGAGCTATAACAAAACTATCATTTTTAATTAATTTATATGATAGCAAAGCTAACAAATAGTTTGCTGATCTTTTAAAGAAGAAGGTCATTTCCATTTCTGAAATTATTTTCTCATATTTTAGTGTGTTTCATTCTAAGACCCGTACAAGTTGATATCCTATAAACATGATTATGTATCAGCCAGGGATTATCTCCTTGCTTCTGTTCAGATTCCTATTTTATGTCTTTTTTGTTTGTATTTCATTCCTTTGCTTATGTTAGTATTGTTATTTATGCTTATTATGTGTTTTATTCTAATACATGTTCTTTTTTTAGTTTTGTGTATTGCTGATTTTTTTTGTATCCATGTTTATTCTACCATGTTTTCTGGTGGTTCTCCAAGAGGCGGCGATATCGTTTAATTTCCGTTAAGGGACTTTATATAATCTTTGTTGTAGCATGCTTGTTTCTTAACACCAAATGGCATTGTTACGGTGAACTCAATGAATTACTTTAGAAAAGTAATTTGTTATTGTTTAATTTCAGGGACTATTATACAGTGGGATGCAAAAGTTTGGACAACCTTGTTAATAGTCATTATTTTCCTGTATAAATCGTTTGTTGTTACGATAAAAAATGTTAGTTAAATATATCATATAGGAGACACACACAGTGATATTTGAGAAGTGAAATGAAGTTTATTGGATTTACAGAAAGTGTGCAATAATTGTTCAAACAAAATCAGGCAGGTGCATAAATTTGGGCACCGTTGTCATTTTATTGATTCCAAACCTTTTAGAACTAATTATTGGAACTCAAATTGGCTTGGTAAGCTCAGTGACCCCTGACCTACATACACAGGTGAATCCTATAATGAGAAAGAGTATTTAAGGAGGTCAATTGTAAGTTTCCCTCCTCCTTTAATTTTCTCTGAAGAGTAGCAACATGGGGGTCACAAAACAACTCCCAAATGACCTGAAGACAAAGATTGTTCACCATCATGGTTTAGGGGAAGGATACAGAAAGCTGTCCCAGAGATTTAAGCTGTCTGTTTCCACAGTTAGGAACATATTGAGGAAATGGAAGACCACAGGCTCAGTTCAAGTTAAGGCTCGAAGTGGCAGACCAAGAAAGATTTCAGATAGACAGAAGCGACGAATGGTGAGAACAGTCAGAGTCAACCCACAGACCAGCACCAAAGACCTACAACATCATCTTGCAGCAAATGGAGTCACTGTGCATCGTTCAACTATTCGGCGCACTTTACACAAGGAGATGCTGTATGCGAGAGTGATGCAGAGGAAGCCTTTTCTCCGCCCACAGCACAAACAGAGCCGCTTGAGGTATTCTCAAGCACATTTGGACAAGCCAGCTTCATTTTGGAATAAGGTGCTGTGGACTGATGAAACTAAAATTGAGTTATTTGGGCATAACAAGGGGCATTATGCATGGAGGAAAAAGAACACAGCATTCCAAGATAAACACCTGCTACCTACAGTAAAATATGCGGCGCTGGATCTTTCAACAAGACAACGACCCGAAACACTGCTCAAAATCCACAAAGGCGTTTATGCAGAGGAACAAGTACAACGTTCTGGAATGGCCATCTCAGTCCCCAGACCTGAATATAATTGAAAATCTGTGGTGTGAGTTAAAGAGAGCTGTCCATGCTCGGAAGCCATCAAACCTGAATGAACTAGAGATGTTTTGTAAAGAGGAATGGTCCAAAATACCTTCAACCACAATCCAGACTCTCATTGGAACCTACAGGAAGTGTTTAGAGGCTGTAATTTCTGCAAAAGGCGGATCTACTAAATATTGATTTCATTTCTTTTTTGTGGTGCCCAAATTTATGCACCTGCCTGATTTTGTTTGAACAATTATTGCACACTTTCTGTAAATCCAATAAACTTCATTTCACTTCTCAAATATCACTGTGTGTGCTTCCTATATGATATATTTAACTGACATTTTTTATCGTAACAACCAACGGTTTATACAGGCAAATAATGACTATTAACAACGTTGCCCAAACTTTTGCATCCCACTGTATCCCTTTCTAGTTCACTCACATGAAAGCATCCTATCTTTTATAATAGCCAAAATGAAAAATGGCAAGTATACTGAACTTAATTTGTAAACACTACAAAAATCCATTATCATAGTTCAACACAAAAGCTAAATCTCCTCTTTAACTACCTGTTGTCTTTTAGGTTTTATGTGATCAGATCTAAAACTAGGATAAAACACTTGGCGAGTTTACTCTGTATATATTTGGACTTGTTAATAGTAGCTGTTCTCAAAATTTAATGTTTACTTAATTTATTGTCTACTGTTACTTATTGTACTGTACAGTGACAATAAAGGTATCTTACTCTTGCCTCAGTCCTCATGACACAAAACATTAACATATCACAATGAGACATTGTTGCCAACAACAAAGGGAATGTCCCCTTAAATACAGCTCAGAAAGTGACAGCGAACTTAAAAAGAGTTTACACATGAAACACCAGAAACCACTGTGATATTTAATATCATGGCAAAAAACACCACAATAAAAATTAATAACATATTTTCAGACAATAATATACAAAACTAATCATATAGAAAGAAATCCTAATGACAAAAATATTTGACAATAAAAACAACTAAAACAAAAATATATTCAATGCAGAAAAACTTAATTTTCTTCTGAATTGCAAAATCAGGTGATCACCAGAGAATCCCACTCCTGGACCTGGCTTGAACAGTAGGGCTCTGCATCCCTGCTACATGGGAGTCTCATATTTACAGCTTTCTAATTCCAAGTGGAAACAGAGAAGCACAAAATGCATTTTTTATTTTAAAAGTGGAAGAGGAAAAGCTAGGTGATCAGACTAAAAAGCTCTGCCAAGTACATAAAGAGACATCAAAGATTATTAAGGAGATTTGCCAGTTGTAGTCTTGAATGTTAAAAATGTAATTATAAAATAAACAAATTAATTAATAGAAAACCGAAGCAAATAATTCAAAGCTAGGGGCATTGCTAAACCAGAACTGTGTGTGTCATTAAATAATTAAAATAGATTTTATAAAAAAAAAACACTTAGAAATGATAAACAAGAACACTTAAAAATGATAAACACTTTTAAACCATTAGCATTATAAATAGAGCTCAAAATATAAAAACAAGCTTTAATACTACAAAGTAAGCCTCTCTAAAGGTCTGAGATCTATAAAATCACAGTATGGAACCTGGGCTAAAAGAATGCAGCCTTGATTCATTCAGTTTTAGGTTTGTCAAATAAAATTAGGAACATTAATCAAAGCAAAAAGCTGTTTAAATAATTTAAATATCATAATTCAAAAATAACAAAATAATAATAAGACAAAGAATGCCTAAATAAGCTAATTAGTCAATGTAAAAATCAGTTAGACAATCAGTAATCAAAATTACCAAACCAATTCCACAAACCCAAAGGAAGATTCAAGAGCCATAGCCAAGATTTGAGAAAAAAAAAAAGAGTCCAAGAATCCAAAAATGGTCAGAAGAGTCAATAAGAAGGAAACACAAAAAGGGAGCCGAACAGCACATGCACTGAGAGCTGAACTCTAAGTAAATGGCTAAGGCAGACTCTTAGGGTTGGTTGCAGTATTAACACCGGATGATCCCTTGCTGATCTGTTCTTAGCACTGTCCAGGCCGGGACGCCCCTTTGATACTGGATCCATGGGAGCAGCCATGGGATGCACACTACATCCTCTGGAACATTTGGTGGCAGCCCCCCTGGGTTGCATCGGAGCCAATACCTTGGAACACCGGAGCTCATCCCTGTTGGGCTCCATGGCCACTGCCAGGGGGAGCTGCAAGGCTTAATGAGCCCATGTTGGCTGGACTGCAGCCACACCCGGAGGTGTAGCCAGAAGTAGGTCAACGAGCACCTGGAACACTTCCGAGGGTGTTATAAAAGGACCCTGCAGCCACTACTCTAGGCGTCAGAGTTGGGATGACGGCGGCGACGACGACGACGCAGCAGCAGCAGCAGCAGCAGCAGCAGCAGCAGCAGCAGCAGCAGCAGCAGCTGAAGTTGCTTGGGTGGAGGAGTGAGGGAGGAAGAGTGTGGTTTGGGGGTCATTTACTTTGTGGGTTGTTTTGGGACTGTATTGGGCCTGTGGGACACTGGGAAAACGAGCCCCATGGCTGAAGAAAAATAAAAGTTCTTTTTGTTTATTTTTATATGTGCCTCTGTTGTCAGTCTGTGTCGGGTCGACGCCTATAAGCGCATTTGCCACAGTACATATTAACAGTAACGCAGTGTGCCTCAGAGCTGCAGACTAGCAACGGGCCAAGACTAAGACTAAATGCAGTTGCAGTGTGCTTCTTGTAGTTGGAGGGCAACAAAGTTGTGTACTAACTTAGAACACCGTGTGAGCAGATTTAACAGACTTACTATTGTGGGTAATATTACAGAATGAATTTTGGAGCTTATTAATGCTTTTCATGTTTGTAATATGTAATTAATAAAACATGTAAGCAATGTTTAATATTTATAAATTGGAATGAAGTATAGAGTGATACTGAATCAAATACCTGTATATATAACTCAATGCCGCCAAAATTGCAAAGTGAAGCATGGAAATATTTATATTGCATATTATATAAATAGAAAAATACAAATCCACGTACATTTAATCATTAATCTTCTGTAAAGCGATGCAGAGCCGGTGTCCTTAATTAAGAAATAGCTTGACTGCTGTACAGAAAGTGTGCATCCCAGCAAACAGCAAATGTAACGGCAAGGTTACCTTTTAATTCCCTGTTAGTTTCTGACTAACATAATTTGCATTTTAAAAAATGCAGACTACTTAAAAAGCCTTCACTACTTTTAAATTACTATACTAGTTCTTAACAGTTCTTTTTTAATTAATAAAACTAATCATTTATCTTACATATTTCATATTACATTAAGGTTTTTTTCTGTTTTTTCTAAAGAAAAAGGGAAGAAACCCAGGCCATATATTCAAGTGGTTAAGGATGAAGATGCAGAGCAAGATAAACTTTAAGCTGCATAAAAAAATGAAAGCATTTGTTGTGTTCAGTTTTAATATTTCTGGTCTTTCCTTAAAATCAATTTAGAATTCTCTAGCTTCAAGTTGTAGCTTTCACTTTTGTTGAATTTACCCCTACTGCCCCAGAAACCTGGAAGCTGGTAGGCCCAAAACATGCACACAGCAAGTTCTTTAAAGTTGCCCAAATAATTGATTATTTGATAATGTCTTAGATAACATTCTGGGAATGGATAAAAAAACTTTCCATTTTGACATTATGGTAATGTTATTAAGTGATATTATGGTACCACATATGAAATATAATGTTGCAATAATGTTAATTTGTTTGATGGAACTGAAAAATGCTCCCAGTTTCTTCCATACCATATTCCTTTGGAGGGTTGTGGAGGTATTTTTGCAGGTGTTCTCCATATCTACTATGAGATATGCATTATATAGATACTGTCACACACGCGTGTTTAGGAGACAACTAAAGGGCTTGAATACATGTAATTCCACGCCAGACCAGGGGGTGGTGAAGTGCACTAATTGTCTTTCTCCATCTCTTACAGACCATTCTAGGGAAATCCCGCCTGGCTCTGGGGCAGCCAACGACGTCACTTCCTGATGACATCACTTCACTTACTGGTCTTTAAAGCCGCCATCTTGGCTTTACTTGATCAGTGCTATTTTGGACTATGTTGTGTGAACATATCTGTGCTGTTGCATCAGTTTTGCAGCTGGGAAAAATTTTACGGGTGGCTGTCCCAAACCTTCGCAATGTCTATTGGTCATTCTTGTTACAATACATAAATTATTATAATATGTTATATTATATAGTTACATATTATATATGTGTTATCTATGTATTATATAGAGCTTGTGCTCTACTGTGAAGTTTGTACTGCTGCTGTAACACAATCTTTATGAATGTTGTCCAGCTTCTGACTACGTATTTTGTACACTTTGGAGACAGATTAATTCAGTTCTTAGGAAAAGCTTGGTGTATAATGAATGACAAGTATCACCTCTTCTGCATTACCTACTTAATTTGGAAATGACTTACACAGAAACAATTACGCTTCAGATACAAATCTACGAACGTGTACCTGTCATCGTTATCAGTTTCTGTATAGGGATTTTAGGACCTTTTTATACTCAGAAAGTGAATAATGTTTACAATAATGACAGTAACACTCATTTTAATGTAATGTCACTTAAAGATTGCATCTATTTAAGTTTACATGAGGGCATACTTTTTACCTATTGTCTTTCCCTTTTAAATTGAGAGCAATGTGTAGCAGCCCATTGTTAATTAAGAGAGGACTAGATACAGTCAAAGGTCAGCTAGCAAACCAAGCAGAAATGTTAGGACAAAACAAGACTAGCTGTGGATTAGTTAAACTTGGTGCTGTTGTTGTTCTTCTATTCCCTGTGACAGTGTTTAAACCTGGGGATTATCTTCTCACAGTACCATACTATGTAGTCTGGTCTTTGCAACTGATCCATAAAGTAACTATGAGAAAAGAAACTGAAGTAAAATTACAAATATAAAACCACCTGTAAACAAAGACTAAACAAGAAACTTGTGAGAAATTACAAAGAATGAACCATAAAAACTGAATTCCTAACAATGACCACTCCAGTATGGTGTCCTTCCCAGCACTTCTAGCTTGCTGGAAGAATCCCAGCCAACTCACTATATTACATTGAAAAAAAGATGAATTTTATTATAGAAGATCAAAAAATAAACTTTCTCAAAAGTGGAACAACTCAGAAATTTTTCAGTGTATGGCAACCTTTTGTTAACACTGATTCAATTTAATAACAATAAACTCTGCGGAAACCATCTTTGCTATGGTATGAAATTTTACAGATTACCATGGCTTCACTGTGAGTTTTGCTCTTTCCACTTTATTTTTCTTACACACTCATTCAGTATTACAAAATTTTTAAACATGCTTCACCTAATTTCTGAACAAATTCTTCATTTTTTTGTTTAAGCAGATGTCACAGGGTAATGGGATGCATCACTACTGTTACACTGAAATTGTGTGACTCCAAAAAGTCCAAACAATTCAGCTTGTTGGTGATGCCAGGGATTTAAATTAAACTGTTTTACGTTGATCACACAACAGATTTTTTCTTTGATAGATCTCTACGCTGTATCAATAAATGTGCTGTCACAAAGATAAAATATTTTCACCATCTGCACAAGAAATAAAGCAATCAACACTGCATAGAAAGTGCCTCATTAACTATATTTACATAACTATGGTTATGATTGATACTTCATTTTATTAGTAAGCCATTTAACTGCTGGAATGTAAGTACATGCCTTAGTTTACTGTAAGTGAAGCATGTGTATTCCACATGCCAAGAAACATGCAAATCTATTAATTCTAATCTGACAAACAATACAAAATAAAGTGTCTATAATTTTACCCCACACAATTTTGTTGTAAAAAAAAAACTTTACATTTTCTAAAATTTTTTAATTAGCATCAAATATCTGTCTTCATATTATCACTGCAAGTTGGGTGAATAAAAGATAAAAATTAAACATTCTAAATGTTCTTTTATACTTAATAGATTGCTGATGTTATATCTGAGTTGTACAGGTTATAAATAAATATCCAGAGATACACAGGGTCAAACCAGAAAACCATGCAAAAGGGGTCAGGAGGCACCAGCCCTCCTCCAGTCCCCTCCACTAGGAAAAGTCATCCCGGCTGGCCACATGCTCCACCTCCAGCCGCCTGTGACTATATATATATATATATATATATATATATATATATATATATAAATATGGTGCAGTGATATAGTAATGAGCACTAATAAAAGGGAAAGCCCTCACTGACTGACTGACTCACTGACTCACTCACTCACTTACTCATCACTAATTCTCCAAGTTCCCGTGTAGGTAGAAGGCTGAAATTTGGCAGGCTCATTCCTTACAGCTTCCTTACAAAAGTTGAGCGGGTTTCATTTCGAAATTCTACGCGTAATGGTCATAACTGGAAGCTATTTTTCTCCATTTACTGTAATGGAGTTGAGCTCAGGCTCATTCCTTACAGCTTCCTTACAAAAGTGGGGGTTTCATTTCAAATTCTACGCGGAGTTTTGTGTGACATCATCACGCCTCCCACGTAATCACGTGAACTGACTGTCAACGCAGTGAAGAAAACATGCATTATACAATTGAGAAGGCAGCGAAACAATAAGAAGCGAGCGAGTGACATATACAACCATATTCATGAGTGCTGCTACTTCGGAAAGAAAGCAAGGTGTAAACCTAAAGTTTAAATTAAGTTCATAGACAAGCTGCCGCTGGCGTTTGTCATGCCCACGGTAATGCGGGATACAAGTTTAATGAGAGGACGCAGGATATAAACGAGAGTTTTGATCACTTTGTAACTAAGTTAAAATTACACGTGAAGGGGTGTGCTTATGCAAATTCCGAGAGACTGTGTTTGTGGGGGATTGACAATTAAGGTGGGTGGGGGAGTCACGTCATCATCTCCCCTCCCATTCACCTCATTTCGCTCTGAGCTGAGCTCCGCAGCTAACGCACGCAGTGGTGCGGAAGCGACTTTGTGACGATGCCACCAAATACAGAAAAATCCACAAGTTAATACACACGCTGTCTCTACAGTTTCTCCACACTGAATCCTCCAGGCACTACTTACAAAAGGTTACATTGACAATCGTGTTACGTTATTTTTAAAATGTTTCCTTTTCTTAGCACAAGCACAGCTGAGAAGTTTCGATGCATGTGCTCCATAACGCATTAAAAAATCACGCATTTAATCACACTTTGCAATACAAGCAAAGGGGAACTTATGTCAATGCATGATTTCATGGTACACGATTACATTGATCAGTGCTTCCTGATTCATTTTACCCTCGCACACCCTTGGTTTGAGAAGAAGTATGAAAAAATATCAGGTTAACACAGAAAAACAGATCACCAATTGAAGCTTTATGAATAATCGATTCGCCATCAATAATTGTTTTGGTAAAACCATACTCAGTGTAATCCTCCTTCCATTTTATAATTTTTCCGCCACTAGCCATGATTAAATGAACAGTAAAAAAGTAAGAGAGAAGCGAGGGTGACTTATTCAGGCAGGCAGGCGACAGCTCAATAGATCGAATTTGGATATAAGTAAGTTCTATTTAGTCGCCAGAAATATCTTTGTTAGGAATGGAAGTTGAATTTAGTCTTTAAATTTCTATGGTAAAGAAAAAGTTATGCAATGATGACTACATTTAACTATATAAAGTCAAAACTTGAATATATTAAGTCAGCGTCGGTATATATAAAGTCAAAACTTAAATATATAAAGTCAGCGCTGGAATATATAAAGTCAAAACTTAAATATATAAAGTCAGCATTGGAATATATAAAGTCAGCGCTGAAATATATAAAGTCATATCTTGAATATATAAAGTCAGCATCGGAATATATAAAGTAAGCACTGCAATATATAAAGTCAAAACTTCAATATATAAAGTCAGCGTCGGTATATATAAAGTAAGCACTGGAATATCCATCCATTTCCCAACCCGTTGAATCCGACCACAGGGACACGGGAGTCTGCTGGAGCCAATCCCAGCCAACACTGGGTGTAAGGCAGGATCCAATCCTGGGCAGGGCACATGCATCATTTTCAAAACATTAACCAAACAGTGTTTTTTTAATTTATTTTTCTGAATACGTTTTTGTTCACTTAGTTCAGTTCAGAGTCTTTTCAATCAATAGATTTTGACTTTGACTTTATATATTCAGGAATGAGTTTATACAGTATACTCCGATGTTGACTTTATATAATCAGGAATGACTTTATAAATTCCGACGCTGACTTTATATATTTAGGTTTATATATTCCAGCGTTGACATTATATATTCAAGTTTTGACTTTATATATTCCAGCGATGACTTTATATATTCAAGTTTTGACTTTATATATTCAGAAAAAAGTTTTGATTTTATATATTCTGACGCAGACTTTATATATTCACAAAATAAATTTATTTGCCTGTTTGGCAACCCATAGTATATGTGTGCGTGTATATATGTACACATGTATGTATGTATATATATATAAATATATATGCCAGCAACACTCATGACAATGACAAAACAATTACATTGTAAATCATGTTACTTTATTATTAAAATGTTTCCTTTACTTTTTACTTCTCCGCTGCCAAGCGCGGGTATTTTGCTATATATATATATATAGATATAGATATAGATATATATATATATATATATATATATATATATATATATATAGATATATAGATATACAGTATATATATATATATATAGATAGATATGAGAACAACACTCATATCAATGACTAAACAATTACATTAACAATCATGTTACATTATTTTTAAAATTTTTCCTTTTCTTTTTCATAACTTCTTTAACACACTACTTCTCCGCTGCGAAGCGCGGGTATTCTGCTAGTATACTAATAAAAGGCAAAGCCCTCACTGACTCACTGACTCACTCACTCATTACTAATTCTCCAACTTCCCGTGTAGGTAGAAGGCTGAAATTTGGCAGGCTTATTCCTTACAGCTTACTTACAAAAGTTAAGCAGGTTTCATTTTGAAATTCTATGCATAACGGTCATAACGGTCAACAACTTCTGCCATGTTGAACGTTCTTATTTATGGCTCCATGTACACGAAATTTGGTAAGTGGCTTCCCTGCGACAACCAAAACCGATGTACATACTTATTTCAGTGGTATGATGCCACTGTCGGCCGCCATATTGAACTTTCCAATGTCACTAATTCTCCAACTTCCCGTGTAGGTAGAAGGCTGAAATTTGGCAGGATCATTCCTTACAGCTTACTTACAAAAGTTGAGCAGGTTTCATTTGGAAATTCTACACGTAACGGTCATAATGGTCGACAACGTCCGCCATGTTGAACTTTTTTATTTATGGCACCATCTTCAAGAAATTTGGTAGGCGGCTTCCCTGCGCTAACTGAAACCAATGTACGTACTTATTTCGGTGGTATGATGCCACTGTCGGCCGCCATATTGAACTTTTCAACAGTCTTTGTTACTTATGGGCCCATCTTCAAGAAATTTGGTACACGGGTTCCCAACGCTAACTGAATCCTACTTATGTACATATATACGTCCATAGCCTGCAGCTCGGTCACCGTGTGAGGCGGTGTTGGGCCCCCCATCCCAACGCCTCCCACGTTGTTGGCTGCCTGCCTATATAAGACCGTCCGTTGCTCCGGTCTCTACATTCCCTTCTCACCACGGGATTCACGTCTCCCTGCTGATAACTACAACCTTTTTATTTAATCCACGGCTTCTCCGCTGTTTTATTGTTCGTTTATTACGATTATAGTTATTGTGTAGGTATTTTAGACTTACTTTACATTGCTCAGGTACCCATTTCCTTTATCATTCCAACCATACCCCCATTACCATGTCTATCGAGGTGATCACCATCGATCAAAGAACTGTCACTTACCGAGTGGTTTCCATGCCCGGAGATGGCACCTACCTTTTCCATTCTCTTTGTTACATATTGCACGGCCATATCAGGCTCACTCTTGATATCCGGAGGAACATTGTGTCTTATGTATTGAATGACTGGGGCAGGTTCAAGGTGTGGACTGATGACGGTACAGGAGATAATTATACTACACAGGAGCACTAGAAGAGTGAAATGCTTAAGCCCTTCACCTATGTTCCTGCATGTGAGTTGATGGCTGCCACTGAATTGTTCGGTTGTCACTTTCAAGTGTACCGAAATGGCCAAATATTTTACACCTTTCGACAACCGCCAATGCCTCTTAAACATCTTAGATTCACAGGTGACAATTTCAGTAGTGGAAACTTTGATGTTTATGAATGTTTAAACTCTCAAAAGCTGGATGTGAAGTTATCGATGAAACCGGTTGTATGCTTACAACGCTTGACAGATGCCGAATGTCACTTCAACACAAGTCCTGCAAATACTGTCGTAATTGAAACAAACCATGAAACTCAAACCGATTATGACAGCAGCAATCCAAGCTGTGAGATTTGAAACAAGATTACTGTTCACATGGCCAACTGTACGTTGCATGCTCAAGAGTAAGCTCAGCGCAGCTTAGTCATATTACAACCGGAGGGCGAACTCACAATGTGGTATACAAAGAGATCCTTAACAAATAATTATTGGCATATTTTCCCTCACTTTAAAAAGGTTTCATTTTCTTCTTAATAAAAATTTTAATGCAGTACTTTGCCGCTGGCGTGGGTATATATATATATATATATATATATATATATATATATATATATATATATATATATATATATATATATATATATATATACCAGTAACGGCACACTGCATGATAACATGCAGTGAATACACTTGACTTGAGCATTCATAGTTTTCATACTTTTCCTCTGTATGTTTCGTTTGCCCAGAGGTTGATGCACTTGCTGCTTCCTGAACAGCTATTCTTTTCTCCACCCTAGTGGCCCACTGCTTCCCTTCTTTCATCTACATCTTTTCACGTTAAAACTGATTAAGTTAGTTTTTGTGTTGCAATTACTTAATACTTTTTTTCTTAATTATTCACTTAAGAGCCACAATCTGCCTCAAGAATATTTAAAGATATAAAGAAGTAGGGGAAGTGACCACGAAGGTGGTAGGGAATGAGAACGATACACGTACGCATGTGCTGCATGGCCGCCCTGCTGCGCGCTGCCGAGAGTTGATTCTACAATAAAATAAAAACAGTAATAATAATCAACACCCCGAAAGCAGATAGTAGACGTCACGTAGTATATGTGTACCAAATTTCTGGTCAATAGGTGAAATAGTTTGAGAGCTACAGGTCATTTAAAATCCTGGACAGACAAATGAACAGCCACGGTACCGTATTATATAAGAAGATATATATATATATATATAGCAGAAAAGAGAGGCAAAAATTCCTAAAGATTTGGGGTTTTTAGGCCCCATATACTGTAACCAAGGTCAAAATAAATATTACAAATCATTAAACATAGAATGGTGGGTGGACGGACAATTTATGGAGGAGGACCGGAAATCAAAACAGTGGGATGCTGGGACAGTGTGGTGGTGGATGGGTAGCTGATGTCATCACGGGGTACGAGAGGAAAGTAAGGGACCTGAAAGTGTTGTGCTACTTGAAGTCATCCAGGTGCGATTACGCCGGCAATGCTTCGTCTTTTCTGAGAAAATAAAGAGAGAGAGATTAGTACCCCGCCATTGTACCCTGGCACGACTTGTCGCGTTGCAAGTCGGGTCCTTAAGCTGCTCCCCATGCGCTTTTGCTTGACTATATATATATATATATATATATTGTCACGCACGCCAGTAGGAGCGGATTGATTCGACAGCACCTGGGAAACCACTCGCCAGGGAATGGTGGGGTATTAACTTTCTCCCTCTGCTTCCTCATAGGCAAAAAGACCGTCCTGCACCATAGGCATCGATGACCGCAGTGCGATACTTCCGCCCTTCCTCCGCCATCTTGCCCTGGCGTCATCCTTCCCATCCTCCCTTGCGGTCCTTCCCGACATTCCTCCACTTCCGGCTCCTCCCCAATAAAATGCCGCGGCGCCAGGAGTCGGCGCGCGATATGAACTGTTTGTTTATATTTTGACCTGTTTTTGTTTGAATTACAATATACGGGGCGGAAAACCCCAACCCTTGCTACTGTCTCTCTCGGTCCTTTACAAGTGGCGTAGTCGGCAGGATACAGAGATCCCGGAATGACGGAGGGACAGGACCTGAACACCGTGCTGCAGGGAATGAGCGCCCAGCTCCAGGCCCTGCAGCAAGCGCAAGCCGCTACCAACCGGGAGCTGGAGGCCACGAGGCCAGGTTAGTGGAAGCCCAACGGGCGAGACCAGACCCGCCCAGGCAGCCGCCTCATCCTATGGTGCCGATGGGCCTTCGAGGAGCGATGCCTACCTGGGCATGTTTGAGAGGGCGGCCACCGGAGCAGTGGCAGCGGTCAGTGGGCGTCCATCTTGGCGCCATACCTAAAGGGACCAGCGCTGGGCCTATTATGACCTCCCTGAGGAGGAGGCGCTAATTACGACCTCCTCAAGCCCGAAATATTGGCCCTTACGGCATTAGCCGGGCCAGCAGGCGGCGAATGGCGGAACTGGGTCTTTGACCCGAAAAGCCCTTCGCGCCCAGGCGTTGAGTTCTGGGGCAAGATGGGCGCTGGCTACGGCCAGAGAGCCCGGCGGGCGGAAAGTCGTCGGCGGGTGGCCTGTGAAGGCCTGGTCAATGCAATGCCCAGTTCCCTCGCCCAGCAGGTCGGGGCACGCTATATCAAACATGTCGGGCCTCCTCGGCGTCCTGGAGCGTCAGTTGGCGGTCCTCCGACTTGGGGGGTCAGAAAAGCCTGCTCGCGGGAACCGGCAGGGACGGGCGGCCACCCCGAGCCCCTCGGCGCTGCAGAAGCGCCAGCCAGAGCCAAAGAGAGGCGGGTCCGCCGCTGTTTCAAGTGTGGCGAGACCGGCCACCTGCTGCCAAACTGCCCCATCACACGCCCGGAGCCTATGGACTGCAGCTGGACATCAGCGGAGAGGTATTGTACCCGCCGCATCCCTTGGCGAGTCGAATCGGGAGTGGTGTTGCTAAATGGGCACGCCGTGGTGGCTTTGTTTGATTCCGGCAGCAACATTACCATTGTTGCTCGCCGTTTCGTCTTACCGCAACAGTGGTTAAAGCAACATTTGTTGGTTACCTGTGTACATGGGGGGACTAGGTCATATCGTTCCGCTCACTGCTATCTTACCTGGAAGGGGAACCAATCAAATGGCGGTCGCTGTGTTACCTGACCCCCTTCCCAGTGATCCTGGGACAAGACTGGTCTAAAAGAATCAGCGGTAAGCCATTCGCGCTCGGGGCCTCGTTGGATCTTGTCATGAGGGGAAAAGGCACCCCTCCCGCGGCCTCCACGCCGTGCACAAGGGCAGGCCCTATGGGCTGGTGTCTCGGGGACCTTTCGTGGCTACGGACCTTGACCGGAAGATTCCGCGGAGAAGGGACTAGCCAGGAACTCTCCCGGGCCCAGGCCCCAAGACCCTCTCGGCGGCCTGGACCATCAATTTCGGTCCACGCCGGCCTCCTTTAAGAGGGAGCAGTGGAATGATGACTCCCTGCGCTTTGCCCGGAACGCGATTGTTCTGCCTAACAGCTCGACAGCGGACGGATCCACACCGCGGGAACCCTTCTTTGTCCTTGAAAATGATCTGTTGTACCGAGTGGCTACCCATGAGGCGAGGTCGGAAGTTGTTGCTAATTCAGCGTACCTTCCGGCGGGAGATATGCGAGTTGGCACATGCTCACCTCCTAGGCCCACCTCGGGCGAAAAACACTGGAGAGGATTAAGCTCCGCTTTTACTGGCCTGGGATCAATGAGGAGGTCCGCGGTTCTGTCAATCCTGTCCGAGTGCCAGCCCCGCCAGATTCCTAGGAGGGACCGTGCTCCTCTAGTCCCTATTCCCCTCGTGGACATCCCCTTTGAAAGGATAGGGGTCGATTTGGTGGGACCCCTGGAGCCCTCAACCCGTGGCCACAAGTATATCCTAGTCATGGTGGACTATGCCACCCGGTACCCAGAGGCGGTTCCCCTGCGCTCCGCTAATACTAAAAGCATCGCACGGGAACTGGTTAACTTGTTTTCACGCGTGGGCATACCCAAGGAGGTCCTCACGGACCAGGGTGCGCCCTTCACTTGGATACGTTCAAGGAGGTGGCCAAATTACTGCAGATAAAGCACCTGAAAGCGTCAGTCTATCACCCGCAAACTGGCGGGTTGGTGAGCGATTTAATCAGGCGCTTAAGCAGATGCTCCGCAAGGTAGTCAGCGGGCGGCAGGAACTGGGACCAGCTCCTCCCGCTCGTGCTTTTGCCTACGGGAGGTACCCCAGGCCTCTACGGGCTTCTCCCCTTTTGAATTACTATACGGGCGACAACCCGGGGAATCCTCGACATCCTAAAAGAAGGCTGGGAGGCGAGGCTCTTCCCTCCTCTAATATTTTGAGCGTGGCGCAACTGCGCGACCGACTCACAAAGATCAGGCCCCTCCTAAAAGAGCACGCGTGACTCGTGCGCAAGCAGCGCAGGCCGGTGTTACAACCGCAACTCCGTCCTCAGGGAGTTCCGCCCGGGGACGAGTTATGGTGCTCGTCCGACCTCCCACTTTCGAAGCTGCTCGCTCACTGGCAAGGGCCTTACGAGGTTAAGGAGAGAAAGGACTCGTCGACTATTTGGTAAACAGCCCAACGTCGACCGGTGAGAGGATCTATCATGTCAACCTGTTAAAGCCCTGGAGATAGAGAGGAGCTCCCAGCTCCGTAGGTCACTCTCCCTTTTACAAGCACAACTGCCCTTAACCTCGGCGAAGAGCTGACCCCAAGCAGCGGCAGGAGTTAGCCCAAACACTCCGAGCCATCCCGAGGTAGTGGCGAGTCACCCGGCGGACCGCTGATTGAGCCGCGATATAGTCACGGGCCGGGGTAATCGTCCGGGAGAGGCCCTACCGACTCCGGAGGCAAAGCAGCGCAGAGGTCGAACTGGAGGTGAAGCGTATGTTGGACATGGACATAATTGAAGAGCCATAGTCCCTGGTCCAGCCCTATTGTCCTCGTCTCCAAGCCAGGCGGCTCCTGGAGGTTCTGTAATGACTTTAGGCGTCTGAATCAGATCTCCAAGTTCGATGCCTACCCCATGCCCGCATTGGCGACCTCCTTGGCGGCTGGAGTGCGGCTCGATATCTGACTACCCTTGACATGACAAAGGGTATTGGCAAATTCCTTTAACGGCATCCGCAAAGGAGAAAACGGCCTTTAGCACCCCTAGCGGGCACTGGCAGTACAAGGTCCTCCCATTTGGGCTGCACGGGCCCGGCGACCTTCAGCGTCTGGTAGATAGAGTGCTGACGCCCCACCAGTCCTATAGCGCCGCCTACCTGGATGGCGTTGTCATCTATTCCGGCACCTGGGAGGAGCATCTACTGCAGGTCGCAGCTGTCCTCCGAACACTGGCTAAAGCCGGCCTCCGCATAAACCCCGGAAGTGTTTTTGGATTAAAGGAGGCCAAATATTTAGGCTACCTCGTGGGACAAGGACAGGTGCGGCCACAGAGCTCAAAGTGAAAGACATCTTAGAATGGCCCGTCCGAGTACCAAGAAACAGGTGCAGGCTTTCTTGGGGCTTGCGGGTTACTACCGCCGGTTTGTTCCCGTTTCTCGAAGAGCAGCACCCTTGACTGACCTGACAAAAGGGCTCCCTATACGTGGTGTGGACCGACAAAGCAGAACAGCGTTCAGTGACCTAAAGAAGGCCCTAGCGTCGGCACCTGTGTTACGGACGCCCGATTTTGGGCTCCGTTTATTCTCCAGACCGGCGCGGACACAGGCCTGGGTGCCGTGCTGAGCCAAAGCGTCGATGGTGTCGAGCACCCTGTGATGTACCTTAGCGGAAACTGATGGACGGGGACCGGTGCAGCGGCAGTGGAGAGGGAGGCCTTGGCCATTAAGTGGGCAGTGACCCACCTCCGTACTACCTGCTGGGTGCGAGTTCGCTCTGGTGACTGATCACGCTGCACTTCAGTGGATGTCCCTGCACAAAGAGTGAATCCGCGGGTCACCAGGTGGTTCCTGGACTTACAGCCGTATAAGTTCACTGTCACTTATCGGGGGGCACCCTTCAGGCCAATGCCGATGCCCTCTCTCGTATTCACGACCTCTCGGTTAGGTCCGCCCGACCTGGCGGTCCTGGGCTAAGGGGGATGGTGTCACGCACGCGCAGTAGGAGGCGCGGATTGATTCGACAGCACCTGGGAAACCACTGCGCCGCCAGGGAATGGTGGGGTATTAACTTTCTCCCTCTGCTTCCTCATAGGAAAAAGACCGCCCTGCACCATAGGCATGGATGACCGCAGTGCGATACTTCCGCCCTTCCTCCGCCATCTTGCCCTGGCGTCATCCTTCCCATCCTCCCTTGCGGTCCTTCCCGACATTCCTCCACTTCCGGCTCCTCCCCAATAAAATGGCGCGGCGCCAGGAGTCGGCGTCGCGATATGAACTGTTTTGTTTATATTTTGACCTGTTTTTGTTTGATTCAATATCACGGGGCGGAAAACCCCAACCCTTGCTACTGTCTCTCTCGGTCCTTTACAATATATATATATATATATATATATATATATATATATATATATATATATATATATATATATATGTGTGTGTATGTGTGTACTTTATAGATTTAGGTAGCTTGAATCCATTTCTTAAATTGGAACTTGTCTACCATAAATCTGCATCTGTGAGACCCTGGGTGCAGCTACATTTGTTTAATGGTGTATATATTTTTTATGCCCAAAATATTATTAGAAGTATATTGTGAGTAGAAAAATGTCAGTCTTCCTTGTTCTTAATGTTAGTTGGAGTGGAAAGAACCATAATCATTTATTTGCTACCCCTTTTTTTGTTCTTAACCAGTATTTGTTATCTCTATTATTCTATTCAAACTAACAAGGAATTTATATTTAGAAGGTTAGAAAGATGACTTTCTAATTTTCCAGAAGAGAGAAAGTTTTTGTTTAAATGGCTTTTACTGAAATATGCAAGGTCAGGTCGGTCTGTTCATTGTCTTGGCCAGGTAATAGGTTTAGCAAACTTTTAAAGAATACACACTCTTATTTTTCTCTATTATAAAAAAAATCTTGCGACGATATGAGACTTTTTTCTTGCCACGAGATGTGATCTTTGGAAGAGAGACCTTTTGAAGAGAGACAGATAGACACTTTCATGTCCCGTGAGACGGACAAGTTATGTCATACTTTCAAACTTTGGAAGCAAGTGTCAGAAGGAGACCTTTTTTTTTAAAGTAATGCTTTAAAGCCTTGTTGTTTGTCTCCACAAAGCGCTTCGGCTACCCCAACAGCCGAACCATCTCCACTTGGACTTCCCATATATGGGTTTTGGACAATGAGAAACCCAGCCTATAGAGAAAATGGTGATGTCCTAAAGAGAGGAGCTGTGGAGCTGCGCAGATCGAGAAGAGATAATTTGGGGAGACCCCCAGCCTGTTTCAGAGAATAAGAGAATTATACCGATTGTCCGGTATTTTTTCAATTTCCTGGGTTATCCTGTAACTAATTATTGTTATGGCTGTTTACAGGATATCGGTATTTACTGAGGATGTCTGTATTTACCTGACTTGGCAATTAACATGTTTGACAATATTGGTTTCTAAACAGCAGATCTGTACTCATTAATGGTTGGTAACAATACATTTGGTTAACTTGTGTTTTCATTATTAAACCGAGGAAATTTAGATGTGCCATTGTTTAATCTGATTGTCCAGAACTGATAATTGCAGGGACTGAAGGAGATTTAAGCTCTGGCCAGGAGAAGGTAAAAAAAGGGTCGGTCCACTGAGAACGCTGCCAAGACACTCGGACAGAGCACAGAGGCTCTGTGGCAGTCGAGGGTACCTGGCTGGTATGACTTGAGGCACTAGGACAGCAACACTTACTTACAGGGAGGAAGAGACAGCTCCACAAGGAGACGCCAGTTGTGGGTCCAGCGAGAGAGGGAAGCCGCATGAAAGGAGTGAGCAAAGCTGGCAGACAAGAAATAAGGCGTGCCTAGGTCACAGCAACACAAGGAGCCCAGAGTGGAAAAAAAGAACGATGAAGAGATGCTGACAGGGATTCCACAATTTTGACAAAACTGTTATTGCGAAACGAGTGTCCGGTGAACAGAGTGCATCTGTGGACAGTTGAACAATTAAGTGTTGGGTAACACAGAAAACAAACTGGACTCTGCCCCACTAAAGGTTGTATCCTCCAATTCTGGTTTTGACGGACTTTTAGAGTGTGGACTGTGTGTTTTCCTTTTAAAAAAATGGAAATTTGTTCTTGACATTGTTAGATTTTGTTTATGTTCATTTATCTTTTTCATGTACTTATTATTGTCTGGTGTAATAGAAGTTACTGTTGCTTTTTCCTGAAATTACTGTTGTGTCTTTCATTGTGTGTTTACTGACCGCCCAATTTAAAGAACCCTGTGTGCTACTATTGGTAAATTTCAGGAGTTCCCAGTCTCCTAATAAAACTGGGTGGCGTAGTTGGATATTTAAATGGTGTCTAAGTTAGATTACCTGTAAGTGTGACCAGACACCTGTAACCTGTAAGTCCCGTGATACACATGCAGAGCAGGTTAGAGATAACAGAAGTAGGAAAATTCAAAAGCCTAAAAAAAATGATAGTAAAGATCGCCTTAGCAACAAACAAATGGAAAATAACGGAACAGCAAAAAGAGATCGCATAGTGTTTGAGGATGTCTGGGGGACAAGAGAGACAAGGCAGTGAGACAAAAGGACAGGTGCTGTACAGACTTTTAAATGTTCAAACTGCCGCACGAAATGCAGATCACACGGCACGGTAGCAGCAGCAAACCAGCAGCTGATCGAGCAAAGAGGAGGTAAAAAACACAACTGTTATTTGTTTCCCATTGTATCATCGTTTAAGAAAAGTTTTGGAGGAGTGGCTCCTTGGGGTGCGTTCAGCCCCCATATTCACAACGGCGCATAGCTTAGCGGGGGGAAGGGTGTAGGTGAGTGAAGCAAAGATAGAAAACTATGAGAAACTAGTTCAGGAGCTTTTCTTTTACTACCAAGCATTTGGGTACAAAATGTCTTTAAAAATCCATTTCCAACTCTCTCATTTGTATTTTTCTCCTGAGAACACTGGAGAGGTCTCTCATGAAAATGGGGAGAGGTTCTACCAGGACACCCCTGAAGTGAATTGTCATTATATTAGAAAGTGGAATGAGTCTATTTTAGCAGACATCTATTGGTTATTCCACCATGAAACATGTTAAGAGACTTGGAAGAGGAAAAAAATTTACCAAGTGACTACACTGGAATTGTGATATATAGTCAATATAAAGTGAAATACTTAGTCTGTGATAAGTGATATTTTTCATGTTTTGTTTTTTCTTGTTACACAAAACAGTACCACCATTGCTGGATACACAGTCTTGTAAATTGTGTGTAATCACGTCATCAACCCGTTGATTGGATTACTGTGTATGGTTTGGATTATTAATATTATGGACTTCTAGAAAAAAGTTAGACACCGATTTTTTTTTGGTCATAGTTTTACAGAGTCTAGCCTTGTTGTTTGTCTCCACAAAGCGCTTCGGCTGCCCCAACAGCCGAACCATCTCCACTTGGACTTCCCATATATGGGTTTTGGACAATGAGAAACCCAGCCTCTAGAGAAAATGGTGATGTCCTAAAGAGAGGAGCTGTGGAGTTGCGCAGATCGAGAAGGGATAATTTGGGGAGACCCCCAGCCTGTTTCAGAGAATAAGAGGATTATACTGATTGTCCGGTATTTTTTCAATTTCCTGGGTTATCCTGTAACTAATTATTGTTATGGCTGTTTACAGGATATCGGTATTTACTGAGGATGTCTGTATTTAGCTTAGCGGGGGGAAGGGTGTAGGTGAGTGAAGCAAAGATAGAAAACTATGAGAAACTAGTTCAGGAGCTTTTCTTTTACTACCAAGCATTTGGGTACAAAATGTCTTTAAAAATCCATTTCCAACTCTCTCATTTGTATTTTTCTCCTGAGAACACTGGAGAGGTCTCTCATGAAAATGGGGAGAGGTTCTACCAGGACACCCCTGAAGTGAACTGTCATTATATTAGAAAGTGGAATGAGTCTATTTTAGCAGACATCTATTGGTTATTCCACCATGAAACATGTTAAGAGACTTGGAAGAGGAAAGAAATTTACCAAGTGACTACACTGGAATTGTGATATATAGTCAATATAAAGTGAAATACTTAGTCTGTGATAAGAGATATTGATTGGATTACTGTGTATGGTTTGGATTATTAATATTATGGACTTCTAGAAAAAAGTTAGACACTGATTTTTTTTGGTCATAGTTTTACAGAGTCTAGCCTGCCTGTTGACTACTTACTCTCATCTCATTTGTATCTTTCAGGGTAAAAATAAGAGGAAAACGCACAGTGATATACTGTCTAAATTTTATTATTTCCAGTTATTAAAAGTAAAATAAAAAGGAGCACAAGCAACCTCAGATTCTGACATGTATCTTTTTGCTTTTCTGGAAAACAATATAATGCTTAGTATTTTGTGGTTTAATAAGTCATATTTAACATTATCTAGATTTCTTATAGTGCTAAAAAATCTTAATACTCAAAGTGGTATCAAAGTACAGGCCGTTTTAAATATAGCAGTGGAGTTTGTTGCAGCACTTGTCATTCTGTGATTGAGCAATAAGAAGATTTTTTCCTCTGGGGAAAAAACTGGAGAAGAAATTTCAGGAAAGTAAATTAAGGACAGAGATGAGAGATATGCAGATTGAGGCATGATAGATGGACTCTAAGAACAAAAGGTATGATTGAAAAAAGTATTGTTGAGATTCTGTTGTTTGAGGCTCAGATTCAACACCATAGAGATGATCTCATCTGTTTCTCTGTGTGTCTTAATACCCCTTGTAGTAAAGAAAGGAGTACATCAATGTCAAGATAATGCAATGCAATCTAACATTGTTGCTCATAGCTGCTTATTGATGATTTTTACAAGAAGATCACCCTGCAAAATGCTGTAATATTCTTTTGAGTCAAGAGTTTGAATACTGTATTTAAAGAAGGTTAACTAAATATCATGTAAATGCTACTATATTTTATGAGCACCAATGTTATGTGCCCCAACCCATTGCTCCAAGCTTAGTCTTATGTAGGAACAGTGAAGACTTTGTACTTAGGTTATTTGTTGCTTTCCAAATATGTAGCTATTTGCATGGATATTTTACAGGTATACAAGTAAGGGTGACAGCAAGAAGGGTGCTTGGTGTGACATCTGAACAGAGGAAGGAGGAAAAGAAAACCTAGTTGTGGAATGGGGAGTACAGGAGAGTATACAGAGGAAGAGGATGGCAAAGAAGAAGTGGGGTAGTCAAAGAGATGCAGAAAGTAGACAAGAGTACAATGAGATAAGGCTCAAGGTGAAGAGAGAGGTGGTGAAGGCTAAATAAAAAAGTGTATGATGAGTTGTATGAGCGGTTGGACACTAAGGAGGGAGAAAAGGACCTGTACCGATTGGCTAGACAGAGGGACTGAGCTTGGAAAGATGTGCAGCAGGTTAGGGTGATAAAGGACAAAGATTGAAATGTACAAGTGAGGAGAGTGTTTTGAGCAAATGGAAAGAGTACTTTGAGAGGATGATGAATGAGAGAGAGACAGAGAAGGTTGGATGATGTGGCGATAGTGATTTAGGAAATGCAATGGATTAGCAAGGAGGAATTAAGGACAGCTATGAAGAGGATGAAAATGGAAAGGCCGTTGGTCCAGATGATGTACCTATGGAAGCATGGAGGTGTTTAGGAGAGATGGCAATGGAGTTTTTAAGGAGGTTGTTAAATGGAATCTTGGAAAGTGAGAGGATGTCTGAGGAGTGGAGAAGAAGTGTACTGGTGCCAATATTTAAGAATAAGGGGGATGTGCAGGACTGCAGTAACTACAGGGGAATAAAATTGATGAGCCACAGCTTGGAGTTATGGTAAAGAGTAGTGGAAGCTCAGATAAGATGATGATTACTGAGCAGCAGTATGGTTTCATGCTAAGAAAGAGCGCCACAGATGCAATGTTTGCTCTTAGGATGTTGATGGAGAAGTATAGAGAAGGCCAGAAGAAGTTGCATTGCCTCTTTGTGGACCTGGAGAAAGCATATGATAGGGTGCCTTGAGAGGAGTTGTGGTATTGTATGAGGAAGTCGAGAGTGGCAGAGAAATATGTAAGAGTTGTATAGGATATGTACAAGGAAAGTGTGACAGTGGTGAGGTCTGCGGTAGGAGCGACGGATGCATTCAAGGTGGAGGTGGGATTACATCAGGGATCAGCTCTGAGCCCTTTCTTGTTTGCATTGGTGATGGACCTGTTGACAGTCGAGATTAGACAGGAGTCCCCGTGGACTACAATGTTTGCTGATGACATTGTGATCTGTAGCGATAGTAGGGAGAAGGTTGAGGAGACCCTGGAGAGATGGAGATATGCTCTAGAGAGGAGAGGAATGAAGGTCAGTAGGAACAAGACAGAATACATGTGTGTAAATGAGAGGGAGGTCAGTGGAATGGTGAGGATGCAAGGAGTAGAGTTGGCAAAGGTGGATGAGTTTAAATACTTGGGATCAACAGTACTGAGTAATGGAGATTGTGGAAGAGAGGTGAAAAAGAGAGTGTAGGCAAGGTGGAATGGGTGGAGAAGAGTGTCAGGAGTGATTTGTGACAGATGGATATCAGCAAGGGTGAAAGGGAAGATCTACAGGACGGTAGTGAGACCAGCTATGTTATATGGGTTGGAGATGGTTGGCACTGACCAGAAAGCAGGAGACAGTGCTGGAGGTGGCAGAGTTAAAGATGCTAAGATTTGCACTGGGTATGACGAAGATGGACAGGATTAGAAATGCATACATTAGAGGGTCAGCTCAAGTTGGATGGTTGAGAGAAAGTCAGAGAGGCGAGATTGCGTTGGTTTGGACATGTGCAGAGGAGAGATGCTAGGTATATTGGGAGAAGGATACTTACTAAGTATAGAACTGCCAGGCAAGAGGAAAAGAGGAAGGCCTAAGGGAAGGTTTATGGATGTGGTGAGAGAGGACATGCAGGTAATGGGTGTAACAGAACAAGATGCAGAGGACAGAAAGATATGGAAGAAGATGATCCGCTGTGGCAACCCCTAACGGGAGGAGCCGAAAGAAGAAGAAGACAGCATGTACGCAGTATAGATGCTTAACTTTAAATTTACCATTTGTTCTTTTTTATTTTGCTGTTGTACTATATATTTTCTTCATGTAATGAAATTAATATTGTAATTCGTGGCCTCTAATTTGAAAGTAATATCTGTTCTGCTTTGAAATATTCAGTGTTGTTGTTCCTTTATTGAATTCAGTACTGATTACTACCATAAATAATATATAGGGTGGTCCAGATCTAATTATGCAATTTTCATTACGCTATAACTTATTAAGTTTATTACATAGAAAATCACCCGAAAAATCCTGGACCATCAAGAAGTGTGCGAATTGACAACATGAATCGTCTTTGCACCGAACTGGAATCGTCCCCGTATAAATCAAAGTCATCCAGACAATCTGGATCTGCATAATTAGATCTGGACCACCCTGTGCTGTATACTCTAGTATCGCTGTACTTTTCTAGTGTAGCAGAATCATACTGCTCTATACCTTATAGTGATACTGTACTTCACATTTATTAAAATAAAAGATCTCTCACAAAAACAGGCTTTTCTGCCGTAGTTAAAAAATTGGAGAAACATCTAGTGACTTGGACACAGAGGTGGGTAGAGTTGCCAAATATTGTACTCAAGTAAGAGTAGCGCTACTTCAAAATAATATTACTCAAGTAGAAGTAAAAAGTAGTCATCCAAAAAATTACTCAAGTAAGAGTAAAAAAGTATTTGGTGAAAAGACTACTTAAGTACTGAGTAATTCTTTGAACATAATAAATGATTTATTTTTTACAAATGTAATAAGACAGACAAAAATATAAAATAATGTGCAAATTCTGCTATTTCCAAATAATAAAATAAAAAAATGAGTAAAAATAAATAACATCATTACAAAATAAAGATGCACAAATAACACAAAGTTCCAAATCTCAGTTTTTCACAACAAAGCTTTTGAAGCCAATTCAGTAGGTAACAAGTATGTCTGAACAGTGCAAGCTACTTACAGTGACAAGATATACTGTACAATGACAGTATAATACTGTATATTCTCTTTGTGGTGTAGTGGGTCCGTGGCTTCAAAAAAAAAAAAAGGCCAATTTTAAATACATAAAGCTGTGTCACTCTCCGTGGGCGCAATTGCACGACTGCGGGGAGTTAAAGAGGTGGCTGGAGCGAGTCGCACCTGCACGTGTGGGTGCAATCGTTCTCAATTGCTTCATTGGCTTCCTGCGGCGTGTGATTAAGGCCCACGGAGACGTAAGTGTATATATACAGGTCAGCACAAAAAAAAAGGAGGAAATCAAAGAAAAGAAGAACAGACATGAAGGGCAAGGCTTGGGACCGACAATCTGGCCACCTGGAGAGAGGAAGCAGTGCGAGCCATGGCCCCATGAAAGAGCGTTAGCTGTGGCGCTCTAGGGGCTAGTTCGCCAGACTGAACAATCGGGTGGAGTGTGGCAAGCAAGGCAGGTGCCCTCCAAACGCTTCCGAGGTGTGACAACGTGAGCGCGAAGGGAGGAGAGCCAACCTCGGATGGTCTGGCCGTGATGCCTGGAGGCAGCCAAGATGGAGGTCGGCCAAAAGGAGCTTGTGGCTGCTGAGTCTCCGCTGGCTATGCGAGCAATGGGTGAGCCTGGAGAATGAGAAGGAGGTGGGCTGAGTTCAGGATGAGTTAGTCTGCATTTTAACCTCAGATTTTTAACAGATTTATTTATTGATTTTTTATCCTTACTTTTCAGAATTATTTTTATGGATTTATATATGTACTGTTTTTTAGAACACTGCACCATTGGCGCTTTTGTTGATTTTACTTTTGTTTTGACTGTTTTTTAATAAAAGCACTTGAGCACTTTTTCCACCATCCTCTGGCCTCATCAGTGAATTATCCTCATATGTCAGCTCATCTCGGTCGTAACTATCGACGGTGTGGGTTCAGCAGACTCCCATATGGGAAGAGGGAGTCTGTAGGGGACCAGCATCGTCACACACTTGCCCTCCAAATAGCACAGCTGATAGAAAATAACATTAAAACACAAGGCAGCTTGTGCACGTACAAGAAGTCTCACTTTACAATGACTGTCTGTGCATGTTTGGTTAAAACGTGCTTGTTCTTCACTCAGTGAAGTGATGGTTACGCTTCGGCAGGAGTTGGCTCTCAAGGTTCTTGCAGTAAAGCTGTGACTGTTTAGCAGTGAACAGGAGCCCCACATGACTAAAAAGTCTCTCACAGGCTGAAGACGCAGGAAGTTTGTGTGTAGTCATGTGACTGCATGGCTCCGTCTGATTGGTGAAATGTAGTCATGTGATTGTTGCTGCTACATCTGATTGGTGAAACTGTCATGCATTTTATCCACTGGCAGCTGCTCTCTGGCAAAAATACAGTATAGCGTATCTAATGGAAAAAAAGTAACAATTTTAGTGTTGCCCAATGTAGCAGAGTAAGAGTAGCGTTTCTTCTTCACAAATGTGCTCAAGTAAAAGTAAAAAGTATGGTGCAGTAAAACTACTCTTAGAAGTACAATTTTTTAAAAATGTTACTTGAGTAAATGTAACAGAGTAAATGTATCTTGTTACTACCCACCTCTGCCTGGACAAAAAAGGCATACTCCAAATAGCATACAAAGATCAAAACCAGAAGAATACAACCTCTAAAATAATCATGGCCAATTTGTAAAAGAAACTCAAAGTCAAAATATATCAAAATATGTGTAAGCATGACTCTCTAAATTAAAGTAATATCGCAAAAGATACCAGCATCAACCACAGATGTACAGTAAGCTGTGTCACAGGTAAGTAGCGTAGTGTTTAGCTGAGTATTGCCACGCGCACTTAGGGAACAACTTAACTGCTCTAGTGATTGTAATTACCTACCACTCCAGGGACTGGCACTGTGTTTTAATGGCTTTTCTCTTCCTCTCTCTGCATACTGGATGGCTGCCAGCTGTAACATCTCTGATGACACTTCCAGTGTGTATCCGCCTGAACCTGCCTCTTCCTGCTTGGAAGGGCATATGACCAGAAGTTTGACCATTTTGAAATCAGTTAACTGTCTGGAAGTGCTCTCTGATAAGATGTTTTTTGCAGTTTCTGTTTTATTTTTATTAATTTTTTTGCATCTCTGCATTCCAGTTATATACTGGGTGGTGCCCTCGATCCCTTAGAAATGACAAGACATCTCTGCTAAGCGATCAGCCAACAGTTAGTGGTGGGATTTTGTGGCATCTTTATGTCTTTTAAACTTTATGAGGTACTATGTAATTTTCAAAAACTGTATGATGTTAAGCATAATAAGGTCAACATATCGCACATACCTTTGATTCATTTCAGTTTAAGTTATTTATGTTTTGTGCAGTAATGTTACTTCAATATCATTAGTACATTTGAAACATTTGTTTGTGAAATAGATAAAGCATTATACATTTGTGCAAATTTCAAATGTATACAAATTCTGGTAATGAACCTCCACGAGGATGGAACTCATTTATAACCTGGGATCAGTATGTCTTTGTGTGTATAATATATAGTTATAAATTACACGTCTCTCAAAAAATGAGGCTATGCCTGCAAAGTAGGCCTTAAGGTCCCAGTGTTGTTTTGAGTCAAGAAACATGGCCTCAGGGTCTGCACAAGCCAAAGTGAAGCAGAGGCTGAAAAAGTCACTGTAACTTTGCCATAATAGAGGGGAAGGGTGAGAAATCCTTGACCCAAGTTTTAAAAAAAAAAGGTTCTTGAATGTTTAAAGCTTTATTAATCAATAATTCAAAGATGTATTAAAAAAATAAAGAAGGGGGCAAAAACTTAAGTCAAATGGCAAACCTAAGGCCATAAATCTTATTAGATATTTTCTTTGATTTCCATGTGATTTTTTTTTTTATTACTCATTTTTATAAAGTTTATTTTTAAAATTATGATAATTGCATAATTGCACCACTATTTTATAATGTGATTTCATTGTAAGGGTTCCAGTTCTCAGGCGATTATATGATTGTGACATGTGACGTCATGACATCACATCATATATTTGCTGTTTACGATGGTGGCATAGTATACAGAGTATCTACCTTTAGGATTTTAACAGCAACCAAAAAAAACTTTTTGTTTGTTCATGATTTTGTTTTTGGGCCCTGTTTTACTTTCTGGCTTTGGAATTAGATATCCCTCTTGGCTTTGTTTGCAGTTCTATTAGATGAATAATTTCTGATCCTGTTCTGAATTTTGACTTTGAGTCTGCATCTTCCCTTTGCTAAGAACATTAACTGATTTCTTTGCTCATTCAAATCTTCTGCCAAGTATTTTTGTGCAGGCTGTTTATCAGTGTGTTCGTTACACCATGCAATTCTAGTCGAGTCCAATCCAAATACAGAGCAATACATTCAAAACTAGAAAATCAAAAAAGAACACTTCGTAACCCTGAAATCCAAAAATCAAGATAAAGCCAAATAACAAAACTTTTCGCTAATTTCTTAATGCTATTATGTGGTGTACTCAGACTTAAGTAGTCCCCCAGCTGAAATATTATGGGGCCCAGCTCCCTTAGGTCCAACACAAAGAGAACATGAAAGATAACAAACAAAAACTCTAGTACATAAAAATCAACATACAAAATACTCTGTAAAGAATAGTAAAATACAAAAGAGAAGATAAAAGCATATGAACGTAAATTACAAGACAAAAGAACAAATAAAGTGAAAGCACTTTTGAGCCAGTGGTGAAACTCTGGGTATAACTGTTATTACGTTATATACGAAAGTCAGTAAATGTTGCTTGATCCTGCTAGGATGACTGTGTTCATTAATGCATGTGCCTTCTTCATACTGTCCCTTTAACCTCTTTCATTGTCAGACTCTAGAATAAAAATGGAGAATTGCATTTATTATTGGAAAACTGGGTTGATTAGAGGCCAGAACCAAACAATGTAGACCATCTATGATGTATTGTCCCTTTTCAACAGCAGCTTCCATATCAAAGGCATAGGTGTGCAAGGATTGTAATGAGACCACTAAAAGGGACTTCAGGACAATAACTACTCTATAGAAATTCTTTTTTATTAACTTAGTAACAACAAGAGCATATATGGAGCTGTTTTTTTATAGCAAAGGTAGGTAAATATTCCTAATGGTTAGTAAATATTGCAGAGCTATGGAAACAGAACAAAATGGCTCATGACATAACAGATGTGTTTTTCTTAGATAAGAAAATGCTGGGAGCATTTAAATGGTAAAGGTCACTGCAGTTGTTGAAGTATAGAAGGTTCTTGATATTTTCTAGGTCTCAGTTAACAGTTAAATTCAGCCAAATGTCTCTTGTTCATTATTCAATGGAAATCAAATGAGTGTCAGGAACTCCTTTTTTGAATATCGTTTGCTTCTGTTGGAGGATATTATACCCTAAAGTAGCCTTTGGATTTATTTGTTTTTGAAATAAATAGTTCTAATTTTAATTTGTGATTTGGACCATTATATCGCTGCTATTCTGATGGTGTTATTGTTGATTCCCGTTGCTAGGACCATCCCAGAGTGAGTGTGTTCTTAGAGATCATGGCCTGTCAATCACAAAGCAACAGAATAAAAGGTCATCCAGGGGTTTGCTTCCCGTTGTGTGAAGCTGCCAGTACTTTCCACATATGTTTTATAGATATGGAAAATGCATATAACCATGTACTTCAGGGTATACCTCAGAAGGTGTTGAGATGTATGCTATTTGACTTTTGTATTTATGAAAGTGTGAGTGTTCTATATTTTTATGTTAGGTCAAGTAAATTTAAGGTGGTTATAAGACTGCTTTAGTGGTGCATTTTTTTCTTCGACAGTTTTTGATTTTCAATGACTAGCTGATGACTGCAAAGAATCCAGTTTTAGAACAGGAGTTTTGCATTTCTGCTGTTGGCTGTTGATTTAAGCCATTATTCCTCCTGTAACTATTTTCTGTGGCTGGTATTCTCAGGTTTGGTCCTGTAAGGGCCGCTGTGGCTGCAGATTGTATAAAAAATACAGGCCATTTACTGCCTATTGCATTTTCGGGAAACCGGCGCACTGTGAAAACTTTTGTAAAATATTTAAAATTGCTAGTGTTTTTGAACTTTTGGTTGATTAAAAAGATAATGTTTAAAAAAAAAAATTTATGTTGGAAAAACAGATAACGGAACACTTACGGAAACGAAGTCTAAGAAACGCGAGAGACTTCAAATGATCGACAAGGAAATGCGCGTCTGTCTTTCGAAAATTGATCCTCGCTTCAATCTCAGTTTGTGCTGAAAAACAATCTCAACGCTCACATTAATTAAATTTAAGATTTATCCTTTGATTCCTTTATTAATAAAATGTCTTTCAAACTTGTAAAATTAACTGTTTTTATTGGAGATTGTCCATGGATTGTGTCGTCACGACTTTATTTATGGGCAGTCCCTCAGGTGCGCCACAAAAGAAAATTTTTGGACTTAGTGCACCGCAACTCGAAAAAGGTTGCCTTTCACTGGCCTATTGTGACATTTTTGTGTTTGAGAGTTTTAGTAACTTGTTTAATTAGATTTTTAACTCATAATTTTGTATTTTAGTCTTAAACAACTGCATTCTCTGTTTTTGATTTGTTATTTTTTCATAACTAGCTGACAATTAACAATGACATGCAAATGACAAAGAACAAGAAAATCACTATCCACTTTGGACCCATTTACACGTGTGTGCTCTTCATGACATATCACTTTTACTAAAATATCTGGAAAAGAATGAAAGAAAAAAAAAAGTGAGGGACTGAGAATCAATAATCTACTCCAGGCATCACTTGGATGATATTCTGTAGACTTCACTTTCCAAATAAGAATGACCTGAAGTGAAAGAATGAAAGCACTAATAAGCCACACAGTTATATAGCAAATGCCACTATACTAGGGGGTACCCAAAAATAACCGGAATCTTTACCTGGCGTGCAATTTAGACTCAGCTGAGAATTTTGCCACAAGGTGTAGCATGCTTACGGCATTCTGTGGCAGACAGCCAAGTGGCATTGCTCTGTATTGTTCGTATGGCATTCCATGTCATTTTTCTTGGAGCTTATTAAACATGTTCTGTGATTTTTGTGATGGTTGATCATAAAGAACAGGGAGTATGCTTTAAATTGTGTTTTCTCTTAGGGAAAACTGCTGCTGAAACTCTAGTGTTCCTTGAAACTGCTTTTAAAGTGGACGCTTTAAGTAAAACACAGGTCTACAAGTGGTTTTCGCACTTCAAACTAGGGGAAATGCCACTTGAAGACCAATCAAGATCTGGCCGACCTTCCACAATTAGGAATGATGAAAATCTTGAAAAAGTTTGCAATGCAATTTATGAAGATCGTCGTTGGAGTATTGAAGAGATTTCTGAATTGACTTGTGTGTCTTGGAGTTCTTTCCACCTTAGCTACTGGTCTGATCTTGCTCCGTGAGACTTTTTCTTGTTCCCGCATGTGAAAAAAGAACTCAAAGGAACGCTTTTTTGTACCATGGAGAAAGTCATAGAAAAATCGCTGCAGGCATTGGACAATCTTCCATTTTTTAGCAATTCCAAAAATGCTTCCGCCAGTGGGAAAACCGTTGGGACAAGTGCATTCATTCACATGGAGAGTACTTTGAAGGAGACTAAAGTTTCAGTAAGTAAAAATTATTAAAACATTTTTTTTTAATTCCAGTTATTTTTGGATACCCCCTCATATACAGGGAAAAAGAAAATGGTTTGGAACAAAAACTTGCAACCCTCCACAAATGAACCTTAGGGCCCCTGCTCTGTGATGTGCACAGTAGCAGTCTCCCAGTGAATTTTGACACAGGCAGTTTGAAAATCAGCCTAATATGAGGTAAAGTTTTCCACCCAGAAAGGACTGGTTTGCTTACTCCGGGCAAAGGGGGAGCAGCTAAACCAAATTAAAAAATATAAATAAGTCGGGGTCTTGCATATAAGTAAATATATATATAGGATTGGTGTAGTAATGCCTGCTCTGCATATTATAAAAAAAGATAGTGAAGCTGGAGATAAATCAATCCATATCTTCATTGCTGCCTATACCTGTCTGCTTTGGATAGTGGTAGAGTCTCCAGGAACACCAAGGTAGAGCTGTTGTAATTCATGGTTAAGATACAATGAACTAAGTATAGCCTCAGACCCCAATGAAAGAATGATATATTTTAGGTGGCAGTTAGCATTTGATAATTCCCCAAAAGGACTGGAAAGTTGTTTCTAGGTAAATGAAAGTATTGTCTACCATGACCCACATAGCTATAATGAAATAAAATGTCTTTGTCAACCAGCAGGCACGTTAAAAAGATGAAAGAAATATGACCAAACATGTCACAGAGTCACAACATTTTTTTTATCAGTGATAGAGAGATAAAATGAAGAGAACAGTACTTGGTGCAAAAAAGCCTATCAGGCAATATCACTAGATTGTAAAGAAATCTGAATGACAAAATTGCAGTGAGTGTGTAGAAGTTTGCTTCACCGGCTGTCTTTAAAGCATTTCTTTAAAGTGTCTATTTAAGCAAGGCCCTAATGGATTTATACACCATTCTACTGGAAAAGAAAAAAAAAATAGCTGCCCTAACAAACAACAGCTAACAAGACCAGAACAATGAAGGTCCTAAATAGAGGGAAATTAATTTCCAAAGCCACAAATGCAGAAGGATAGTGCTTCACTGTATTTGAAGGATTTATGACCAAGATGTTTGGACAAGATTGATCAAACACATCAACCTCACACAGAAGTGAGAAAAGATGAAAAGGAAAAAGAAGATCCTGAAATATCCTTAGAGCTTTCAACCTGGCTGTACTTACAAGTTTATATACTGGCTTAACTATTATCTCCAAAATGGCCACCTTAGACAGCAATCTCCTCATATTCACTACTTTTACATTCTGCATTTAAAGGGCAATAGAGCGACCTGAGTCACCATATTAATTCTTATCACCTAAATGTTCTTAGTGCCAGGCAATTAACAACTCAAATAACTGTCGCACATCCAATTGTAGGAGCAAAGGACTGCCTTTTTAGCTTGTCATGATGATATTAATCATTTAGCTTTATATCAGTGATGTGTTAATAATCAGTATTTACCCAATGCCTTTATTTTTGACAGTAATTAAAACTTTCATTAAAAATAAAAAAAACATTTTCTGAAAATATATTCATTATAACAGTGATAACACATGGCCTTTAAAGGTATTCTTATATTTTAAGAGAAACACTAACATCTAACAAAATAACAGAATTTTTGTCACAAGTGGCCATGTTTTAAACACAAGCTTTTTCAGTAAAATGTCATACATACTGAGAGCACAAATCATAAAACTTACTGTAGTAACAAATATACAAAAGGATACCACTGAATTTACAAAAGTTCAGGGTGTATAAACCTAATATGTTTATAATATGAAAAAGATGTAAGCGCTCTTCCCAGGCTTTAAGAAATAAAAGAGTCTCTTTTGTCCTCTTTCAGTATATGGAGTGGGTGACAGCAAATCTAACTGCTCAGAGTTAAGGTTCACAAAGAGTTCCTCACTGTCATGTTCCTGACAGATTATTGGCAGAGCACAGTAAATTGGTTTCTCAGACTTCACAAACACTGTCATCACAACAAATCTCCATGAATATACTGACATATAATTACTGACAGGAAAAGGCTTGCATGTATTTTGAATACTTTGGCAAGTTTTTTCATCATGAATAGATTTTAGATTGAATTCATAGTGCAGACATTGTACTCAAAAGTTTCAGGATGAGTTGATGCTACGAAATAGACATCTATGACACTACTGCATAACCATCTGACCTCTGCAATGATGAGCTCTCGGGCATATGAACAATGGTCAGGCTTAAATGTATATCACTGTCATGCTGGTTATCATCCTGTTGATGCCACAAAATGGTAACATTGAATGATCGAGCATGTAAATTTATTCATACTTTTAGCATCTGTAATCACTTGTATTGTGCCATTTAAAATGAAATTGAAAAACCTGTTGCAATTCATTGCAGGATATTTTTACAGTATATAACCCCTTTAAATGTGAAAAAATGTGTGGATTTTCAATCAATTACCAATATAAATTTATCGGAATAAGAGAAGACATCCTACACCATACACTATTCATTTATTGATCTTGCTTAATCCAATTTGCCATTGCAGGTCATCAAAACCTATCTCGGCATCATTGAGCACAGGCATGAACAGAACCTAGATGGGGCACCAGTCCATCCATGCAATATGCGCTTGCATATTTCCATATATGGTGGATTCAGGAAGCACTGAGACTGTTCATTTTTTTCATATTTAGTTGTGTCTAAGGTGCACGCAGTCTGGAGAAGGTTTTTTATTAAGGATATCTCTGTTCAGTCTTTTCTCAATCCTGACTTGTCTCCAAAATCCTGCTGCTGAAAACAATCCTAAAGCATAATGCCACCACTACAGTGCTTAACCATGGGAATGGTATAGTGCAGGTGATGAGTGGTGCCTGGTTTCCTACAGATGCGATGCTTAAAATTAAGGCCAAACTTTTCAATCTTGGTTTCATCAGAGCAGAGTATCTTGTTTCTTGTAGTCTGACATTCCTTTGGGTGCCTTTATACAAACTCCAAACAGGCTTGCACATGTTGTCTGGCCACTCTGCCATAAAGCCCAGATTAATGGAGTGTTGCAGTGGTGATTGTCTTCTGGAAGTTTACCTCATCTTGACATGACACAGGTTCTCTGGAGCTCCACCTGACTGAGCATCAGGTTGTTGGTCACCAATCTTACCAATGTCCTCTCCCCAGTTTGTTCAGATTGGCCAGATAGACTAGCTCTAGGAAGAGCCATAGTTGTCCAAAACTTATTTTATTTAAGAATTATGAAGAGAACAGTGCTCTTGGGAAGCTTCCATACTGCATGAATTTTTGTAGCATTCACCAGATCTCTGTAGCAACACAAGCCTGTCTCTCAGCTCAGCAGGCAATTATTTCAACCTCATGGCTTGGTTTTTATTCTGATACACATTGTCAAATGGGAGTTTTATGCTCCTCCTAGTCATGTCCAATCAATTGAATTGACCACATGTGGAATCCATACATGGTGTATAAACATCTCAGTGGTGATCAATACAATGGAATGCACACATTTAAAGTGTCATGGCAAAGAGTCTGGATACTTTTATCAATATGTCAATGTGATATTTCAGTTTTCCTTGAGTATTGACTGTTGTTTGATAAGGGGTAAAAAATAATTAAAATTATTTTAGAACAAGAGTGCAATATAACAAAACCTGAAAAACTGAAGGGATCTAAATACTTTACGGAGGCCCTGTATATGTCCATACTTTTTGTAGTTTTCATTGTTCTTAAAGCTTATGAAGCCAACAATAGAGGTAAGGTAAACATTTGACTGTCAGGATTTTATGTTGTTTCAACTGTTTTTTGTATTTTTTTGTTTATTTAGTCTTTTGTACTAATTATATGTTGGTGCTGCAGTGTTGAGCAGTGATGATATCAACATGCCCATTAGGTGTTTATTATGCTGAGGCATCATCATGCAATCTCAGTTGTGTGTGACGTCACAAATTTATTTTGCAATTCTGGGTTGAATGCATGGTGCTCATGCCAGTAAAATGATAAAAAAAAAGTTTTGCTTTGGTATTGTTCACAGTTTTTAAAGTCACTGGCCTGCACTAAACATTTAGTGTAGAAAAGTGTGTTTATTTTAGTCTACTATCCAATTTGTTGTTTTTCTGGGAAGCAGCTGTTCTTATAACTAAAGGGCACATACTTTGATTTGAGTGGTATGGGTCCCTTTTATCTGGTTAAGTTCAAGTATCGACCTTGGGTTTGTGAAAGGTACTCTATAAATGCAACTTATTATTATTATTTCTGAATTGCATTTGTTCATTTTAGTTCGTTGAGCTGAGTGTGTAAATTTCTGGAAGCTCCTTTTGTTTTGTTTTTTTAATTTTTGGTTCTATTGTTTTCCAGATTGCAGTGATACTCTTATATTGTTTTTTTGTCTTGCTGTTGTTCTGAACTTTTATTTTTGTGGGTTGATTCGAAGATATCCTAGAGGACAAGATGAGATCATGGTTGAAAAGGTGAGGTGGGCTAATTTTCAGATAAACCAATTAATTCAAGAAAAAATAAAAACTGGAATCATGACTGAAAGTATATACTTAAGGAGTTATCAAGTTCAAGTTTTTTATTATTTTCCAAATACACAGTTATATACCGTATATACTCGAGTATAAGCCGACCCGAATATAAGACGAAATACCTAATTTTACCTAGAAAATCTGGAAAAACTTATTGACTCAAGTATAAGCCTAGGGTGGGAAATGCAGCAGCTACTGGTAAGTTTCAATAATCAAAATAAATACCAATAAAATTACCATACATTAATTGAGGCATCAGCTCATTAATTGAGCACACAGCCCAGAATGAGTCTCACAGAGGCTGCACAGCACCACACAGCAGTTCTTCTACCGCCCACAGACCAAACAAAGGTACAGTGAAACCTTGGGTCATGACTGTAATTCGTTCCAAAACTCATAATTGTAAATGCAATTAATCTGTTCCAGACCGTACGAATTGTATGTAAATATATTTTTTTAAAGATTTTTAAACACAAATATAGTTAATTATTCCATAGAATGCACAGCGTAATAGTAAACTAAATGTAAAAACATTGAATAACAATGAGAAAACCTTGAACAACAGAGAAAACTAACACTAAAAGTTTGCGCTATAGCACTATGAACCGCTCGCTAAAAACACTTTTTTTAATGAGTTTTAAGCACAAGGAAAAAAATGAACATTTAAAAAATCCATAATTTAATAAACCACCAAGAAAAGTAACATTGCAACAATGCACTCTACGAACCGATCGCTGTAAACAGAAGTGAAGTGGAGGTTAAAATCCAATAGAAAAAGTCTTCATTAAATACAACAAGGTTAAAACAATGCTCGAATCTGTCTCTTTAAGAACAAACCCGGTGCATTCTTTAACTACCTTCTTGGCCTTATGTGCCCAGCCCTCCCTCTCTCGCTCGCTCGTGTGTCTGTGTGTGTCACGCTCTTTCTCTCTCTCTCTCTCTCTCTCTCTCTCTCTCTCTCTCTCGCTGCACAGGGAATGCACAGGGAGAGACTGAACACGTGCAGGTTGGCGGGGGCAGCGGGACCTGACTCGAATATAAGCCAAGGGTGACGTTTTTCAGCACATTTTGGGTGCTGAAAAACCCGGCTTATATTCGAGTATATACAGTAAGTACAATTTGCAATGCAATGAATAATATGTTATATTCAGAATATGTAAAGAGTACTAAGTAAATAGTCATTAAAGAAGACCTCTCCTAAATATCAATATCGTGTAGAAAAACCAGAAGTGTCATGAGCATTTTGCTGCAAGGTAAGAGAATGCATCTCTTTTAACATCAGATCATCGTGAATCTGAAGAGATTTAAATTTTTCTCTCTGATTTGTGTATGTATTTCTGTGCTGTTCTCATCTTTTTTAGGGTTTCTGAAAATGCAGCATTAGTTTTTAGAATTGGTTTTCATACCTTGGGTTATATTCAGTTTGTTCACAATATATTGCATATTCATTTTGTTTTCCTTATAACCACTTAGCCATTTAGTCTAATTGATTGCCCTTGCTCTGCTAGTTGCTGATATGTGACAGTGGGAGGTCATGACACGTGATATCACTAATGTGACAGTATAAAGGCCAGCATTACACATCTCCCATTGTCCTAGGTTTGTGATTTGTAGTAGCTTGGCATGTGAATTTTTTATTTTGATTATGTGGTAACACATTCTAGTACATTATTTTTGACTTTGAGTTTGTTTTTTGAATTGGTTCAGGTGCATTATTGTATTGACATCCAGTAATTTGATCCTAGCTTGTCTTCAAACTTTGATTCAAAAAGTAAATGTAAATCTGTTGAAAATCCATTGTGTATGCTAATTTGACTATAAGTTACATACAGCCATGACTAGTATCATAACGTATTGAAGCCACAAGAAATAACAAGCTCTAGCACACTTTATTGTGATCAGCTATTGGATTGATTGTGTAAAGCATCTGTATTCATTTGAAACAGAGCCTATTTCTGAGAACATTAGGCAGGCAACAAATTTATGGCAATGACTGTCGGAATAGGAGGCACATATAATTACATGGGTCAGATAATAACATAAGCAATAGGTCTCCTGTCACAGGGAAGATGATATCTAACACTGAAAAGACAATTACACAGTTTTTAACTGACCACAACTTATCAGACCCCTGGAGGTTTCTAAACCTAAACTCAAGAACATATTACTTCTACTCACCAGTGCATCATTGCTACTCAAGAACTGATTATTTCTTTATAGATAATTTCTTGCTGACGATTAAATCTTGCAAATATGACGCTGTTGTTATTTCTGACCATGCCCCTCTGATCTTGGAGCTAAAATCATTATGCCCTACATACTCATCTTGCAGGTGGCATCTTAACCCACTTCTATTAGCAGACAAGAACTGTACAGAATTTATATCAAAACAAATCAGTTTCTGTCTAGAGACAAATACATCCTCAGAGGTCTCTGCAGGAATACTCTGGGAAACTCTAATTGGATAAACCTCTGGCGCTATCAGAATTACTAGATGCTATAAAGTCACTTCAGAGTGGGAAAGCAGCAGGCCCTGATGGCTACCCTGTTTAATTTTATAAGAAACTCTCCACTCAGCTAGTTCCCCTCTTATTAGCAACATTTACAGAAGCTAGAGACAATCAAATTCTACCTCAAACTTTTCACCAAGCATTCGTCACTGTCTTTCCAAAACAAAATAAAGACTTATTACAATGTGCATCATACAGACCAATTTCACTTCTGAATAACAACGTTAAAATACTCTCTAAAATCATAGCTAGAAGGATGGAGAAAGTGCTGCCTTTGGTAATATTACAAGATCAAACTGGATTTATTAAAGGCCGACACTTAGCTGCCAATCTTAGACACCTAATTAATGTAATATATTCACCTACAAAGTCAAACACCTCAGAGATATTATTATCATTGGATGCAGAAAAATCATTTGATATGATTGAATGGAACTACCTTTTCACTACATTAGAGAAATTTGGGTTTGGCCTGAACATTTGTGTATGGATCAAATTACTGTATACCAATCCAGAAATTTCAGTTTGTATTAACAACATTAATTCAGACTACTTTAAAATAGAACATGGTACCAGACAAGGATGCCCCCAGTCACCACTACTTTTTGCAGTCGCTATTGAACCACTGGCAGTTCACTGTCGAAATACTTATCAGGTAAAGGGGATTATCAGAGAAGGACTTCAACAGAAAATGTCTCTATATGCAGATGATATGGTACTGTATATATCAGATCCACAAAATAATGTGTCTGCAGTCCTAACAGCACTTACAGAATTTCAAAAGATTTCTGGTCTCCAAATTAATTTGAATAAAAGTGTGCTCTTTCCAGTGAATTCTCAAGCATACAATATTAGATTGGACTTCTTCCCTTTTATAATTGCAGGTCAGTTTAAATACCTAGGAGTAAATATCATAAGTAAACATAAAGCTGTTTATCAACAAAATTTCACCGTCTGTATGGAAAAAATTAAGCAAGACTTGCATAGATGGTCAACCCTTCATCTCACTCTAGCTGGAAGAATTAACGTTGTTAAGATGAATATCCTGCATAAGCTTCTCTTTTTATTTCAAAACATTCCGATATACATCAAATTTTTTTTTGTTTAAGCAATTAGATTCAACCATAACCTCATTTATTTGGAACTAAAAACATCCACGTATCCAAAGAGTGACAAGCATACAAGCTATAAAAACCTGGACACAAATAGATGAACATACACAGGCCTGGTGCGCAATACAAATAAAATACTACAATACTTCTTTATATTCCCTGGTTTGTGCCCCAATAAATACAAGTTATATACTATTAACCCAATTGTGCTCCACTCACTCAGAATATGTAACCTTATGAATTTCTAGACTTAAATGTGAAACCTGATAGAATATGCCTTGTTTCTTACATAAACGTTAAAAGTGCTGGGGCATGTTACTTAGCTCGAGGCATTACTGAGTATTTTGGGGCACCTCCTTCTTTCCATCCCACCCACATATCTTTTATCTTCATGTCACAGCTGATATCATTGGTGATCCAGCTTCACATTCTGTATCTAAATTCTTATAACACCACTGGCAACTAACAATTATTTATGACCAAACCACTTGATAAACTCCATGAAGAATTTTCTATGGAGCATTCCAATTTAAGCAGCAGGCTTTTTATGTATCTTTTTGAAAAATTTAAAACCATTGGAAATGCAATGCCCAGTCCTGGACAACCAGCCAAATAAATAAGACTTGTCTCATAATGCTCTGGCTTGTAGTCAAAGCCACACTATGAACACTGCAAAACATTTGGTTGCAATAGATTGGCAACATTATGAAAGGAAGGGAGAAAAGTACAAACTAACAGATTTTTATATATACTGTATGATAGTTTTAAAATATGCACCAAATTTTTCTCTTTGAAATATCACCCTTTTCTTATACTTGTCCCCCTCAAAACAGTTATAAACAGATGGAAAGGTGCAATGCAATTAAACTTAAGTGATGCTTATTCTTTTTTCCTGTTTTTTTTCTGTCATTAAAATGTTCACTTGACAGTGTTTCACTTAAAATATTCATTTCATTTTCAGAGTTGCTGAAAATCTCTTGAAGGCATTTTAGGTTTTGATTATAGTATATTCAGAAAAAGTGGCAGATTCTAACATCCCAATGGAAAGGTAAATTTCATGGCATGGAACAAAATAATAAGATATACTTCATAAGACAAATATCTCTGAAAAAACCTATTGGACTAGCGAATAGTTTTAAATAATGAAGTCAGTCATTTACATTTATATTAAAAAGACATTACTATATGCCAGATACAATGGAACAAGTAAGTATATAAAAGATATTATGACTTACTAATAATAATAACAATAATACATTTTATTTAAAAAAAATTCCATCAGTAATAGAAGAGCAGAAATTGTTAAAATGCATGCTATGTAATCATAATCACCTTGTACAAGCTATATAGAATTTTTTGATTATGAACAACGCTTTAATGCACTTACAATTTAGGAACTATAGTCAATTGTTTGTACTTGAAAATAAAAATATTAATAGCACTGATTACATGTCTAAAGATTTCACAAATGAAAAACAGAAGATGCCAAACTATAGCCATAAAGAATAATATGATACTGAAATTGCCTTGTGACAGTATTCAAATGCTTTTTCCAGTTTTTCATTCATCTTCCTGTCCAAGAAAATTATCCAAAAATGATTGTGGTCTGCTGGAGTTAATTGCAGTCTTACACTTTTAAAGAGAAAGGGTAGTTGCTGTTATGTTTTTACGAACTTTAGAAGAATTTTGACAAGAACATGCCATTCAGCCCAAAAAAACCACCTATCGTATTGACCTAATTTCTCGTAAATAACATCTAGTTCAGATTTTAAGGTCCCTAAAGTACCACTCATTACCATTCTTATTGGTACACTTATTTCATGTGTCAGTGGCTGTCTGTGTGCCTGATCAAGAGAGATTAGTAATGATTGCAAATCCATTAAGAATATTATACTTCTAAGCATGTATTGTCTATAAGGAGTAAATCTAAAATTTAGCAATGAAAAATTTAAAAAGTGGGTTTTTATAAGTTTTTTAAAATGCTCTAAGGCAGGGGTCTTCAACCTTTTTCCCCTGAGAGCTACTTTTACAGAATGAAAATGGTCGAGAGCTATCTCATGTTTTCTAATGTTTATTCTCATAGCTTATTTTAACCCAAACAAACTGAATAAGCTTGTTTTGCCTGAACATTTACAAAATGTCGGTGTCCACAATTGACATTTTGTATTAAAACATCACAAAAAATATTTAGTTCACCTGCAAGTGCTTTTTGTATGTCTGTATGCATTTCCCAGTGCAATCTCACACTATTGGATTAAAACATGATTGCTGTCAAAACAAAACAGTGCAATTACAAAAACACAGATATGACTTATTCATTTGTCATTTTGTTACATGTCACTGTTTCACTTGACAAGTCCAGTTGCATGTGTGATGTGTTTTTTAGTTAGCCAGGTGACTGGCACTGCATGGAGTCAACAAGAGAGGTGTATGGTGAAGTGTAGCCACTTAGGTTCTGAACTTTGATTAATGACATTCATGTCAGAAAAGGCAGACTCACAGAGGTATGGAGACCCAAACAAAGCAGACATTTTCAGAGAGTTACTTGACTCTACTAAGCTCCAGAAATGCTGAGAATGCTGTTGAGACTAACTGCACATTATTTTGAAGGTTTACTAATATATAATGTATAAAATCCAATGTCTGTCTGTCTGTCCGCTTTTCACGAGAGAACTACTTAATGGATTTAGATCGAGTTTTTTTCTATAATTTGCTTGAACATTCTGGTTGATTTTGTGACTTCTCTCATTTTGCTATGTATCATAGTTTGCTTGTGGTACCGATTCATTTGTGCGAATCCAAGGGGAGGGGCCTTCCTCACTCACTCGCCAGCTTCAGGACGTGTTCCTTAACTCTGCTTAGCTATGCGAATGAGAGAACAATTGAATTCAACTTTGTTTGATTTTTTAAATAAAATATTACTTAGGTCTTCATGAGTTTGAGTCTTAGAACTCTTGAGTTCTCTTAAGTGTATGCCACATTGAAAAGATAGATTGCAATTCAGATTGTAAATTGTGATTTTGTGTTAAAAGGATCGTGATATGATTTTTTGGAAAGATCGCTCACCCCTAATTTGACTAATCAAGTATTCAAATTTATGTAGGATTCATTATGTGTAGGATTCATTAGATCAAATGAAGTTTCTCCGATGTTGTCTTTAATTAGTTGTGTTAGTGAATTAAAGGACTGGATGGATGAGAACTACTTGTCTTTAAACACAGATAAAATAGAGATGTTAATTGTTGGAGGGAATGACGTTGATCACAACAATATTCTGTCATCATTTTACTCAGTTGGAATCACCATTAATTTTACCGAATCAGCCCGAAATCTCTGAGTTCTCTTTGACTCTAGAATGTCATTTAAAGCACATATTACAAAGTTGTCCAAATCATGTTTCTTCCATCTTAAAAATGTTAGGAAATTAAGGCGCTTTCTAAATAAACAGGATTCTGAGAAATTAATTAATGTATTTATTTCTAGTAGGATTGACTACTGCAATGCAGTGTTCACTGGCTGTTCAAACTGTTCTTTATAAAGCTTCCAGTTAATCTAAAATGCTGCTGCAAGAATTATCACAAGAACAAGAAAATACGAATATATAACTCCAGTTTTTAAATCCTTACACTGGCTCCCGGTTAAGTTTAGGGCAGATTTCAAAATCCCTTTTTTAACATATAAAGCATTAAATGACCAAGGTCCGGCTTACTCGTCTGAACTTCTCATGACTTACAAAGCTTTTAGTTATAGCGCCCCTAAACTGTGGAATGGTCTGCCTGCTACAATAAGCAATGCCCCTTCGGTCTCAGCTTTTAAATCCCAGCTGAAGACTCACTACTTCAGTTTAGCATATCCTGACTAGAGCTGCTGATTAACTGTACAGACTGCATCTCTGTTGTTAGTCATTAGCACTAAAACATAAGTAATATGATAGTTATAATTTGATTCTAACCCTCACCTATTCTGTTGCTCTTCTCGGTACTCAAATGTGGCACTTGGTGCCATGGCCCACCTACCAAGTTGTTGTGCCTGCCTATGGTAAAGTCATCCCTGATGGAGGATCGCTGGAATCATGGGAAAGAGAGGTCCTTTCATCGGATTGGCTGGCCCAGCACTGTTTCAGCTGTGTAATGGCCAAATGGGGGAGGCAGCTTGATGGATGAGGTCTCCAGGACTCTAAACAAATCCAAATCATATTGTGATGTCATCCACTGTAAAATTCTGCTACGTACTAAAGCTTTTATTTTTTATACTGTATTGAGGATTTGTTCTGTTCTGTGTATTGTATTGTATTGTATTGACCCCCTTCTTTTTGACATCCCCTGCACGCCCAACCTACCTGGAAAGGGGTCTCTCTTTGAAATGTCTTTCCCGAGGTTTCTTCCATTTTTTCCCAAGAAGTGTTTTTTTTGGGAGTTGTTCATTGTCTTCTTAGAGAGTCAAGGCTGGGGGGCTGTCAAGAGACAGGGCCTGTTAAAGCCCATTGTGGCACTCCTTGTGTGATTTTGGGCTATACAAAAATAAATTGCATTGTATTGTATTGTATTAACCCTTTGGCGAGCTACTTGGAAAGGGGTTGCGAGCGAGTGACATGTTGGAGACCCCTGCTCTAAGGTGTTAGCATGGTGAATCTCTATCACTAAGGTATTCCAGATCTATCTGTAGTCAAGGGGTTTCAATTATTTGTAATATGAATGTGTTGTCATATCTGGAAAGGACAATCTGTGGTGAGTCAGTAGGGTGGGGTAACCTGCACAATGAAGAGAAAAAGAACACTTCAAGCTATTCGATGAAAAGTTGATGGAAAGCACAAGTCAGGGGATCAATACAAGAAAATATCCAAGTTAATGAATATGACTTGGTGTACAGTTAAATAAATCATTAACAAATGCCAAGAGTATAGCCCTGATGTCGATCTGTCTAGGAGAAAAACTGAGTAATTGTACAATAAGACAAAGGAGGGAGGCTGCCAAGAGACCTATGAGAACTCTGACATGCTACAGTGGATGAGATTGGCAAGACTGTGCAAATAGCAACTGTTGCTCAGGTGCTGGACAAGGCACAGCTTTATAGAAGAGTGGTAAAGAGAAAATCAGTTCAAAAACACACGGAAGGTTTGCCAGCTTGAAGAAGGCTTTAAGGTCTGATTAGAGCAAAACTTGACTTTTTGGCTGTTGGACTGAACTTCATGTAGGCATAAGCCAAACACTGCATATTATTAAAAACACACCATCCATCACCACTATGAAGCAATGATAGTTGTTACATCATTCTGTGAAGATGCTTTTCTGCAGCTGGTCCTTGAAGATTTGTAAGGGTAAAAGGTAAAATGAATGCAATAAAATATGTGGAAATCTTCTACAAAAACTGGTGCACTCTACAAGAAACATGTGCCTCAGGAGAAGATTTATTTTTCCAGCAAGACAAAGACCCCAGATGTAAAGCCATAGCCGCACCAGAATGGTTTAAAACAACAATGTTAAAGTCCAGAAGTGCTGAGTCAGAGTCCAAATCTCAGTAAAACTAAGAATTTGTATCTGGACTTCAAGCAGAGAGTTTGAGCAGTGTTGCAAAGAAGAATAGGAAGAAAAGTTCACTGTCCAGAGATGGATGCATCTAGTAAATACAGACTTGAATACTAATGCAATCAATTATTTATATATTCTATTTGTAATTAATTTAGATCGTTGTTTAAAAAAAGTCAAGTCAAATTCACTGAAATTCAGTGTTGCATAAATTGTGAAAACTTTCATGGGTTTAAATACTGTATATAGGCACTGTATTTTCATAATTATTTGCACTTTTGCCTAAGCACTGTTTGAAACTGAACCAGTATCACATGATTTAGAAAGTACACTGAAAACATTCTGATAGCCAAAAAAAGAAAATTATAAAAATTTGAATTTGACAATATAATGTATAAAACAGCATGTAGGTCTTATTTATAATTATACAATACATAACGGTGTTGTGGTCATTTACAATACAATAAAGCACTCTAAACATAACTGATAAAATAATACTAAATTAGACACTCTTATTTATGAAAGTTCTGATGACAGAGGCAACAGTGCAACAATTCAGGTTTGCTTTTATTCAGCATCTCAAATTATGGTCGATTAGATAATTCACTGGTGCTGTTTGATATCTTTTTCTTCTTCTTTTGGCTGCTCTGATTTAGGAGTCATCACAGTGGATCATCCGTCTCCATCTATCCCTGTCTTTTACAGTATTTTCTGCCACACCATCTGCCTTCATGTCCATCCACAAACCCCCTCTTTGACCATCCTCTTTCCCTTTTGCCTGACAGTTCCATCTTCAACATTGTTTTCATGATGAACCCCTCATCTCTCCTCTGCATGTGTGTAAACCGTCTTAATCTTGCCTCTCTCCTTCTGATCTACTAATTTCTGATTCTGTCTACCCTCGTTACCCTGAGCAAAAGTCTCAGTTTGATGTATTTGGTCTAATTCTTCTTCCTCTACCTTCTGCTCCCATTCTTATCCTTGTTCTCCCTCTACCTTGTGCAGTAAGACTGGAAGTTTTTATATCTGTATTGCTTCCACTTTATTTGTGCTCAGGATTTGGTTGCTGATTAAATAATCAATTTAACAAATGCTTTTCCTGTAAGTAGAGTGTTATAAATTTTATAATTAGTTTTTAGATGATGTACTGATAGTGTTTTGATACAATCAAATGAGATGTCTTTTATGACAGATGCACCTTAGGAGAATCATTTGTGTGAAATCTGTATGAAAACAAGAAAAAGTCATTAACTTGTAGTTTTATTACTGTACTTATATTTGATACTGAGTTTCAGTGTGAGAACAACTAAGACAAACTACAGAAGTATATTAATAAAAGACTGTGATAAGTATTTTTCCTTTGTCCTGAAGAGGGAGCAATAAGACAATCTCTTCACTTATTGGTTTAGTTTTACTACCATTAAAAAAATTGCAGTGACATGCAGAAAATGAAACAAGAATTATTTCTGTTTGTCTAGAGTAAACATATTCTAATGCTTGTTTATATATACCTGCTTTTCAAAGTACCGTAATTAAAACCCGATATTAAGTTTAGTTAAACTACTGTATTTATCCAAAAAAATGCTGTGAATCACAAAATACCATACTTCAGTGCCCATCTTGTGCCCTCTTTTTTTTTGCAATCTAATTTTTCACAAAATGTTTTTTCCTTTGATAGTATTTTTTGTCGTGTCAATATCATATGATACACTATCCAGAATAAAAGTTACATAAATTAAATTAGTTATTAAATTGATTGAATATTGAATTATAATTGACTAGCAAAATACCCGCGCTTCGCAGCGGAGAAGTAGTGTGTTAAAGAGGTTATGAAAAAGAAAAGGAAACATTTTAAAAATAATGTAACATGATTGTCAATGTAATTGTTTTGTCACTGTTATGAGTGTTGCTGTCATATATATATATATATATATACACACACACATATAAACATATATATATACATATCCATACATATATACATATACACATATACGCATATATATATACACACACACATATATACATACATATATATATATATACATATATACACATACATCCACATATATACATATATATATATATATATATTGTGAGATGTGGCCGGCTTGTCATCCCGCCAATACCCCCAGGCCGCCAGATGGAGCCCTCCCTGCAGTATGGAGGTACCCCGAAGACCAGCAGGGAATCATGGACGCTGTAGGGAGGACCGAGGACTCATTTGTGCCCTATGACCCAGAAGTTCGTCATAGGAAGAGCGACGGGCTTCCAGGGTGAAGAAAAGAACTTTTACCTGACCCGGAAGTGATTGTGGATCACATGGACTGGGGATTGAGAACACTTCAGGGAATATAAAAGGACTGTGGGAGCTCCCAGACGGCGAGCTGAGCTGGGTGGAAGGGTGGCAACACGTCTGGGAGCTGGAGGATTGGTTTATTGTGTTTATTATTGTAGTATTTGTTATTATATGAGTATTGTGGTGGAGAGTGTGCTTTGTACACTGTGGCAACAAAATAAAGTCAACAATTGGACTTTTACCTGGTTTCTGGAATCGTGGACAGGGGTTCAAGGGAGCAAAAGCGCACTCTATATACCACAATATATACATATCTACATATACACACATAAATATACATACACACACATATATACACACAAATACATATATATATACTGTACATACATACACATATATAAACATATATATACATATACATACATATACATACATATCTACATATATACATATACATATACACACACACACACACATATATATATATATATATATATATATATATATATATATATATATACTCTTTGGGGTGCGAGCAACTGTTGTTTGGGGTGCCAGAATCCATCAAGGAAGAAAAATGAAAAACATTATTTGTACAAAATCTTAATTTATTTATCCATTCCTAAATAATTAAATGGGCAGGCTATTTCGTATCAGTGCAATACGCTGCTTCCTTTTAAAACGGATGACTCCCGCTCTTACGTGCAAGTATGCGTGGATATTATGAACAGTCGTATCTGTTCAAGTTCTATTTAAATTTTAAATAGAAGGAATTTTTATTTAGTCGACAGAAATATCTTTGGTAGGAATGTAAGTTAAATGTAGGCATCATTGCATAAATTTTTCTTCACTATAGAAATGTAAAGAGTAAATTCGCCTTACATTCCAACCAAAGATATTTCTGTCGACTAAATAGAACTTGAAAAGATATATTTTTTCGAATGTGATCGCGCAATTCAGATCGAGTTGACGCACTACATCGAGCCCGCGTGCTATTGTGGTTTCGCCTGCATGCCTCAATAAGTCACCCTCCCCTCGCTCTTACTTTTTTACCGTTCATCTAATGATTACACTGAGTATGGCTTTACCAAAACAATCATTGATGGCGAATAAAGTATCCATTATTCATAAAGCTTCAATTGGTGATCTGTCTTTCTGCGTTAACCGCATATTTTTTCATACGTCTCAAACCAAGGGGATGCGAGGGTAAAATGAATCGTTAAGCGCTGATATATATGTATGTGTGTGTATATATATGTATGTATATATATATTGAAATAGTTTTATGTGAAATAATGCAAAGAGTATGCGACACATGTTTCTCCCTAATTTTGGGGTCATCAGGCGTACATATTCAGTGCACCCCCTTTCGGGAATCGAAACTCGGACGTCAGCGCTAGAGGCGAAGCCTCTTCCATTGCGCCACGGCGTGTGGTTTGTCTATTTGAGAATATGTACAGTAGATTGGGGTATATATATATACCCGCACTTCGCACCAGAGAAGTAGTGTGTTAAAGAAGTTATGAAAAAGAAAAGGGAACATTTTAAAAATAGCGTAACATGATTGTCAATATACAGTAATTGTTTTGTGAGTGTTATGAGTGTTGCTGTCATCAAGGATTTGATTATCATTATTTCTTTCAATCAGGTTCGTATATGTAGGATGTGTTGTGTTCAAGGTACATTCCGTGTTTGTGAATCGTTGTAAAGATAACAGGTTTCATTCATCGATTCGTTTCTTACTGCATCAATAAACAGCTCGTCTTCCTCTTTATCTGAGACGTGACACACTGCATGCACAGGTGTTTTTTTTACATTGTCTTCCTTTAGTGGGACATTGACTTTTTCCACCGTGTGCTTTGTTTCCGCAGTAGTCGCACTTATGAATATGTTTGTATGTGTCACACGCTTCATATTTTTTGCTGCCTTCTCAATTGTGTAATTCGGTTTTTGTACAGCACTCTTTGGAACTGTTGTTTTTTCTCTGTGCGCTGCGTCAGTTCACGTGAGCCGCTCGGTGTACATGCATCGAAGGTTCCCAGCTGTGCTGGTGCCATCTTGTGCGATGTCCACTGCTGTATTTAATGTTAGCTAAGACCCGGCACTTAAAAGTTTCTCTCGCAGTTTCGCTGAGTTTGTGCCAAACACCACCCTGACCATCTCATCTTCGTCTGCATAAGCACAGTCCTTCACCCGTGAATATTTAGCGGCAGTGTTTCAATTGGATTGCTGACGGACGGCATTATATGGGCAGGCACTAAATTACGTGGTGAGTGAGTGAGTGAGTGAGTGAGTGAGTGAGTGAGTGAGTGAGTGAGTGAGTGAGTCAGTGAGGGCTTTGCCTTTTATTAGTATAGATATACAGGTCAAATTCCATTACAATGAATATGTTTACAACAAAATTTTTATTATAACAAAGTATTTTACAGTCCCGACAGTTTCCCCCATAAGACAGAGTCTATAAAAATCTTGTTACTACGAAATACATTAAGCAGATACTGTCATTACAACGAAAGTGCCCTAAAAGACCTTAAAAAGACTGAATGAATCGTCCCCAGAGCAGTTAGTTCTGTGGTTGCAGCTCAGTTGTGCACAACGATCCCTAAACAGAAACATTGTCAATTTTTCTCTTTCTTGTAACTTTCCTCGTACTGTTTTTTTTTTGCTGCCTTTGTTTTCCGTGGTTTTCACTGATATCTTTTGCTTATTGCTCGTCAACATTTGAAAAACATTCATTGGAATTTAACTCATTGTCACCCTCCTATAGAAATGGAAAACATGAAAAAATGACAGCTCATATTAAAAAGAAAAAACTTGACATTTTTACGGCTCTCAACCAGTCCTTGGTGTTTTAAGCGTGTTACAATCCTTCCCTGCAACTATAAAGCAAACCAGCAAGCTTGGATGACCCAAGACATTTTGGGAAACTGGCTGTGACAACTTGACAAGGATATTGTGACGCGTGAGTCCCTGTCTTGCACTCCAAAACATGAGGATGAGTCTCAGTACTTTATCAAAATCAACTTTATTCAGCTTGAAACAGGAACAGTACTCTTAATTCTTGTAGCTGGATCTACAACTCTCCTATACATAGACACAGCAGTCAGGCAGGGTTGTGGCCAGGTTAGTGCCCAAGTAATACTGTTTCCTGCATTTATAATGTTCTTTTTTTCACCCATTGATGATACCGCGATTGGCTCAGATTTGCTTCTGTGGTGTTTCAAAAGAATTCAGAATCCTCACAATATGAAAAAGAAGAAAAGGAAGATTCTACTTCTAATTGATAACTGTGCTGCTCACAGCATGCTTCTACATTTAGGTAATGTTCAAGCTGAGTTCCTCCCACCCAATTACACATCAGTGCTTTAGCCATTGGATTTGGGAATCATTCGCAGTCTGAAAATGTATTATAGCAAAGGAAATGGTGAGAAAAATTCTCGTCAGCATAACTTGTAGACGGGAGGAGATGAAAATTAATGTGAAAGAAGCTATTGAAATGATTACAGATGCCTGGATGCAAGTTAAAGAAAGCACTATAGCAAGAAATATAGAATCTCATTACTATGAAATTTTCATTACAACAAATTATTTTTTAGGTCCTTTGCACTTCACTGTAATGGAATTTGACCTGTATGTATGCAACCAGTACTGGAATAACTAGTTATTTTCCACAAACTGCATAAAAAGTAAAACAAATTACTCAAGGAAAATAAACTGTGTATATTCCAACCACCAAATACAGCAAAATAAATGAAAAGAATGAAAAAAACAACTTAGTTAAGGATGCACTGTATAAAAAGCATCAAGAGGATACATAATTTGTCTAATTTGGACATAAAAATAATAAGCAGTGATTTTGATCACTTTACCAACTGATGCCTTCCTTCTTCATTATGGTTTCAGCCCTTCACATATACTCGTATGTCACAGTTTGGCTTGGCTGTCATCATCTGAGCTTCCATGTAGTCATCTTAGATTATTCATTACCTAAGCTATTGTATATCCCAAGAATACATTTTGCTAGATGTTATAACAACACCAGTGTTAATAAATAGTGAACAACAGCCTTGTGACCCAGAGCCGAATAAAAAAACATTTAGTTGTTCCTTCTGCCGTAATATTATGCACTTTATGTGATTAAGCATTTAGGGTAAAACCATGAGGTACTGGGCACTGTGCAGCTGTAGAATAGGTAGGTGGTTATTTTAATTTCCTAACGCTCTGTTTTCCTTTTTAACTGTTGTTCACACGGCCTATGGTTGATATTGATAAGTCAACAATAAAGTTATTTTTTTCTTCACTAAGTAAAGGTAAGAACATAACAGATTTGACAAATGAGAGAAAAAAAACAGTCTATATCCTGCTCGTTTGTTTTGCTAATAACAGAATTGTCTACATGTTTCATCTATGTATTTATAAAAACTGATATTTTCTGCATTAACCACATAAAATACTTCAGTAGTTTGTTTCTAATTCACATGACACTTCATGTGAAATAATGCTTCCTGGACTTCAGGCTGAATAAACTTCCCTTTAATTTTCACTGCTAACATATTATTTGAACATACTATTTAAATGATTGATTTCTTCTACATCAACTTTACTAATACCTTCTCTGATCGGGACCTTTTAGTTGCCTAAGTTTGGCAGACTTCGTCATGCCTCTTTAGTCCACAAATGTACTGCAAATGGCTGCTGTTATTTACACAGCTTCTACGGATACTGTCCAAAAATTGGAATATAATCTCCCTGGATTATATTTAACAGTTTTTAAGTATACATTAGCATTTTATTTAACTTTTCAATTGTTTTGACCCACTGCCTAAACAATATGTTAATATTTATCTGTAAATCTAATTCAGAGGTTACTTCCTGTGGGTCAGTTTGTCCATCTTCTGTTTACAATTAATGTTCAGTTGCCTCCCTCCAGTGGTTTTCTACATTAAATCTGAAGTAACTTATTTTCATCATCATCCAAGCCGTTTTTGACATTTGCTTTATCCATTTTGGTTTCACCAGAACATTTTACAAATGTATTATATCTGTCATAATAAAAGCTAAAGGTTGTCTACTTCACCATGATCAAATTATGATGTTGCTTACTAAAAAATTATTGCAGCATATTAGTGCAGCACAGTCTCCCAACTGTAAATGAATGTTGACTAACACATCCTTATTGAATAGCTGCTTGTCTTTTATAATGTTTGTCTCAAATTTGCCTGTTATAACTAAAATATACTGTAGTTGTCCAGGATAGGTACAATGGGACTGTCAAATTCTACTCATCTGTCATAAACTGTTGCCATTATTTTTATTTATTTTTTATTTTTTGCACTTTTGTCCACAAGATATTACTTTTGCTTTCATTATTTTTCTCTTTTCACATATAGGAACATTGCTGCCATTACCTTGGGGTCTTCATATATGCAGCTTCTTGTGATGCAATTGAGACCATCTTATTAAAGGATGAAAGTCATGTTTTTAATTAAGTTTAAAATAAAAAGGAATGGCTTCTCACTCAGTTTCTAAATGAAATAAAAGCAATTTAAGAATTGCAGGTTTTAACTTTTCCCGCTTTCTGACTTTAAGTTTTGCATTTGCCATTACAACTGATACAGTATATTGGTTTTGATTCAGACTGAAATCTCCTATATTCTTACCACTCAGACTCCTTTTCACCAAATATATTATTTTTAAATGAAAAGCTTATTCTGTGGTAATAAGAGCAATATTTGATAGCTTTTAGTTTGTAGGAATTTCCATATTATGGTGTTATTCCTATGAAGTATTTATAATCCATTGGTCATTCTCGAACCCACTTAATCCTGAACAGGGTCATGGAGGGTGCTGGATCCTATCCCAGCTACCTAGAGGTGACTGCCCTAAGGCTACTCTAAGGGAAACTCGGCCTCCACTAAAATATGTAGAAATATGTATGGTTGTACTTACATTGCTATTACAAAGAGTGTACTAGACCATGTTCAACTTCATGGCTAATTCGTTCACATTCAACAATTATTTCTTGCAAGTTGTGTAATGTGATTTTTTTTTTCACATACATTTTCGTGGCCACATAATCAATTAAAACCCAATGGCATTTCAGAATATGCTTTGTTTTCAGTGCAGCAAAGCTAGACATTTATTGGAAAAATGCTTCAAAACGTTATTTCCAGTCAAGCTCAGTCTCTGGGAGTAAATGGGGCAGTGAGCTGGCCAGGGTGCTGGGCTGCTGCATGAAGATTGGAGAAACTGTCAAAGTGGCTGGACCTCTCTTTGGTTGGCAGCTGAGCATTTCAAGTTCAGTCCCATGTGGATTTTTAGCAAGTGAAGTTGTGAGACAAGCTGCTGCTCGTTGTCAGTTATTTGCTAGTGATATAGCCCACTGCTTTCATTTGTACATATCCTACTGTAAATAAAAATAACCATATAGTGTTCTTGAGTTTGTCCTTGTTTCAATTTAGTAAAGTATGTTTGTTTATTTCAAAATGTGTCATGTTGACAGAGGAGGCTTTCAAAGCTGTTTATGCAAAAGCCGCAAGTCTCGTGTCAGAACCTCAAAATGAGCCTAGGTAAAAGCGTCCATGTCTGTCACAATTTGCAGGATCCCCAGGAGTGTTACAGAAATCTGTACATTGCCATCCTAGACAATATTATGGAGCACATTTCTCAGGGTTTTCTGAATTTGGAAAGTATGTGTCGCCCTAAAAAGGATTCATATATTAAAAATAATTTCATTAAGCACTATTCGGTAAATAAGGCCTGATCTATCTTTTAGTCTTCATACAGTAATTCTACTGTACTTTGCTCTTTATAACCTCTGTTTCTTAAAATTTCCTAAATATACATAGCTATTGGCATGTTACTAATTTCCATGCAAATAAAACACATGTAAAAATGTACTTTATTTGGGCTGTAAATGTATATTTACATCTAGAATGAAGAAAGTATCTCTTTAAGTGGGTGACTCAGTGACACAGTGGTTAGTAGTGCTGTCTTATGGAGCTAGCATCCTATGTTCAGATCCCATATGCAGTCGTGTGTGTGGAGATTGCTCGTTCTGTCTTTGTCTATGGGTTTCTTTTTCCTCCAGGTATTATGGTTTCCCTGCCACATCCTCAAAGACATGCATGTTAGGTTTAATGGCAATTGTACATTTGGTACAAGTAGGTGTTGTATGGGAGTTAGCTCCATAATGGACTCTTGTACTGTCTAGTACTGTTTCCAGTCTTACGATGGAGCAGGTTTGCAAATGTTATATTGTCTCTAGGGTCATATGGAATCCATTTTATTTTTTCACAAATTCTGTTGTTTTTTGTTTTTTTTTTTATTTTCATTTTTCACCGTATTATTTTTTCTTGATTCAGATTTTGAGTTTTTTTTTTTTTTTTACTGTAAGTAGCAACAGCAACAACAAAACAAACAATAATGAAATTGCACTTTACATTCCTTTTAACGAAACAGCACATCAGCACAACTGAACCTAATCTTGCAGTACCCTCCATCAGGTAGGAGCCCAGATGCTCCATGATGCTGTATGCTGAGACTGCAGTAGGACAATAAGTGCCCTCCAGAATTGTAAGAGCGGTTACTAGTTTGATGCATCCTTCTGAGATGAAGTTTAACTTCACTTTTATGGACTAGGATGTTTGTTACAGCCTGAGCTGATGTGTTTTTTGGAGAGGTGAATATGGTCAGCGAGGTGCCCTACTGATTCAAACCAGCTATTCCACCTGGTGTTTCCTGCCTCGGTGGTTCCTGGCAGGCTTCTTGTAGAAGGCAGACTTTACCCACATCACTAGTGATGCAGCCTCAATAAAGTTTTATAGTGCTGCCAGGCCTCTCCCACCAAACTGATGACATGTCATAAGCAGGTTGAATGTACATTGTTAGGCATAACCCCATTTAAAATTTCCTGCTATGCTTTCAGACAGTATGATGCATTGTCTGTAACCACTGCTAAAATTGTATTAAGATTCAGCTGGTTGTTGTGAAGGAACTGAAGTGCTGCCTGTGAAAAGGTGGAAAAGTTGCAGCTCTCCATAAAGATAACATCTGATAAAAAGTACTGGGGTCAATACCTGTAATTGTAATTATGTAAATTATTTCTAATGATTTTTAAACCTTGAATATTTACAGATTGAAAAGTGCATCATTAAATCTGTAGCTTCATCTACTGCATATCTTAAAATAATGAATTACAAAGCAAAAGCAAACTATTATGCAAGATGCTAAATCTGGGAATTAAACAGAAAAAAAGAAAGAGGGACCCGCTTTTAATTGCTCATTGCATCTGAAGAGAAGCCTGCTCATCTGCCCAGGCTTGTAGGTGCGGAGTTTATAAGAGAAGAGTCAAATGTGGACCTTATGTGCCTTGTCAATGCGAGGCAAAACATTTATTAAATCCAGAAACAGCATTGTTAATTTTTAAAAGGGAACCTGTTAACTACCAGTGCTGTTCTCTAATACCATTTTTCTACAGGAAAGACTGTTAATACGGGTTAAATATAATTTAATGTACAATTAGATCTGCCTTAATAAACAAATTACCATTCAGCCAAATGGTTGCTACCCCATCGCTATGTTGAGAACTATGTGGTCTTGGCTATCTCTGGTTTCATCAACTGCAACATAAATGTTATTGTCATGAATCTTGAATGATGTCCATATCTTGTTCAAATGAGTTTGACAAAGACTGCTCTTATTTTCTGGCAGCACACCTCGTTGGTTACAATGCTTAATAAAGAATCTTTTCATGTCCAGTCTGTGGTATGCTGGCAAAACTTGCAGAAAAGCTGTTGTCCAGATTCGTAAATGTCGGGATATTGTTGTGCCCTCAATTTTGCAGTTAAACTTGTGTTTCTTAGTTACTTGCTTTGACTTTTCTGTCTCGTGCAGCTAGCTAATTTGCTTGCATTTAACAAGAAAGCATAAAGGAAATAATCGCACAAACTGATAGATGCACAACGGAATTTCTACAAAGAATTGCATTTGCTTGAAAAACAACAAACTAGTAAATAGTATCTGAATGATAGAACTACAGATTATTCATTCTTTTAATTTATTGGGAAGTTTCGTAACAGTCACCCCTTCAGTCTCCAAAATCCGCACATTCCCATTTTTAAATCTAAAATCCGTATTTATGCATCAATTCCGTTATTCGGTCCATATTTTCAACATTGTGAAAATCATAGGTCCCTATGTCTCTGTGTGTTAACTTTAGCTATCTTTCTCATTTCTAATTTTAATTACTTCTCATGCCTCTTTCCCTCAAAAAATATAATTAATCCCGTTATATATATATACTGTATATATTGTAAAAAGAAGCAATAGACAATATAAAGGTTTGGGGTTTTTTCCGGCCCCGTATATTGCAGACAATTCCACAATATTTCAAAAAAAGAACAGGTCAAAATATAAACAAAACAGTTCATATGCGCGACGTCTTTCAGAGGTCGGCCATTATAGAGGAGGGCCGGAGGTGGAGGAATGCTGGGAAGGAACCGTGAGGGAAGATAGGACTGCTGATGTCAGGAAAGATGGCGGAGGAAGGGCGGAAGTGGACGTACTGTGGACAGGCTATGATGGCGGAGCGTCTCTTTTTCTGGAAGACAAAGGAGAAAGGTTAGTACCCCGCCACTCCCCGCCGGCGAACGTCTTTTGAAGCGGTTTAAGATCCGTCCGCGGCCTCCTACTCGCGCATGCGTGACACGACGCCCCCCTTAGCCCAAGACCGTCAGGTCGGGCGGACCTAGCCGAGGTCGTGGATGCGAGAGAGGGCATCGGCATTGGCGTGAAGGCTGCCGCGGCGATAAGTGACCTATAGTGAACCTATAGGGCTGTAATTCCAGAAACCACCTGGTGACCCGTGGATTCGACTCTTTGTGTAGGGACATCCACTGAAGCGCAGCGTGATCAGTCACCAGAGTGAATTCGCGACCCAACAGGTAGTACCGGAGATAAGTCACGGTCCACTTAATGGCCAGGGCTTCCCTCTCCACTGCCGCGTACCTGGCCTCTCGGTCCAGCAGTTTCCGGCTTAGGTACATCACGGGGTGTTTGACACCATCGACGCTTTGGCTCAACACGGCGCCCAGGCCTCTGTCCGAAGCGTCGGTCTGGAGGATAAAAGGCCGCCCAAAATCAGGGGTCCTTAATACAGGTGCCGACTTTAGGGCCTTTTTCAGGTCATTGAATGCGTGTTCCGCCTTGTCGTTCCATACCACATGTAGGGGAGCGCCCTTCTTGGAACTCCCGGAGGATGGAGTTGCGGTTGTAACACCGGGCCCGCGCTGCCTGCGCACGAGTCACATGGTCCTTTAAGAGTGGCCTGATTTTAGCGAGCCTGTCGCGCATTTGTGCAACATACCCCAATATATTGGAGGAGGGAAGGGCCTCAGCCTCCCAGCCCTCTTTTAGTATGTCTAAAAGTCCCCGGGGTTGTCGGCCGTACAATAATTCAAAAGGGGAGAAGCCTGTAGAGGCCTGGGGCATCTCCCGGTAGGCAAAAAGCACGAGCAGTAGGAGCTGGTCCCAATTCCTGCCAGCGGCGCTTACTACCTTGCGGAGCATCTGTTTAAGCGTCTGGTTAAAACGTTCTACCAGCCCATCTGTTTGGGGGTGGTAGACAGACGTCTTCAGGTGCTTTAATCTCAGTAATTTGGCAACCTCCCTGAACGTATCCGAGGTGAAGGGAGTACCCTGTCGTGAGGACTTCTTTGGGGATACCCACTCTCGAAAATAGGTTGACTAATTCCGTGCGATATTCTTGGTGTTAGCGGGCGCAGGGAACCGCCTCTGGGTATCGGGTTGCATAATCTACCATGACCAATATGTACTTGTGGCCACGGTTCGAGGGTTCCAGGGGTCCTACTAAGTCCACCCCTATTTGGTCAAACGGGATGTCTATCAGGGGTATTGGGACGAGAGGAGCACGGTCCCTCCTAGGAATCTGGTGAATCTGACATTCCAGACAGGATTGACAGAAGCGCCGGACCTCCTCGTTGATCCTGGACCAGTAAAAGCGGAGCTTGATTCTCTCTAAAGTCTTCTAGGCCCCGAGGTGGGCGCCTAGGAGGTGAGTGTGAGCTAGTTCACATAACTCCCGCCGGAAGGTACAGGGCACTAACAACAATTTCCGCACCTCACCCTCGTGGGTTGCCACCCGATACAACAGATTATTTTCCAGCACAAAGAAGGACTCGCGTGGCATGGAACCGTCAGCTTGTGAGCTGCCTGGAAGAACAATCGCATTCCGGGCAAACCGCAGGGAATCGTCATTCCACTGTTCCCTTTTAAACGAGGCAGGCGTGGACCGAAATTGGTGGTCCAAATTGCTCAGGTGGTCTTGGGAGTGGGTTGGCGGAAGTTTTCCCTGGCTCGTCCCTTCCCCGGTGGATGCTTCCGGGTCAGAGTCCGTTGCCTGAGAAACTTCCTCCGAAGTGCCTGCGCCATTTTGGCTTGCCTCAGAGCATGGCGTGGAGATCGCGGGAAGGGTGCCTCGCCCGCACATAACCAGATCTAGCAAGGCCCCAGGAGCAGTGTTCGTCTTACCGCTTTTCCTGTGCGACCAGTCTTGTCCCAAAATTACTGGATAGGGGGGATCGGGCAACACCACGACCGTCAAGTTGGAAACTTGCCCCTTCCATGTGATTTAACAGCGGTTGAAACGGTAAGACTTGGTCTCCCCATGCACACCAGTGACTTGCAAGTGCTGCGTAAGCCACTGTCACGGTAATATGTAACAGCGAGCGACAATTGTAATGTTGCTGCTGGAATCAAATAGAGCCACCACCGAGTGCCCGTTTAATAACACCACTCCCGTGTTTGGACTTGCCAGCGGGTGTGAAGGAGTACAGTACCTATCGGTGGTGGCCCAGGTGCAGTCCATCGGCTCCGTTGGGGTGTTGAGGGGACAGGTCGGCAGTAGATGGCCTGTCTCGCCGCACTTGTAACAGCGCGGGGAGGCTAGCTTTTCTTTAGGCCTCTGCGGTGCTTCCGCAGCGCGTCAAGAGGGCTCGGGGGTGGCCGCCCGTCCCTGTCGGTTCCCACGGGCGTGCCTTTCTGACACCCCCGGCTTGGTAGACCGCAAGCTGACGCTCCAGGACTTCCAGGAGGCCTGGCATGTCCTTATAAGGATGGCGCCGGACCTGCTGTGCGAGGGAGCTTGGCAAGGCGATTACTAGGCCCTCACAGTCCACCTGTTCTATGACCTTCCGGGCTTGGGGACCTTCGGGCCGTAACCAGCGTCCCATTTTGCTCCAGAAGTGGAAGGCCTGTGCACGGGCTGGCTTCTCCGGGTCAAACTGCCAGCTCCTCCATTCGGTCGCCTGCTGGCCCGGCGTGATGCCGTAGCGTGCCAGGATCTCCTGTTTTAGGAGGTCATAACTCGCGGCCTCCTTCTCGGGGAGGTCGTAATAAGCCCGCTGCGCAGGTCCCTTCAGGTAGGACCGCTGCCACTTGTTCCGGGTGGCCGTCCATTCGAAGATGCCCAGGTAGGACTCGATGTCATCCACCTCTGTCATGGGCACCAGAGGCGGAGGCGTTGGACGAGGCGGATCGGGTCTTACCCTTCGTGCTTCTGCCAACCTGGCCTTCGTTTCCTCCAACTCGCGGGTGGTTGCGGCTTGCGCCTGCTGCAGGGCCAGGATCTGGGTATTCATCCCCTGCAGCACTGTGTTAAGGTCTTGCCCTTCAGTCATCTCTCTCGGGCTCTAATCCTGCCGACTACGCCACTGTAAAAAGAAGCAATAGACAATATAAAGGTTTGGGGTTTTTCCGGCCCCGTATATTGCATACAATTCCACAATTTTTCAAAAAAAGAACAGGTCAAAATATAAACAAAACAGTTCATATGCACGACGCCTTTCAGAGGCGTCAGCGGCCATTTTATAGAGGAGGGGCCGGAAGTGGAGGAATGCTGGGAAGGAACTGTGAGGGAGGATGGGACTGCTGACGTCAGGAAAGATGGCGGAGGATGGGCGGAAGTGGACGTACTGCGGGCAGGCTATGATGGTGGAGCGTCTCTTTTTCTGGAAGACAAAGGAGAAAGGTTAGTACCCCACCACTCCCCGCCGGTGAACGTCTTTCGAAGAGGTTTAAGATCCGTTTGCAGCCTCCTACTCGCGCATGCGTGACAATATATATATATATATATATTGTGGTGGATTGCTGGCATTTCACTCCGGCCCTCAACCCCAGGCCGCCAGGAGGAGCTCTCCCGACAGCATGATCATGCCCCGAGTTCCAGCAGGGCATCATGGACTATGTAGTGTAGCCCTGCTGGATACCTTGGGGGCCACCAGGCGTCGCTGTAAGGGGGCTCGTAGGCTCTTATGTGCCCTATAACCCGGAAGTGCGTCCGCGGTCACGTGACAGGAAGAAACGGCGTGCTCCGGGTTGAAGAAAAAGACTATTTACCCTGACCCGGAAGGAATAAGGACTTGTGGACTGTTGGGCAGGAACACCTCCGGGTGAGGGAATATAAAAGGACTGTGGGAGCTCCCAGACGATGAGCTGAGTTGGGAGGCAGGGTGGCTAAGCGTCTGGGAGTGGAGGATTGTTATTAATTATTGTATTGTTTATTGAAGAGTTGTGGAGAGGAGCGTGCTTTGTGCACTTTATTATTATAATAAATATCATCATTGGACTTTTACCTGGTGTCTGACGTATAGTCTGAGGGTACAAGGGTGCGAGAAGCATCTTAATCTGTTACAATTGGCGTAGTCGGCAGGATTCTCTGGCCGTCAGTTTGGCAGAGGACCTGTATTTAAAAAAATTTATTGTGGACAGAATACCCCGGGAAGACAATGTCACGACACACACACAGGAAAAATCACCACTAACCCTATTTTCAAGTCCGTAATGGGGAAGAAGAAGACAAAACAGAGCGCCAGCCACAGTGGAGGTCTAAAGCTCGGCATTGCCTACGCTCAAGATGAGCAATGGAGCAGCTACGCGTTTCGGGAGAGATTTCCGGAAGAGGACGTCTCCGACGAGGTATGTACAGGGAATGTACTTTACAATCTTTTTAATGTATCACATGATGTCCCATGTACATACCTCCCAGATGTCCATCCGAAGGCTCTGCGGGAGGCAGAGGACAAACCTGAAGGCGATGGCGCGCTCTCGTTCAGGCAGCCGAGTAACCCTAAGGACTTCCGCATTACGGGTGCCGGCGAAGGACACGTGACCCACCCTGGAAGATTATGGGAAGGAGAATGTCCGTGTTCAGCTGCTTGTGGCTTCACCCAGGAAAAGACGGACTTCATTTTTCCGAAGGGGAAAGGGGAGGTGAGCGAAGCACCGCTCAAACCACGAGAAGGTAAGGAGGGCTGGGAAATGGCTGGTCGATCTACCGACAAATTAATACAGGCAGATCGCAGTCATCCAAAGATGGCGGCCCGGTCCTTGTCCGTAGAGAACTCCAATTCCCAGAAACCCGTGCGGAACCCGTCAGAGCACGTGCCGACAGCGGGCGTGTTCATTGGCTCCCGGCCGGACGGTAGGATGAACCAGGAAGTAACCCTATCTCCGGCCGAATTAACTAACTGTTTTGACGTGCGGGAGCTCGAAAAATTAATAGAGCCCGTGCGGAGTATTTTGCAGACTTTGGAAGCGATTAAGAAGATCGTTGGGGACTTGGGAGCAGCGGCTGAAGCGCCTTTAAGAAAGGTGGATGGATACTTACGGCGATTTGGTCGGGAGTCTCCCCTCATGATTGATTTGGCGGTACAGGTGAGTTTTACCGGTACCGTACAGAATAAGGGGACACAGAGTGGCGCGGGCCCGGTTAATTAGTAGCGGGTGCCAAGTCACTCGAGCCTACAACGAATGTGGTGTGATGACAGAAGGGGCGGTGGAAGCACTGATCGTACCAGAGCAGCTGAAAAGTGCTGTCTCTCGGAGCGATGCGGCGCTGAAGACGCCGCCTCTGGTTTCTTTAAAGTCAACAGGCATGCAAACGGCAAAGAGGCTCTCTTTTCCCAATAGAGAGACTCAAGCTGTGCGCCAACCCCAGAGTAAGCAGGAGATCCCCGAAATATACTGTGGGTCTCCTGTCAAAGTGGAAAAAAGGGCGGAGAGCAGCGAGGCTGCCAGAAAACCCTCCTTAGCGGGGGAAAGGGTGGAGCTGACAGAATTCCCGAGATGTTTCAGGTCTCGGGAAGAGAGACAACCAGGAGGACGTCGGCGGTGCTACAACTGTCGGCAACCAGGACACGTGTGGTGTGATTGTTCCCGGAGGACAGGGGAGCGGAGGGATAGAAGATACACCGTTCCCCCAAGGTTCGCCGGGAGGTTCAAACAATACAGACAAGGTCCGGATGACGCGTCCTCCTGGAGGAGGACGTCCCTCGCGGGGATCGACGCTCCGCCCCAGTTGTCGTCGCTAAGGGGAACTGTGGTGGATTGCCAGCATTTTACTCCAGCCCTCAACCCCAGGCTGCCAGGAGGAGCTCTCCCGACAGCATGATCATGCCCCGAGTTCCAGCAGGGCATCATGGACTATGTAGTGTTTGTACACAGCCCTGCTGGATACCTTGGGGGCCACCAGGCGTCGCTGTAAGGGGGCTCGTAGGCTCTTATGTGCCCTATAACCCGGGAGTGCGTCACAGTCACGTGACAGGAAGAAACGACGTGCTCCCGGGTTGAAGAAAAAGACTATTTACCCTGACCTGGAAGGAATAAGGACTTGTGGACTGTTAGGCAGGAACACCTCCGGGTCAGGGAATATAAAAGGACTGTGGGAGCTCCCAGACGATGAGCTGAGTTGGGAGGCAGGGTGGCTAAGCGTCTGGGAGTGGAGGATTGTTATTAATTATTGTATTGTATATTGAAGAGTTGTGGAGAGGAGCGTGCTTTGTGCACTTTATTATTATAATAAATATCATCATTGGACTTTTACCTGGTGTCTGACGTATAGTCTGAGGGTACAAGGGTGCGAGAAGCATCTTAATCTGTTACAATATATATATATACAGTATGTATGTATATATAATATTGTGACCAGTTAGACTCCCAGCTAGAAGTGCCGGGGGAGCAAGCATGGCCAAATCGTTACCTCCCCAGGACTGCTAGATGGCAGCCCCCCTGGGTTGCAGCGGTGCCTAGGGCTTCATGGGAGTTGGAGTCTGATGCACCCCTGTTGGGATCTGTGATCTGTGATTGCCGACAGGGGGTGCTACAGCTACTCCTGAGCTTGTTTGGGCGATTCTTTCATCAGACCCGGAAGTAGTTCATCAAGCTTAAAATAAGCCAGCAGACACTACTCGGAGAGCCAGAGTCTGGAGAAGGAAGACAAAGTTTGCTGAGGAGGAGTGGAGGAGAATGAAAAGAGATGAAGAAATGAAAAGAAAGAGTGTTGTGTTTAAGGTGTGCTGTTTGTGCTTTGTGACTGTGTTGTGGCTTGTGGGAATGGGGAAGACGTTGCCCACAAGTAAAGAAATAAAATTAAAAGCTTGTGCTTTTATAAGTGTGCCTCTGCCGTCTGTCTGTGTTGGGTAGTTGCTATGCTCTCTAGAGTTGTCACAATATATATATATATACACATACATACACGTGCGCATCGGAAACAGCTAAAGGGCCTATAAAATAGTAATTATACACCAGACCAGGGGGTGGCGCAGTGTGCTAACTGTCTCTCTGTCTCTTGCAGACCATTCTCGGGAAATCCTACTTGGTTCAGGCGCCAACAATGATGTCACTTCCAGTCAAGGAAATGTCTCTTCCTGGCACTGACGATGATGTCACTTCCGATCAGGAGAATGTCCCTTTTGGTCATGAAGACATCACTTCTGGTTCCAGTGCCGATAACATAATTTCCCGTTTTATCAGTTCAAACCATCATCTTGTTTCCATGCAATCAGTTCTGTTCTGGACTCTGTTCTATGCACATTGTGCTATTTGAAATCAAACTTTTGCAGCTGGGAAAAACAATATACGGGTGGCTGCCCCAAATCTTTATGATGTCTTTGACTCTTCCTTATGATAATATATATTGTCGGAGATGGCTTGGGTGGCGACCCGGCCGGGACACCTAGGAAGACCGGAAGAGGGCTTAAGCCTTCCCCAGACCATGTGGGGGTGACCGCCCTGGTTCCTTTTGGCCAGGGGGTTCCCCCATGCCTTGGAGTCCTGGACCTTAGCGCTTCCGCCACACCTGGAAGTGCTGGGGGGAAGAAGAGAGGGAACACCCGGAGTGTTTCTGGGGATGCAGCCGGCACTTCCGCCACATGGGGCCGTGTCCGTGTAAGATTGCCGGACCCTACCTGGAGCACATCCAGGTGCTATAAAAGGGTAAGCCTCCCTTCACACAAGGGCGAGAGTCGGGAGTGGACTAAGCTGGAGTTGGGAGGAGGACGACTGAGCTTCAGGAGGAGTGGTGGTGGCTGGCCCTTTTTATAGCCCACCCAGAAGTTTTCCAGGTGCTTGACCACCTGGTCCTAATTGCACCTCCGGATGGGGCTGAAGATTCATCCAGCCGGGCTGCTGAGTCCATGCAGCTCCCCCTAGTGACCATTCGAGCCCCCAACCAGGCTGCGTAGGACTCCATCTCCCATGGAGCCATGCGCCAGGTTGGGGAATCACTGTCCGCCAGGGAGGCTGCCACCAAGCGTCCCGGGGGAGGTATTTAGCTGCCCATGGTTGCTCCCCCGGAACAGATGCAGCAGGGGCGTCCCTGCCGGGCATGGGACCCGGCTGTCCACCACAGTATATATATAATATATATATATATATATACATATACTACACCATTTTTAACAGATAGTCTTTGTGTAAAAGACTTGGCCAAATAAAAAAATCTACAAATCTTATGCGCCTCTGGTTAGTAGATACACCATCATATGTTAATGATTCTAAATGAAGTAAGCTTAACAGTCATGTGAATTGTGAACAATTTGAACAATCATTTGTCATCTTATATGTTGCCTATTTGTGTTTTTAACACAGCCATTTGTTACATTACTTCTGTACAATTTAATTTGCATCTCTAGTGGAACCTCCCCATCTCGGTTTGTGCTTTAAGCACATCTTCCTCAATTTAGGTAGTCTAATCACATGCTCTGCTGCAGCAGACTCATTAAAATTTTTAAAGTTAGAGGGATTCAAAACAACACCTCTTATATTTTCAAGAGAGAGGTTTGTAAAAAAGCCAACCCATTTTGTGTTATGAGATCTAATATATAGTTTAGGCTCAATGAACTATTGAAATTGGTCATTTAAACAGTTCTCAGCTAACCTCAGTGTCTTATCTAGGTTCATATGCAAGGCAGTACAGGTCCCATTTGCTTTGAAATGAGCCTTAGGCAATTGAGAAGAGTGTTATGATCAATGGTGCTGAAAGCTTTAGTAAGGCTAAGCAGAACCATTGCAGTAAGGACTGCTGCCTCTCAATGAAGTAGCAGGTCATTCAAAATTTGACCTGTAGTTGTTTTGTTGTGGTTCTACAATCCAGACTAGGAAGTTAGAAAGAGATGGTTATTACTTCATTTCAGTGGAACGAGCTGATAGAAAGAGTATATTTCAAAATGAGATAAATACTGAAATGAAATGGAAGCAGGTGCTTAGAAAACAAAAATTGCTTGTTTTTGTCTGCTGAATGAGTTTTTTTTTTCTTGGAGTAGCACATATTGACCACTGAATTTCTATAAAGCATCATCATAAAGAACAGAAATCAGCTTTGTTTCCAAAATACCCAATTTTCAATCACAAGGAGAAATTCAGAAAATCAAGCCAAAATCAGAGCACAAAAGGGACAAAATCAAGATTTTTTAAAATAATATATCTGTGGCTGCATATGCTGATCAATCAGATACAGTATACCATGTGCCCTATTTTGGAAAGACAGCTGAATGGTCATCTGGCTGGACAGTAACAGTAAGTCAGCAATGATGGGTCAGTTTACTGGATAGACACATAACAAAGAAAATACAACGCTGGACAGCTAGAAAAACGAAATGCTAACATTTTTCAGTCTTCTGGTCCAGTTATCTTTCCTAGCTACCAGACATAAGCACATTCAAGTTGCTTACAAGTTGTTCATATTACACTTCATTTTTATTAATAACTGGTGTCACACATGTGCGATTAGGAGGCAGTCAAAGAGCCTAAAGGTGAGTGAAACATCGCGAGATAGAGGGTTATCACGTGGTACTTACCCAAATCTCTTTTGGTCAACAGAACACCTGAAGAAAAATAGTTCCTCCACTTCCAGGTTCCAAAATGGCCGTGGCGACGTCACTTCCGGCCAACCATGATGATGTCACTTCCGGCTCCATCAATCCACCTCACTTCCGTCCAATCATGATGACGTTGTTTCCGGTTCCTGTTTCCAACGTCACTTCCTGCCAACCATTTCCTGTACCATAATCCTGTTCTGTATAAAGCCGCCATTTTGTCAAAGAAAGTTGTTCACTGTTTTACTTTTGGAAACTCTGAATCATTTACATTCTTTATTGTCTGGATGACAATATATGGGGACGGTCCCCAAAACTTTGTTTTTGTTTGTGCTGTCTTCTTTGGGGAAGAATAAACACCACAATTGGCGTAGTCGGCTAGGATTGTTTTTCGTCTGCTTCAAGATGTCGGAGGAACAGAACCTGAATACCGTTCTCAACACCATCATGGGCGATCTTCAAACCTTGAAATTACAGATGGGCAAACAAGGACCCAAGTAGCAGAAGCCAACGCTCGTGCTGCTGCTGCAGGAGTACGGACGGAGGTCGCTCGGCCATAACTACACTCACGGAGTCGGGCGATATAGAAACATATTTTTTGATCTTGAGCGCACGCTAAGCGAACGCATGGCGAGGTCGGAATGGGCGTACCTACTGGCTCCCTACCTGAAGGAACGGCGCAGAGAGCCTATTATGATCTAACTGAGGAGCAGGCTGCTGATTATGACGCTCTAAAGAAGGAGGTGTTCAAGCGCTACGGCGATGCGGAACAGCAGGCGAGAGAATGGAGGGAGTGGCAGTTCGATCCAGAGAGACCGATAAGAACCCAGGGCTTTGAAGCCTGGGGGAAAGTATGTCGCTGGCTACGGCCCGACATTAATAATTCGCACAAGATGGCGAGCTTATAGCGTGTGAAACCTTTGTGCATGCCCTCCCTGACCATATCGCCCAGCAAGTCCGCAAACAAAACTTCGAGGACATGGACACCTTAATACAAATCACAGAGTGCCACTGGGCGGCTTGCAAATCAGGGAAATCAGAACGGTTCTCACGCCGAACCCAACAGGCACGTGGGGCAGCTCCTGAGCCCACCCGACAAGCTCCCGAGCCTGCCGTCCGTAAGCGGGACAGAGGTGCTAATCTTCCCGCTGTTTCAAGTGTGGGGAGATTGGACATCTGTCCCCAACTGTTCCTTTGAGCCCATGGATTGCTCATTAGTTAAGGGAGAAGGGTATTGTGCCACTGTGACTAATCCTTTATCTCTTCCATATACAGGTGCAGTTATTATAAATGGCAGGAAGGTAAGAGCAATGTTTGATTCGGGAGTAACATTTCCATTGTTGCTACCCTTTTGTTTACGCAACAGTGGACTAGAATAAAAACTAGTCTAAAATGTATTCATGGGGATATCCGGTATTATAAAACTGCCAGATGTGTGGTATCGGTAAATCATCACCTTACGAGCATGGCCATGGCTGTATTACCGGATCCCCCTTTTCCAGTTATACTGGGTAGAGACTGGAATAAAATTACCAGCGGTAATAACGTAACTGTACCTAAAAAACATTTAGGCTTAGTAATGGAGAATACTGCTCCGACTGCCTCCACGCCATGTCCCACAGTAGCACGGACCCATACGGGTACCCAATGCGAAGGAATTGATGTCCCATCGACCTCTGCGGGAACTAGTACAGTTAACGTAGAGGACGTGGTGACTGAAACCACACCCCTTGAGGTCGCACAAGACCCAATACAAGACTTAACTGCCCAATTTCTATTAACACCATCGTCTTTTAAAAGAGAACAATGGAACGATGATTCCTTAAAAAATATTAGGAATGCAATAGTATCTACCGAGGGTTATACAACCCTGGATCCCATGCCACCGATGCCGTTCTTTGTACTTAAAACGAATTATTATATAGAGTGGCAGAACATGAGGGAGAAGTGCGGCTGTTGTTGATTCCACGCACTTTCGCAAAGGTGTGTGAATTAGCACATGCTCACCTTCTAGGAGCCCACTTAGGCTCCGAAAAAACATTAGAGAGAATAAAACTCTGATTCTATTGGCGGGAATTAACGAGGAGGTCCGGCGATTTTGCACTTCATGTCCGGAGTGTCAACTTCGCCAGATTCCAAGAAGGACGCGAGCTCCTCTCGTTCCCCTTCCCCTTATTGATATCCCTTTTGAACGAGTCGGTGTCGATCTCGTAGGACCATTGGAACCCTCGTTAAAAGGTTTTAAATATATTTTGGTGCTGGTAGATTATGCCACTCGTTTCCGGAAGCTGTTCCGTTGCGCTCAGCTAATACGAAAAACATCGCACGGGAATTAGTAGGGATATTGCCCGTGTTGGGATCCCCAAAGAGGTTTTAACGGACCAAGGGACTCCTTTCACTTCGGAGACGTTCAGGGAAGTAGCCAAATTACTCGAATAAAACATCTGAAAACGTCTGTCTATCATCCCCAAACTGACGGGTTGGTGGAGCGTTTAATCAAACTTTAAAACAGATGTTACGCAAGGTAGTTAACGAGGATGGAAGAAACTGGGATCAGTTGCTTCCTCTCGTTTTGTTTGCTTATCGGGAAGTCCCTCAGACCTCCACTGGTTTCTCTCCTTTTGAATTATTATATGGAAGACAACCCAGGGGGCTTTTGGATATGTTAAAGAAGGATGGGAAGAGGAGGTCCTCCCTACTTCAAATATTCTTGAATATATCGCGCAATTACGCGATAGATTAGAAAAATCAGACCTATTCTAAAAGAAAATTTGGAAAAGGCACAAGCAGCGCAGTCCGTTATTATAACGAAACACCACCATTCGAGAATTTGTCGGGTGATCGTGTAATGGTGCTTGTCCCAACTTCTCATTCAAAGTTGTTAGCACATTGGCAAGGCCCTTATGAAATTAAAGAAAGAAAAGGTCTCGTTGATTATTTGGTTAAACAACCTAATCGGCGACCGACTGAACGAGTGTATCATATTAATTTGCTGAAACCATGGAAGGACAGGGACCTGATCCCTCGTCCAATCAGCCTCGTTCTCTTTTATGTCATGTGCCCACCTTAATTTTGGCCCGATTTGACATTTAAACAACGACAAGATCTCGAGACGGCTATCTTGTCTGTCCCTAAAGTTGTGGACGAGTTACCTGGGCGTACTGCTGATTGTTCACGACATTATTACTGACCCTGGAGTGATTGTCAGAGAGAGACCTTATAGGCTCCGGAGGCAAAGAAAGGAAGTAGAGTTGGAAATTAGGCGAATGCTGGAATTGGGGGTTATTGAGCGAGCTATAGCCCTTGGTCTAGTCCAATTGTCTTAGTTTCTAAACCTGATGGGTCGTGGAGGTTCTGTAATGACTTTCGTCGACTTAATCAGGTCTCTAAATTTGATCGTATCCCATGCGCGAGTAGATGATTTACTTGATCGGTTAGGGAACGCTCAATTCCTAACTACTCTTGACATGACCAAAGGGTATTGGCAAATTCCTTAACGGACTCCGCCAAAGAAAAAAACGCTTTTAGTACTCCCAGTGGACATTGGCAATACAGGGTCCTTCCTTTTGGCTTGCACGGGGCACCAGCTACCTTCCAACGTCTGGTAGACACACTGCTACGGCCCCACAATTCATATAGTGCTGCCTACCTAGATGATGTTGTCATTTATTCCAGCACGTGGAAGGATCATGTATGGCAGGTTCAAACAATACTCTCCACGCTAGCGTCTGCTGGTCTTCGAATTAATCCGAAGAAATGTTTTTTTGGGTTAAGAGAAGCCAAATATTTAGGCTACCTAGTAGGAGGGTGTTGTTAAACCACAATGTTCTAAAATTGATGCCATTTTGAATTGGCCCCGTCCGATGAATAAGAGGCAAGTTCAAGCATTTTTGGGATTGGCAGGTTACTATCGCCGTTTTGTACCGCATTTCTCAGAAATAGCTGCGCCCTTATCTGATTTAACAAGGAAGCAGCACCTTTAAAAGTGGTATGGGACATTTCGGTTGATAAAGCATTCAGTGACTTAAAATTGGCCCTTACTTCAGCACCTGTTTTAAGTTCTCCTGATTTTTCTGTTCCTTTCATCCTCCAGACCGGCGATCGGCCACAGGTTTGGGTGCCGTGCTGAGCCAATGCGTTGATGGTGCTGAACACCCTGTTATGTACCTGAGCGGAAACTGCTGGACCGGAGACCAAGTATGCTGCGGTGGAGTGAGAAGCCTTGGCGATTAAGTGGGCTGTCACGTCTTTGAGGTACTACCTATTGGGGCGTGAGTTTACTCTGGTGACGGATCATGCTGCTTTACAGTGGATGTCCCTTCATCGGGAGTCTAACCCTCGCATCACTAGGTGGTTTTGGATCTTCAACCTTATCGTTTCAGTGTCATTTATCGTAGAGGTTCCTTGCAAGCCAACGCAGATGCTCTCTCTCGTGTCCACGACCTCTCGGTGCAGGTCGCCCGACCCGATGGGTCTGGGCTGAGGGGGTCATGTCACACATGTGCGATTAGGAGGCAGTCAAAGAGCCTAAAGGTGAGTGAAACATCGCGAGATAGAGGGTTATCACGTGGTACTTACCCAAATCTCTTTTGGTCAACAGAACACCTGAAGAAAAATAGTTCCTCCACTTCCAGGTTCCAAAATGGCCGTGACGACGTCACTTCCGGCTCCATCAATCCACCTCACTTCCGTCCAATCATGATGATGTTGTTTCCGGTTCCTGTTTCCAACGTCACTTCCTGCCAACCATTTCCTGTACCATAATCCTGTTCTGTATAAAGCCGCCATTTTGTCAAAGAAAGTTGTTCACTGTTTTACTTTTGGAAACTCTGAATCATTTACATTCTTTATTGTCTGGATGACAATATATGGGGACGGTCCCCAAAACTTTGTTTTTGTTTGTGCTGTCTTCTTTGGGGAAGAATAAACACCACACTGGCAATTTTTTACCTTTTTGATTTTCTTTTCTCAACATTCCCCTCTGCCACTTATCTTGGAGTAGATGTGTTACTAATAATGAGCCTATTGAAATATCTTTGTGGTATTCTGTAATTGCTAAAGTTTGTCTGTGTTAAGATCTTTTTCAAAACACATCTGCTTTTGACAATTGGACTTTAATACTAAAAGTATAAAAACTCTGAAGTGTTTTTTCTTGCTCTGTCAACATTATGATTTGTGTTTTTCTTACATGCCTGTTTTTGTATTTTAACTTTACTGTATTTGTAATTTGCATTTAGTGAGCTGGGCATACACGTGAAATTGTTTTTTAAGAATTAGCTTAATTAGTATGAAAATGTTTAATAAATACCAGAAGTTTAATTTCTTTGTTTTTTAAAAGTACAACAGAATGAAATAGTAAATCTGTATAATGTAATTCAATTTGGATCCATCAGGGGGCATTCTGAATCCAAAGTTAATGCACTGTTTTGGTCAGAAATGTACACATCACTGAAGCAACAAAAGCAGCTTCTCTCATGTTGACAGCAAATTAACAAAATTACAAATACTCTGTTAGAGCAAGTATATAACCTTTACACATATAGAAGATTGCTTATGGGCAATATGACAATATGGAAAATGTGCAAATTAACTTTGTGTTGTATAATACTTTGTGCATTTTAGAAATGTTGTTCTAAGCCTCCAGTTAACGTAATATACTGTAGAATGTAGTAAAACACACACAAACATCACACTAGAAAAACATGTGCTAGAATTTACTAATCTAAAAATTATTATTGTGCGTTCCAAATATTTTGTAGGCTATAATTCAGGAGTAAATTTATTATAGTGCATGTGCTATATGCATAACACTATGCATATTTTTAATCTTGCAATTGAAATTAATTTGATGTATTACTTTTAGAATGTATTCAGACAAATTACTGACATTTTCTTCCTGATTTTTTAAGGGTGTATGACAAATACTCATTGTAAAAATTTATATACAATATATATGGCATTTACATGTAATGAAACCAAAAGAGTCACATATGTTTATAATACACATTTCCAAATATGAAAGAAGCTTAAAGTGTTTTATGATAAAAGTGGCTAAATTAAGAGACTAAATTATGATAAACTGAAGAAAAATTATTTATAGCATCTGTAAAGATCATATACAGTCTCATATTTCTGATTTTTCATTTGTTATTCTATCACCTATTTTTCATTTGTTATTCTAATGGCTTTAAAATATTTTTAAAGAGTTTTTTCAGTGCTAGCAATTCTCATTTAGACACCTCAGTCAGCTCACTGTTAACATGCATTCAGTGTCTTAGGTGTCTGCTGGCTTGATACACAATGTCTATAATAAAAGCATAATGAAAAACAGATATTAAGATCACTTTTGCCTTAGCTGTAAAGGGAGTAAAAGAGAAACAGAGTTTAGTTTAGCGCCATATGTTACTCAACTAGCATTCAATGCTGTGAAGTGTTGGGCCGGGTACTACATACCTAACCTGCTGTCCACTGACTGAATTTTTGTTTTGTTTTGTTTTTTCATTGTGTTTAATATGTCTGAGCAATCACAAGTAATTTTGTCTGGTTTTTTTTTTGTGCCAAATGTGATGTTTTCACTTTGATCGTGTCACTTTGTGCATGCAGAAAATTCTGTTTTTGTAATGGATTGTTTTCAAGTGCCACTTCCAGTCTTTACCAGTTAAATTTAAGCTACTGTATAGATACACCTCAAGCAAAAAGTAAACCTATCAATAATAAGACGTATAAGAAAGCACATGGTTTGCCAATATAAATGTAGGCTCAAATATTTAAGTTACTTTTGATTATTTACAGTAGTTATTTTAATATGAGCATTCAAATCTTCATTTTGCCTAAACTAACATCCTTTAAGTCTTTAATCTTTTGTTGAAGATTTGTTTTTTGTTTTATAGTGAACAAACTGAAAATTGAAATTTAAAAGTTTAAAACAAATGATAGCATATCCTTTAAGATAACCCTTAAAGATACACTGTAGCCCCTAATGAGTCACAACACCTAATTTGAAAAGCTCTGCTCCGGGGGTTCTAAGGTCAACAGTCTTCCCAGCCCCTTCTGGACATTCTAATATACATAAATATGTCAATAATTATTAATAAGAACAATATTAAGAAATGCATATGTAGCTTTCTTCATTCTTCCCAGCATCCCAGGGGCCACATGTATAACGCTGTGCATAGAATTCACACTAAAACATGATGTACAGACAAAAACAGACATCTGTGTACGCACAAAAAAAATTCTGATGCATAAATCTGTGTGTACGCCAACTTCCATGTTCTTCCGCTATATAAATCAAAGTCAGCGTGAAATGTAACACACGTGTGTGTGGCTGCCACGCCACCCTGACTGCTCCTAGCGTTACGCCTCTTTGAATATGCAAATCAATATAAATATCACCTTTCCTCATTCAGTATTTGGTTAAAAGACAATGGCAAAAGCACATGAAAAAAACAGAATTTCAGCCAATGCAAAGTGGAGGCAAGGAAAAAGATACTATTTGTTGGCCTAAGCAGTGGTATAAACTACAAATGGAAGTTGATCGAGTGATGCACAGTGGCGGAGACACTCGAATATTCAAGTTCAGAAATTGGCACAGTGCTCGAAATAAAAAAAAATGTGGTCAGATATCAAATTTGCCATGAAAAGGCAACTTATTGCCAACCGTCTTAGTGTCATTCAGATGTGTATTAGGGTACAGAGAAAAGAAAAAAATAGGGACATGGTAAAGAAAAAAAGGTTGAAATGTCAACTTGTAAACTTCATCTTAAAATCAATATCTAATTTACTAGAATTTCTCAGATCCCATTGTAAGTAATGTTAAACGTTGTAAAACATGTTAAATGCTTTCTATTCTATGTGTTTTATGTGTGCGAATCACTACATGCTTCATAAACGAGCTCATGAACTTTCTCTTACAGCACTGATCTCCACTTATAATACATTACATTCATGATATTACAGCTCTCTGAACTTTGCCATAGGACACAGTGGCGCAGTGGCAGCATTGAGTGGAACCCCATCCAGAGATTTTTCCTGCCTCCCGCAAGATGCTTGCTGGGACATGCACGGCCCTCGATGACATAATTTAATGCAGCAGTACTGGCTCCTTCAAGAGTACTATCCCCCAATTCCTGTCCTTCCTTTTCTTTCTCTGCATAACCAATTGCCACAATAAGTTCTGAAAGGTCAAACCAGCTGTAAGCTTGGATTGCAGATTCTTCAAAAGTTTTAAGGAACATTAAAATATCTTCATAGTGCATATTTAATTATTCCATCCATCTATCCATCCTGGTTCACGCCAGTCACAGCAAGCATACTGCATGAGGCAGGAACAATCCCTGAATGGAGTATCAGCTCATCGCTACCGCTGTGCCACTTTGCCTACAGGTTTAATTATTAACAGTATACATTATTTAAATGAAGTTAAAGAATTATCTATATACATATTGTAATGCATTTCATCTTAAAAATGATATCAAGAGCTCCTAGAACAGTGGTGGCACTCAGAGCCCTCTCAGTGGGTACGTGCGCCGTCGCCCGAGCACAGAGTTCGTTACTATAAAGCCAGAGAAATGCGGGGCCGGACTGCTCCTCTCACCGCTCACCCTCTTCACGCACGCCGGAGGACTTTTCTCACATCACCCGCCCCTCTGCCCAGCAGCCCAATGGGAGCGCGTCCTTCCTCTCCTGTCTGGGGTAAGACGGGCGGCACACATGCTGCTTGAGGGTGCGGCACGAACTGCAGCCTTTTGAGTCTGTGATTCCTGTGGTGGGGTTGGAGGGGATGTGGTATAGCGGGTCCACAGCTCAAAATTGAAAAGGCCAGTTTTAACAGATAATTGCCTTTTCATGCTTAAAGGGGTTATGGTAGAGTGGCCGGAGCGGTTTCCGGAGCTTTGTGATGCGGGCAGTCCTCGCTTAAGCGCACAGGTGAGGAGTCGTCCGCATCTGTAATTATTGCCGGGAGTTGCTAATCGCCACACCTGATCCACGACCCCGTAATATATAATGGAAGCTTTGGGGCGGAGCTTAATAGGGAAGACCTGCGTGAAACACTTGAGAGGATCGAAGGGATGACAAAGGACAGCACAGTTAGTTATGAAAATGAAATCCTTAAAGTGTGGAATTCTCTGCCAAATAATCTTAAGTCAATGAAGGCACTTGAGATTGCTTTCCTTACTTTGTTTGGAACAGCTTATGCTTGTGCGCAGCTGTTTTCAGCTTTGAATTAAATCAAATCTGACACCAGAAACAGACTAACAGATGACCTGAGTGCTGCATGTGTTGCTCTCAAACTTACAAAGTATGAGCCAAGGTTAGACAAATTATCAGCATGCATACAACAGCAAAAAGCACATTAATTGTTCAAAAGCATACCGAATGCAAACTTTTACCTTTCAACAAAAAGTTGTTTGTATCATTGAAAGCTCCGTTATTATGTTTTTCTTTTAAGACAAAAGATGTTAATGAATGAGTTGCTTTTCTAAACTAAAAGCTCAGTAGATAGACAGACAGAGCATCAGTATTGGCAGTTCAGTCCAATTTATCATCCAGCTGCACTCCCAGGTATTTATAGGTCTGTACCCTCTGCACACACTCACCTCTGATGATCAAGGGGTCCATGAGGGGCCTGGGCCTCCTAAAATCCACCACCAGCTCCTTGGTTATGCTGGTGTTCAGTTTTAGGTGGTATTCAGGTTAAATTGCCATGTTGGCACTTTGCGATAAATAAGTGGGTTTTGGATTGCAGTTTGGGCACTTGGTTTCTAAATGGTTCGCCATCACTGTCCTAGAAGATAGCTCTTGGAAATGTAAATCGACTTAGGAGCCAGTCGTCATCATCTGTAAATGTACACTCTCTTCTATTGAGTTGAATTGAATTCCTTTATTGTAATTGTATGGTACAATGAGATTCAATATGCAAATCCTCCATAAACTTAAAATAATAATAATAATAATATGATTCAAAAAATGAAAATTTTACAATATACATGTATTTTGTCTAGAGGCACTAGTGTTGATCAGTAAATTTCACCAAAGCATTATTTGCTGAGGATTTGCTGCATTCATATTCACCCTTGATCGTTGAATTATTTACTGGTAATTGATCCAGTTTAGGAAAACTTTTTTTTCCCCAGCCCCCGATAATGTTTTGTGAGGCCAGTGCTTCATTACCCAGAGCTGTAACAGCCAACATTGGATGACACCGCCCCCTCGTTATATAATGCTGTTTATTTGCATTACAAACTTTGTAGGACTTAAGTTAGTTGTAGAACCGATAAGTAAATGTAGAAAAGTAAATTTTATGTTTATGAAACATATACAGCATAAACAATGAGTTATCTGTGCTTGTCACCAAATGTGCAGGTCGATCTTCGAGTTCCATGTCAGTATAAGAGAAGGAGGCATGTGCCCTATGCATGCATAATTAACCACGTGGAGATAGAAAACAAGCCTTAAAGGATCCTGATCCCCCCAAAACACAGGAGACTGTATGCACTTATAATAATAACGAAAAATGTATTACTATTTACAAGAGGTTTCTATGTTTTTGATAGAAGAGATAATGCAGAGCATCAGCGCAGACCGTTTGGAGAGCCTTCAGTGCAACTTTCAAAAATAGAACAAGCCAGCGACTTCAGTCATTACACGCCACTTTGAATTTTCTGCCTTTAAAAGACCTACATATTTTTTTCAGACTTTTAACTGCAGTTTCGGTATTTCAGCTTTCTTTGGACAAATATATGATTGCATGGCTCTGACTGTCTTCTTTCTCCTTTGATCTCACAGAGGCATGGTGGGGCAGTGATTGACACTGCTGCTACACACCTCAGGTCACCTTTTTGACCACAATAATCGGTCCAGTATGGTTGGTAGATGTTTCCCTAAGCCCTTGTGACATTTTAAAGATGATTGTACCATTATAGTCCAGTTAGTTTAGTTAGTCTTTCCCAATTGACTTCAATGCATTTTGCCAAACACTTCTCAAACACTTTTGTGATTTCTCCAGGCCTGAGGTGAAGTGAACATTGTGCAGTTCGCTCATCACAAGGAGAAACATGCTCCTGCTAGTTGCCTAGAGCCAGGCCTGGAATACTTGTTTGCTTCCCAATGCCTGGTGACCTTATGAATCATGTAGTTCAATTAGGCTCATTCCAAAAATCCATGTGGAGCTGCCATGTGGGCTCACCATCCTAAAGGAAATTATGGACTTTGTGTGCAAGTGTAGGCAGGTGACAGGCAAGTGTGGTAGAGATCTAGGCATACTAGACTTTAATGATGTAAACTGGCTCTTTGATTGTGGAACACAGCTTGAATTTAAGCTCATTCAAAAGGTTTAAAATACCTGCTACTGTAGACATAGTCAGATTAACATGTACACACAACATTTTGTCTGGAACCACTTTTCTAAATCAGGGGTGGTTCAAATATATAGATAGAGCATCTCAATTACTAGCTATGGGTATCCACAGATGTAAACTATCTTTGATTTTGTAATTTCTGTGAAAACATTACATTGCACAGAGATTTGTGTAAGCCCTCATTTTTATGAAGTCAAAAATCACAAATAAAGGAGAATTGGAACAGTTCTGAAAAGTGGCATTTATTTTGGAAGAGACTTTGAAGATAAATACAGTTTACTTGCTTACACTTATATTTTAAAACTGACTCATGCATAAAGAGAGAGCATAGATGCCGTAAGGGTGAATATTTTTCAGTTTGATTTGTTACCAGATATGTTCAGGTTTTTCTTTCTAATGTGATATGTAGTACTAGGGTGTTGTACCGTGTTAGCCATTATGAATGTAGTGAAAACTCAAGCAAAATGACACCTTTTATTGACTAACTAAAAAGATTACAATATGCAAGCTTTCAAGGCAACTCAGACCGCTTCTTAAATCTTGCCTGAAGAAGGGGCCTGAGTTGCCTCGAAAGCTTGCATATTGTAACGTGATATGTATTTTATTCTTTGATGGCAATGTGCTTACCTGAAAACACCCGAGCTGGGTGGGATTTCCCTAGAATGGTTTGCAAAAGATCAAGAGTGAAAATTAGTGCACAAAAATATTCATTGCTCTTTGCACCATTTAATTATTATTTGTTTGGGATACATTGTAACTAATTATGTAATAGCATTCTTTCAGCATGGTGGAGTATTAACCAATCACCAGCAAGCAGTATTCTGTGAGTCGCAGTGAGTTTGCCTGAAGAAGGGGCCTGAGTTGCCTCGAAAGCTTGCATATTGTAACGTGATATGTATTTTATTCTTTGATGGCAATGTGCTTACCTGAAAACATTACTCTGCGAAAGCATCGCAGGGCCATCATAATGTACGGGCACAATAGGCACTGGCTAGGGGCCCCAGGAGCACAGGGGCCCAGAATGTTTCTGATGCCTATGCATGTTTCTGTTGTCATAATAACGACCATCAAAAATTGAGAAGGTTTGGGGCAGCCACCCGTATAATTGTTCCCGGCTGCAAAATTGATCAATAAACAAATACATGTTCATTCAACCGAGTCCACAACAGAACTGATTTTCTGGAGATGGTGGCTTTAAAGGCCAGTAAAGGAAGTGATGTCATCAATACCGGAACTGGAAGTGACATCATTGGCTGCCCCCGAGCTGGGTGGGATTTCCCTAGAATGGTTTGCAAAAGATCAAGAGTGAAAATTAGTGCACTTCGCCACCCCCTGGTCTGGCATAGAAGCACATGTATTCAAGCCGTTTAGTTGTCTTCTAAACACACGTGTGTGACACTATATTTCTGTCAAAACAGGGGCTCCAGCGCACTACTTTTTCCAGGTGCTTATGATGCTTTTAAGACTGCCCTGTGAATGGCTCCAGAATGATGAGATGCTACAGTTGTAAAATTCACTTCATAATTAAAGCTTGTGTTGGTTTGCTCAACACTATTAAGGTAAATTATAATAAAGTAGAAGCTCAGCTCTTACAATATGTGCAATGACTGCATGATGATGTTATTGGAGCTCTGAAATATGACACTTAAATGATGACATACTGAACTTCACAGTATGCCACAACAAAGTAAGACACTCTGGAGTGGATCCTGTACTCAGAAAGACACCAGTATAGACTAGATAATAGTTACAAATGGTGTTTTAGTAAACAACTCAAAAATATTGTATACATGGGAGGGTGAAGAAAAGGAGGGTACACAATACAGGATGTACACAAAAATAACAAAACTGTGCCCTTCTGGATCTTACTACCTCCTAGCTTTCCTTTTCCTCAACACTTATTTGCTCTTTCTCATCACTATGTGAAACTTTACCTCTGCTTATCCTCTTTACTACAAGCTCTGACTGAGGCCATGGAGGCCCTAATAAGGCTGGTCCCAGGAGTTTTTCTGATGTTATTTCAATCTAACACTTCTGGATCACCTCTCCTCCCAAGCAAACTCCTGGAAATGCTATAGTTCCTAGGAGCATCTAAAGTAACCTTAACCCTTACTGCCGAGTAATGCTACTGCCCACTAGTGGTATGGGGAATTATTACCCATATAGAGTTCAATCCCAACCAAGAACTTGTACACTGCATTGCAGTTCCTTCCATCCACCTGCTCCCCCTTTTAATGTTTCCACTGTAGGGTGCTGATTTACAGGGCTTAAAGTTTGTTTGTTTCTGATTCACAAAAATATTCATTGCTCTTTGCTCCATTTAATTATTATTTGTTTGGGATACATTGTAACTAATTATGTAATAGCATTCTTTCAGCATGGTGGAGTATTAACCAATCACCAGCAAGCAGTATTCTGTGAGTCGCAGTGAGTTTACTCAGTACACAATTCAAAGTCCCCGCTTGAGCTGGCTGAAGAAGGCACAAATGCAACAGAAGAAAGTGTTACAAATAATTTGGGGTGAGCTTAATTGTAGGAAAAAATGGGTGTAGGATAATGTCTTTGCATTTGTCTAAACTAACCCATTACTTTTCCTCCACTGTGTTTTCTAAGAAGCTGCAGTTAAGACATGTTGCAGATCGAATACTCTGGGCAGCTATTCAAGTTCTACATTTTATATTAACTTTGCGGCAGTGTCTATGGCAGACCGTGCATGCAACCAGAAATATATACCACCGCATTTATTATGGGCTGGACCTGTCATTCACACTAACTCCATTAACTTATCCACTCATTGAATTGTGTGTAAAAAGAGCTTTCTCCTGAGGAAGTGGTAGCATTCTCTTCACATACTCAGCAGTGAGGTAATACCTTGAGAAAAAGTAGCTTGGGTCGGCTGCTGGATTTTATTTATAATCTAAAAAAGATTAGGGAAATAGTAGACCATGTACTTCACTTGTTTAAGGGCAAATAAGTACTTTGGAGTTACTGTATTTCCAATATTTATATAATCATAATGAGCTAGCAATTCTACAATTCTTTTCTTCATTTATGTTGCTTACTTCTTGCTTGTTTATTTTCATAGCTATTCAGAAAAAAGAAAGCAAATAAAAGTTGTTTTTTGATCTCTTGGCATACAGAAGGTCTTTAAATAAGTTAATACATACATATATAGTCACAAGTATCACACTGAGACATCATGAAGTTTACAGACAGCCATCCTATATTATGTCCTGGCTGCAAAATGGTTTGAAACAACAGATCTTTACAGATCAAAGTACACAACTGAACTGCCTGGAGACAAGATGTCTGCTTTAAAGACCAGTGTAATAAATTACAGGATCGGAAGTGACCGCATCAGAGGCAGGAGCAGAAGTGATGCCCTCAAAGGTACCTAAAACCTGCAGGATTTCCCGAGAATAGTCTGCAAAGAATCGAGAAAGACAGTTAGCGCACCTTGTTCGGATATGGAATTATTATTATTCAGGTCCTATAGTTGTCTCCTCGAACGTGTGTGACAATAGCCTTATATATAATTTGGTACTATCCGTATGTATGGTGTCTGCGTCAATACCCCATATGTATGGTGTTCGTGTCAATACCTCGACTCAATACAAGTTAGAACCATGCAATGGGACTCTGCCTCTGTAGTTAGAACATAATGTGGCAAACGTGGACGCAGTATTGCAATGATTGGCTAAGAATGTTCGAATGCTTCAGTGACACCGCTGGACGGCCTAGTATAGTAAGTCGGTGTTGGTTCGAGCAGATAACAGTAAGTTCAGTTGGTTTTTGGAACGTTGGGGCGTGCTTTCCAGGACTAACATCATCGACTGACTTAAACCCTTCAACAGGTCCGGAACCGTAAGTAACTTAGAACGTATCGCCATTTGCTTGGTACGTCGAAATGTATCTTTGGGCAGTTCGGTTTTGGCATCTGTCCTTCTGACATCTATTGGCAAACGTAATGTACGGCTGGGTATTAACAACGGTCATTGTTTAAATTTTAGACGATCTCAGATCTAAAATGACCATGCCAACATAATTATTACTCTGACTCTGATTAGAGTCGTAAAATACAGTTTGTTTTGAAAATTTGTTTGCTGGAAAAAATCAAATGACGTGTGGCGAAGAGCTGAGTTCACGTCTCGCAGCCCTGTTTAAACAGGAAGCTCTTCATTACATTGGCCGAACAGGTCTATTTTAAGCACAAATCAGTATCATGATAACAAAATCATTTGAAGGACTTAAAAAAACAAATAATTCTTTGCAGAGAAAGTATGTAGATTGTCACACACGTGTACATGGGAGGCAGCTGAAGGGCTCAAAAAGGGATAATTCCATGCCAGGCCAGGGGGTCACATCACTTCCCCTGACAGACTTTAAAACCTCCATGTTTACCTGTCTGTTTGTTCTATTGTTGGACTGAAGTCTGTTAGACCTGTTTCATTTGAATCAAACTTTCATCTTTGGCAGCCTATTTCAAGTATACAGCTGGCTGCCCCCAAACCTTTTCTGTGTTTGTTGAATCTGAGTATGGGTGTTGGTGGCGGGTCAGGAGGACCAAGCACAAGCTCCGTCCCAGGGGTCAGTATTTAATACAGTCCACAGGGAGAGTGTGAAGGGGGCTAACAGAATAGAGCCATGCTGGGAGAGAGAAGTACATGAGGCTTGTTACAGTCTCTTAGAGGAAGAGACTGCCCATTTGAACCCTTTAAAGGCAAGCCCTTTCCAATAGGTGGTGGAGCCCGGGGCCAGCAGGTGGGGAAACTATTGAAGTGGGAGTATGACCCAGACTGGCCAACCTGCTGGGGAATCATTGGGTGCTTGCTACGGCCAGATAGAAACAATGCCTGACAGGTGGTGGAACAACTTGCCTGTTTCTTTTTGTTTAATGGCCTACCCCAATGGTTCTCAGTCTGTGGGATGGGATCCCCTGGGGGGTGTGAAGTAACAAAAAGGGGGGTGTGAAGATGTGAAAAAAAGAAAACAAGAATCAAAAATATGAAAAAAACATCTGTTGTAACCAAAACAAATGAACCTAAACTACATTCTGATACTAGAACAATAAATATATAGTTAGATAAATGTCAATAAAACTTAAATAGGTATAATAAAATATGCATCTACATTTCAAAAAAATGTTAGGGGGAGGAGCGATTAAAACTGTTATGAAAACTCGGGTCACAAATACTTAAAGGTTGAGAAACGCTGGCCTACCCGAATATCTCGCCCGGCCAGCCTGAGGATGATCATTTAAAACATAATTGACCTCATAGATGCCATTAAGAAACACTGGGAGAACTGAGCAGTCTCGATATGAGGTCAAACCAGAATGTGTCCCTAACCCTGTGTCCTGTCTTCAACAGTTGGAGCGAGTGCCAAAGCCATTGATTGTACAGCCCCATCTTTTGCTCATATGAGGGGGCCCGTGCAGATGAAGAGAGAGAGAGTGGGGTGGTGTGCTCTGGCTAATTCCTTATCCACCCCTAATGTGGAAGTGGTAATAGTAAATGAGTATAAGGTACAAGCCCTTATGGATTCTGGCAGCAACATATCCATTGTTGCTTGTTGTTTTGTGTTGCGGCAACAATGTTTAAAAGTTAAGACTTATCTGACCTGTATTCATGGAGATACCCATCCATACAGGTCTGCCTCCTGTTTCATTGGCAATGAAGGATCGCTAAAAAAATTTACGATTGCAGTCCTTCAGAATCCAGTCTTTCCAGTGATACTCAGGCAAGATTGGTATGATAATAAATGCAGTTTAGCAAGAACCACTTCTAAACAAAAAGTGGGCATAGTAATGGTAGAAGAAAATACGTCCCAAGCTGTCTCCATGCCGTGTATAGAGCTGGCCGAGAGCATAGATGCAGCTCCTTGGAGTGATGTGGCAGTTTCTGGGCCATCACATGATGGGATGAAACCACACCCCAGGAGGTTGCTGTGGATACGCTCTCACAGCTGTACTTTCAATTTAAGCAGACGGCGGCTTCATTTAAAAGGGAACAATGGAACAACATTCCCTAAAATTTGTAAAAAATGCTGTTGTTCTGGTAAATGGTCATCCCACTGAACATCCTGTATCATGGGGCCTCACTTTGTATTAAATAACAACCTTCTTTATCGAGTAGCAGAACATGAGGGGGAGGTAAGGTCCCTGCTGTTAGTCCCACGAATTTACTGACGGCAGGTGTAGGAACTAGAACCCACCTCCTAGGTGCCTATCTGGTCACCAAAAAACCTTAGAGTGTATCAAACTCCGATTTTACTGGCCAGGAATAAACAAGGATATTCGCCACTTTTGCAGGTCCTGCCTGTAGTGTCAACTGTGCCAAATTCCCAGGAGGGACCTGCTCCTGTAGTACCCATTCCCCTCATTGATACCCCATTTAAACGCATCGGGTACAACTTAGTTTGACCCCTAGAACCCTCGGCTAGAGGACACAAGTACATAGCTCTGGTATATTATGCTACTCAATATCCTGAAGCTGTTCCTTTGCACTCAGCTACTATACCTCCAAAGCAATCACATGGGAATTATTAGGGGACTTTATGCGAAACGGCATCCCTAAAGAAGTCCTGACAGACCATGGGGACAACAAGGTGGTCAACAAGGATGGAAGGAACTGGGATCAGCTCTTCCCCCTCGTACTTCCCCCACAAGCCTCCATGGGGTTTTCACCTTTTGAATTATTATATGGGTGACAACAAAGAAGGTTGGAAGGAGGAGGCCCTCCCCTCCACAAATATTCTAGAGTATATCGCACAGTTATGATCGTGACACATCTTTGTGGGTGTTCCACCCCGGAGACTGTGTCATGGTCTTTGTTCTCACCTCCCACTCTGAACTATTGGCCCATTGACAAGGCCCTTATAAAGTTAAGGAGAGGAAGGGACTCATCAACTATTTGGTGAAACAAACCAAATCGTTGATCGAGTGTATATCATGTGAACTTTCTGAAGCCGTTGAAGCCTTTCACTATATATACTGCGGTGGGCTGGCGCCCTGCCCGGGGTTTGTTTCCTGCCTTGCACCATGTGTTATCTGGGATTGGCTCCAGCAGACCCTGTAGTTAGGATAAAGTGGATTGGATAATGGATATATATATACAATATATATATATATATATATATATATATATATATATATATATATATATATATATATATATATATTATGATCTGGACTAAAAAGCTAGAAAATTGAAAAGAAAAATAACTCTTGGCTGTCTGCTGAATAATTTGATGGCTGAAAATCCTCAGTATTAGTGTGTTAGAGAGAGGATGTGCAGCATTGTTCATAATGACAGTCAGATTTGCCTCTCTAGGAGGTCCAGAGTATGTCCCATAACATGCCCTTTTATTTAGCTTTCTAATTCCAATTTCTAATTCGATGGGCCTCTCTTGAAATGATGTTACCAGCCCAACACACCACTGGATTGGAAATTGCACTAGCCATCACAGAGTTGTATAAGATGTGAAGAATGTCACTTCCCACATAGGAACACAGTCTCCTAAGGACAGAGTGCCTGTTCTGCCCTTTCTTATACTTCCTTTGTACTTCGAGACCAGTTCAACCTATCATTGATATGGACCCCCAAGTTCTTGTAGGAATGCACCACCTCTACATCCACTCCCTTAATACTGACCGAACATACAGGCTGTTTGCTGTGGTGAAAGTCAATAACCAGATCCTTGTTTTTTCTGATGTTTAGATGCAGACAATTGTCTTTGCACCGATAAACAAAGTTCTTCACCTGACTTCTGTGCTCATCTCCCTTATCAATACACCCCATAAGTGCAGAATCATCTGTTATGTATGGCAGTGTGGTGTAGCAGTTAAGGCTTTGGACTTAAACCCTGAGTTTGTGGGTTCAGATACTGATACTATGTGACCATGAGCAAGTCACTTGACCTGCCTGTGCTTCAATTAGAAAACCAAAAGGAATGTAACCAATTGTATCATAAATATTTTAAGTCACCTTGGATAAAGGAATCAGCTAGATAAGTAAATGTAAATTAATTTCTGCAAGTAACATGACCTGGTGTTATATTTATAGTCTAAGGTGTAAGGGGGGAAGAGAAAAGGAGGCAGGACTCTTTCTTGTAGTTCTCCAGTGTTGCTCACATCCATATCAGAAATATAGAAGTGGGACTGAGTTGAGGAAGAAACCACTGAGCTCCTTTAACATTACTTTTGTTCTCTCTCTGCAAGTTCCTCTCCTTCCCCTTCCTGCTATATAAGAGCAAAGCAAACCAGTAGTCAGAGTTCATTCATGGACCTTTATCTGAAAAAGCCAGTACTGCATCCTCAGGAGCAATTTAACAGATTGAACAAAGCTTACATACAGAGAGAGAGCAATTAAGTGGGATTTATGTTATATTAAGTAAATATAGGTGGACACAGTGATTTGCTTCATTTCTAGCTGTGTGAAATATCCATATCCTCCTATGTTCTCATGGACATTTCTCCATGCATTCTACTTTCCTACTCTATCCCGAGGATGTACTTTTCAGGTTAATTGGTGACTGTAAAATGGTTATAAAAAAGTCACTTCCATGACAAGGCTCCAGCTACTACCTTACACCCAATGTAGCCTGGATAGGCTTTGGCTCTCAGTAACCTTAGAATACTATATTTTTTTGCGTTGCTCTTGTTACTGTGTCTTAAAACCTTACACTCTTAACAAATATCCAATCATTGACTTTTCGTCTTCCAATTGTTTTGCATAGTGAAAGTAGAAAAGCCTTAAATAGCATGTCAAAACCTATGCAACTTTTCACTAACTTCTCAAGTATCAAGGATCTTGTGACTGCAGTATTCTAAAAAATCTTGAAAAATGCTAAGAATTAAAGTGATAGGTTTGTCACAAGATACCAGAGCAACTAAGCAAGTTTAGAAAAATAGGCAAATAACACTTTGGTCCATGGGGCAGTGTAACACAAATAAAGTTTGTCATGTTTAGTATTGTATACTTATTGTGTTTCTGCAACATAGGGTAGGTAATATATCATCAATCAATAGAATACAGAAAAATATTTTATACTCCTACTAATGTAAACTCAGAAAAATATTTTTTTGGTTTCCAAGTTCTTCACAGGTAGGTGATGTTTATCCCGAGCCAAGAGGGGGCACTGCCTCCATTAACTACCTTGTCTTCTCTTTATTCTGTACCATGGACACTTCTGGCATTAGCAACCCTGGAGTGGCATCCACAAGCTGACCGCAAAGAGACTTTTGAGGAAAAGCATCAATTACTTGAATCTTATTTTGATTATTGTATGGTTACATTTGGCCCCGCAAACAGCTGCAGTTCTACCAACCTG